>NC_064633.1:612935169-613240715 GCF_023864275.1 Schistocerca cancellata | reverse complement strand
TAAGTATTAGTGTCAGTGCTGTTGAGAAACACCGGAAATCGTCAAAATTGAACTATGTTCCAGGGCGCGATGGAGAGATACTATACTGAATGAGATACTATACTGAATCTGCGGCCCTTCTATCTGTACAGCAACACCTACATCTACATGGATACTCTGCAAATCGCATTCAAGTGCCTGGCAGAAGGTTCATCGGACCACCTCCACACTTCTCTATTATTCTAATCTCGTGCAGCGCTCGGAAAAAACGAACACCTAAATCTTTCCGTGCGAGCTTTGATTTTCCTTATTGTATTACGGTGATCGTGTCTCCCAATGTATGCCGGTGTCAACAAAATATTTTCGCTTTCACAGGAGAAAGTTGGTGATCGAAATTTCGTGTGAAGATTCTACCATAATGAAAAACGCGTTTGTTTTAATGACGTCCACCACACACCCTGTATCATTTCAGTGACACTCTCTCCCCTATTTCGCGACAATACAAAACGTGCTGCTCTTCTTTCTCGGTGTACTCTGTCACTCCTGTCTGGTAAGGATCCCACACCGCGAAGTAATATTTTAAAGGAGGATGGCCAAGCGTAGCACAGGCAGTCTCTTTAGTTGATCTGTTACATTTTCTAAGTGTCCAGCCAATAAAACGCAATCTTTGGTTAGCCTTCCCAACAACATTTTCAATGTCTTCCTTCCAATTTAAGTTGTTCGTAATTGTAATTCCTAGGTATTTAGTCGAATTTATTGTAGATCCCTCGAACAAAAAACCGTTTGCTTGGAAAAAAATCACAGATCACACCCGTCTGCAAAAGGGGTAGTAGAAATGATCCGCAAAACTACCGGCCGATATCTCTGACATCAGTTTGTTGTAAAATCTTGCAACATATTCTGAGCCCAAACACGACGAGGTATCTCGAACAGAACGATCTCCTGCCGCGCGGGGTAGTCGCGCAATCTGAAGCGCCTTCTTGCGGTCCTCCCGTCGGAGGTTAGAGTCCTCCCTCGGGTATGGGTGTGTGTGTTGTCATTAGAGTAAATTAGTTTAACTCAGTGTAAGTAGTGTGTAAGCCTAGGGACCAATGACCTCAGCAGTTTGGTCCTATAGAACGTAACACCAATTTCCAACGATCTCCTCCATGCCGACCAGCACGGATTCCGAAATCATCGATCATGTGAAACTCAACTCGCACTTTTGGAAAAGCATTTGCCTCTGTAGCACAGCTACGATTATTATCAAAAGCACGATAATATGGCGTATCAAGTTAAATTTCTGACTGGACTGAGGACTTCTTGGTAGGGAGTACGCAACATGTTATCCCGGTATGATGGCCATCGTCAAATGTAGAAGTAACTTCGGATGCGCCCCAGGGAAGTGTGTTGCGACTCCTGCTGTTCACGTTAAATATTAATAACTCTGTAGACAATAGTAATTATAACCTGAGAGTTTTCTCAGATAATACAGTTATCTATAGCGAAGTACTGTCTGGAAGAAGGTTCATAAATATTCTGTCAGATCTTGATAAGATTTCCAAGTGGTGCAAAGACTGGCAACTTGCTTTAAATGTTCAGAAATGTAAAACTGTGCAATTCACAAAATGAAGAAAACGTAGTATCCTATGAATATAATATCAATGAGTCACTGTTGGAAATGGACAACTCATACAAATACCTGCGTTTAACACTTTGTAGGGATATGAAACAGAATGATGACATAGGCCCAGTCGTGGGTAAAGCAGATGGTAGGATTCTTTTTATTGATAGAATAATGGGAAAGTGCAAACAGTCTACAAAGGAGATTGCTTGCAATCGCTCTTGCAACCGGGTCTAGAATATTGCTCAAATGTGTGAGAGCCATTCCAAATACGACAAACAGGGGATATCGAAGAGACAGTACGAATGATCCACAGCTTTGTTTGATCCGGTGGAAGAGGGTCACAGAGATCCTGAAGAAACTGAACTTTCAGTCTCCTGTAGCTAAACGTAAACTATCCTGAGAAAAGTCTACTAACAACGTTTCAAGACAGGAAGAAGATGCTGTGATATGCAAATGATCAGCTTTTCAAAGCATTCACACAAGGTTGGCGCCTTTCTGGATACAGAAAATGTTCGACTGCTGCCCTGGCCAGCACATTCTCTAGACCCCTCACCAATTGAAAATGTCTGGTCACTGGTGGCCGAGCAACTGGCTCTTCACAATACGCCAGTCACTACTCTTGATGAACTGTAGTATCGTGTTGAAGCTGCATGGGCAGCTGTACCTGTACACGCCATCCAAGCTCTGTTTGACTCAATGCCCAGGCATATCAAGGTCGTTATTACGGCCAGAGGTGGTGGTTCTGGCTACTGATTTCTCAGGATCTATGCACCCAAATTGCTTGATTATGTAGTCACATGTCAGTTTGTAAGATGGCAAGAACTATGCCCCTTACATGAAGTCATTACAGATCACCTAACTCATGTTGAGCGAACAGTAGGGCTGAACAAAAATGACTGACAAGGCACAATGCATCTTGTAGAGGGTATAGTATGGACTTATTGGAATAATTAATGTTGGGTGATGGTTTTAAAGTATTTCACACGACATGAAAACTTTGTGGAAATGCGTCGATTTACTGGACGCTAGTTTATCCCAGGGAAGTATTTGAGTGACTGTGGCCGGCTTGGGAGTGGCGAAGGGAAGCGACAATAGGCAGCTTCGGGCGGCTCAAGCTCTGAGAAAGTGGTAATGGGGCGTGGCCTCCAGCTGCCTTAAGATAGTGAGTGGGTTGTTGATGCCATGCTGGTGTACTGGGAAACAGACGGAGAACTTGTACACCTGTTGATAAATGTCCGTCGTCCCGTTTTCAGTGAAACATCCAAGAAAGCCACGCAAAGCTACGGTGGAGCAGTCAACAGAGGACAAAATATGTGTGTTCGTGACTATAGCAACTTCACGCTGAATTCACGGTTCGCAGAGTCTGAAGTAAATCAGGTGAAGAGCGACAGAGTGAAATACGCCGGCCTCCGATGGGAACGTAGGACCAAGGAATTTGAAGTACTCTCCTGGGAGTCAGAATTCTGGAAAAATTGGTGTTTTGTGCAGACGCTAACCTTGATGGGTGGCCTGGGAGGTGCTAAATAGCAGAAGTTGAGAGGAAGGGAAATTTTGTGCGAATTTGTTCACTCCCCAGAGCAGGAATTGGTCAGCACTGGGAAGCGACGCATAATTAACATGACTTGAGCTGCAATTGGCGTAAGTGATTTTGCTGGAGGGGAAACCGAGGCAAAGAGTGGACTGGGAGAAGTCCCCATAGAGGTCTTCCGTTCCCAGCTTGCCTAGAGTGCGGACATGGCGTTCTTTACTCAGCTTGCCTGAGAGAGTGTGAGCATCTCTGCAGTTTAGGACTTAGCAAACGCATCGATTGAGCTTGGAGATAGAAAGTTTTCGTTCAACTATGTACTGAACAAGATAGCTAGAAGTGAATAGACGAGCGCAGCCTTGCAGCACCACGAGGTCGGCCGACGTCCGCATAACGACGCCGCGCCGCCACGCTGAATTTGGTGATATTGCGCCCGCTCTGGCCACTGATTAATTTGCTGGATCACGTTGGCAAAGTTTCCACGAGGGTTTCATGGGCCGTGTATTGTAGAATTCTTCTCGCACTTCGCGTTACGCCTGGGTCAGTCGATAGGAAATACTTTTGATTTATCGCGCTTTACTCCATGCAAACGCAGTTTATTACCACTGCCTGTTAGGAGAGTCATGTAATGTGATGACTGAAGTTCGTGAGGTAAAATAAGTCTGTGCTAATCGACTGCATCTATTTTCAATCAAGTAGTTGAAATCCCAAGTCACTTTCTTAATTAATTTTATGTTCAACATTTGCATCTGGTGTTCAATAGCTGAATATAACATAAATGTGCATCCCTTTTTAATTAAAAGGGATAAATTCTGAATCAATTAATGTCAACACTGCCACCACAATTCAATCAGGAGTCACAGGGCCTTAGTACTTTCTTTGTGTTATCCGACATTGCGGCAGTTTTGCACTCTCTGTTGATCTGTTAGTCAATTACCTGGGGTGAACACACACCAAAATCAGATAAGTGACGGATTGGGTGTTACAAGTTCTAGTATAATATATTTGTCAAATGAATGCCCATTTATCGTCTGCATTTCTTCTTGGTGTAGTAATTTTAATGGCCAGTAGCATACATGCAGGTGCTAGCCAGTCCAGCAGATTCCATTGCTGTAAGTGGCCATTAATGGCAATGTCCTCAATATGTTGCAAGTGTCAGCTGTGGCTAGAACAGTATAGTTGTGAGTGCGTTATGTGGGAGCTAACGGAATTCAAACATCGACAAATTGTTGGTGCTCATATGGTGGGTGCTTCCGTGACCACGGTAGTGGAAGTGTTCTGTGTTTCAAGAGGCACCGCGTCGAACACTTACACTGCATTCAGGGAAAGTGTGCGTTGAGTCATCGTGACAGTTGGTCATTTAAGAGGATTGTGACGAAAAATAAGAAGACAATAACTGCAAAACTCACTGCAGGATTGAGTGCCACTCTCTGTCAGCATCGCCACGCGGGGTAGCCCCGCGGAGTGTCTTGTCTCAGTCCGTTATGGCTCCTCCTGTTGGGGGTTCGAGTCCTCCCTCGGGCATGGGTGTGTGTGTTGTGCCTAGCGTAAGTTAATTTAAGTTAGATTACGTCGTGTGTAAGCCTAGGGACCGATGACCTCAGCAGTTTGTTCCCACAGGAATTTACCACCACAATCCCAGCAGTTCGTTCTTGGTCGTCCACTCTTATTATTCCCTCTAGGCTATTGTACCTATTGTATATTATCCGTCTCTCCCTATAGCTTACTCCTATTTTTCGAATATCTTTCACCATTTTACATTGTCGAACGCTTTTTTCATGTCGACAAATCCCATGAATGTGTCTTGATTTTTCTTTAGTCTTGCTTCCATTATCAACCGCAACATCAGAATTGCTTCTCTGGTGACTTTGCCTTTAATAAAGCCAAACTGATCACAATCTAACACATCCTCAATTTTCTTTTCCATTCTTCTGTATATTAGTCTTGTCAGCAACTTGGATGGATATTTCTCACACTTGTCAGCTCTGCAGTCTTTGGAATTGTATGGATGATATTTCTCTCTTGTCTTACTCATAGACGAACTGTCTCACCACCTGGGTTGATTTGTTGTTCACGCCATGGCCTTTTTCGACCAATAGGAGCGTTCCTCTTATTTTGTGGAAACGCTCTCTACCAATCTCAATGTCCCTTCTCTTTGTGTTGGAACTTCAGTATTTTTCTCCTTCCTAGTGCGTTTTCGCCAATCGGACATTTTGTGCCCGTTCTAGACATCTAAAGTACATTGACCTTCATGTGTGTCACACTCGTTGGACACGTGATCGAAATATGTGACTGCTTTTGTCGTATCCCATTGGAATTCCGAAATGCACCTTTCTAAAGCTTTTTCTCTGTCCCTCTGCAGATGTGCCGCTATACGCGTTTCTCCCGCCTGTATCACCTGGTTGGGGGCACTGACCTTCCAACTGCCATCCCTTTAAGTGGTTTCTATGGTAACCCCTGGGATGTGCCTTCGCTTCTGCCCTTGTCCCTCTGGCTTTCAAACTAAAATGCCTCGCGTGGCTTGTTCCACCTTCCGCTCAAAGACATGCATTACATAGGAACAGTGTCTTAATTACCGTGGATTGACTGTCATCCGTTTTTGCATTACATACTGATAGGCAAATTTGCTCATAACCGCCGAATTACGTTAGGTGTCACATTCAGCTTCTCATTGCGATGTGTAAAGCTCTCATGTAAGGTGAGAATCTGACCTTCATTTATTCTGCCACCTTACAAAGATACAAGATACATCTGGAGTATCCTGACTTATTACATATGTACAAAAGTTAACATGATTCTCATAATCGTTTCCGTACAGCTCTTGATGGAAACAGATGCGATAGGGATGGAACCTATGTCGATGGAGAATGTACAGGACACTTGCCTGACTCATGCCACTCACTCGTGTGACTGTGCGAAAGCTAATGTGCTGATCAACTGCAACAGCAGCAAGAACATGAATTTCCCCCTTCCTTATGTCATCACTTGATTCCTCCTATTATGTTGTTTAGGTGCTACACTACCACTTTCATGTAATTGGTTGAAGAGGTTGGCGTCTGTTGGGATATCTTGCCGCATACAATGTACAAGAACGAACTGCATTCTTCCTACATTCTCCATACACCACAGGAACGTCGACTTTTCCAGCATTGGTAAATCCCATCGTCCACTCACGACCTACTGCTTGGACTGTCACACCCTGTCTAGCAAGTCGCAATACACTCTAGGAACACACAATCACACTGTAAGCAAACATAACAACATCGAACCTAGCAACTACTCAGGTTGAATGGCACAAACAAATGTCGGCGAGGAAAGTTTTCAATATACGATACCTCGTAAATGATTTGTACTACAATTATGTGACAAACATCAACGACATTCTAATTCAGCCTACTTTTAGTTTGTTAATGTCAATAGGTATTGTGGCCACGAAAGCCTTAACAATTTTGTAGGTATTGTTGTGTTATAGAAAGTTTATGTTTGCACAAAAACACAGTTTCGAAGTATTATTGCAATTTGTTTATTGCCTAACAATACAAGTCCATGAGTACCAATCCATTCTGTGAAAACCGCACCTCAACAGCTATTTCCATTTCCGAAACATCTGCGGTGCAAGTTTTAGGTGAGCCACCGATGGGAAAACAATCGCAATACCAAGAAGCTGTGTGATACAAACGAAAGGTGGGAAGTGTGTTTCTACATCTGAAAGATGATAAATGGCTCTGAGCGCTATGCGACTTAACATCTGAGGTCATCAGTCCCCTAGAACTTAGAACTACTTAAACCTAACTAACCTAAGGACATCACACACGTCCATGCCCGAGGAAGGATTCGAACCTGCGACCGTAGCGGTCGCGCGGTTCCGGACTGAAGCGCTTAGAACCGCTCGGCCACACCGGCCGGTTGAAAGATGATATCTTTTCAAATTTCGCGCCAGTCGCGTAAGACGCGCAAGCAGCGCCATTATGAGGACGTGAATCAGGTATGCACGCTCTAAAGATCGTGAAGGTTAGCTGCATTTGAGCTTGGACGTTTTTAGTCGATATTCGTCAAGAATGCCTTTAAGGCGACAAAGACGCCATTAGCAACGCCTCATTGAGATGGAACGAAGTCGTGTAATAGGGCTGCGAGAAGCTGGATATTCCTTATGTAATACTGCAGAACGACTCGGCAGGGATGTAGCCACTGTACATAGCTGCTGGCAGCGGTGGGCACAAGAATGCACGATGCTAAGAAGGCGGATTCCGGACGGCCACGTGGCACTGCCGACAGTTGAAGCCAGCGGGTTCGTTTATGGATCTGGCTCATCGTACTGCACCTGCAGCACAAATCTGAGCAGCAATTGGCACCTCAGCGAGACCACGAACTGTTGCAAATCGATTAGTTCAAGGAAAGCTCCGAGACAGGCGCTCTATAGCATGGATGTCACTGACCCCAAACTACTGCTATTTGCGACTTCAGTGGTGTCAAGCGATAGATCGTTGGAAAGCGGGGTGGGTGTCTGTTGTGTTTTCTGACGAAAAGCTGGTCCTGCCTCGATGCCAGTGACGGCTGTGCGTTGGTTAGAAAGAGGTCAGTTGAGGGCCTATAACCAGCCTTTCTGTGTGTTAACACACTGGACCTACACCTGGAGTTATAGTCTTGGGTCCGATTTCGTATGACAGCAGGATCACTCTCGTGGTTATCCCACACACCCTGACAACAATTTTTTACGTCATTCTGGGGATTCGACCTGCTGTGGTGCCATTCATGAACAGCATTCCAAAGGGTGTTTTCCAATAGGATAACGCTCGCCCACATACCATTGTTGTAACCCAACATGCTCTACTGAACGTCGATACGTTGCCTTGGCTTCATCGATCACCAGTTCTGTCTCCAGTCGAGCAGACAGCGGACATCTCGGACTACATATGGATGAAAAATGCTATTAGAAGAATTGTGAAAGATAGAAAAAAGAATCTTGCGAAACACATTAGGTCAAATCAAGACTAAAGATCTCAGTAGGGTTTTGAGGCCAAATAAGGAAATATACTCATTCTGCCCTAAAATTAGAGAGATGAGATCATGAAAAGACGTGTTATACACGCTATGGACATCAAAAGAGAGAGAAGAAGTAGACAGATTAACAAAGAAAATCCACACATTCTCCAAAAGAAGGATAACGAACAGAGAAAATAGCTAGGGAGGCAACAGTGACTTCGAAAATACCGCAGATTGAACAGGTGCCATTAACTCAACAGGGAAAAGTTCAAAGTAGAAGTCTAGAAATTCAAAGGGTTTCACGAAGATGAAACAAACAGAAAAACAACTATAGTTAAACGGTCAGATGAGAGATAAAGAGCACATTCTGAGAAAAGGAAGAGCTTTGATGAAGCATGAGGGAAAAGAGAAATATATAGTTATCTTCACATGCTCCTTAACTGGTATATCTATACATACACTCCTGGAAATGGAAAAAAGAACACATTGACACCGGTGTGTCAGACCCACCATACTTGCTCCGGACACTGCGAGAGGGCTGTACAAGCAATGATCACACGCACGGCACAGCGGACACACCAGGAACCGCGGTGTTGGCCGTCGAATGGCGCTAGCTGCGCAGCATTTGTGCACGGCCGTCGTCAGTGTCAGCCAGTTTGCCGTGGCATACGGAGCTCCATCGCAGTCTTTAACACTGGTAGCATGCCGCGACAGCGTGGACGTGAACCGTATGTGCAGTTGACGGACTTTGAGCGAGGGCGTATAGTGGGCATGCGGGAGGCCGGGTGGACGTACCGCCGAATTGCTCAACACGTGGGGTGTGAGGTCTCCACAGTACATCGATGTTGTCGCCAGTGGTCGGCGGAAGGTGCACGTGCCCGTCGACCTGGGACCGGACCGCAGCGACGCACGGATGCACGCCAAGACCGTAGGATCCTACGCAGTGCCGTAGGGGACCGCACCGCCACTTCCCAGCAAATTAGGGACACTGTTGCTCCTGGGGTATCGGCGAGGACCATTCGCAACCGTCTCCATGAAGCTGGGCTACGGTCCCGCACACCGTTAGGCCGTCTTCCGCTCACGCCCCAACATCGTGCAGCCCGCCTCCAGTGGTGTCGAGACAGGCGTGAATGGAGAGACGAATGGAGACGTGTCGTCTTCAGCGATGAGAGTCGCTTCTGCCTTGGTGCCAATGATGGTCGTATGCGTGTTTGGCGCCGTGCAGGTGAGCGCCACAATCAGGACTGCATACGACCGAGGCACACAGGGCCAACACCCGGCATCATGGTGTGGGGAGCGATCTCCTACACTGGCCGTACACCACTGGTGATCGTCGAGGGGACACTGAATAGTGCACGGTACATCCAAACCGTCATCGAACTCATCGTTCTACCATTCCTAGACCGGCAAGAGAACTTGCTGTTCCAACAGGACAATGCACGTCCGCATGTATCTCGTGCCACCCAACGTGCTCTAGAAGGTGTAAGTCAACTACCCTGGCCAGCAAGATCTCCGGATCTGTCCCCCATTGAGCATGTTTGGGACTGGATGAAGCGTCGTCTCACGCGGTCTGCACGTCCAGCACGAACGCTGGTCCAACTGAGGCGCCAGGTGGAAATGGCATGGCAAGCCGTTCCACAGGACTACATCCAGCATCTCTACGATCGTCTCCATGGGAGAATAGCAGCCTGCATTGCTGCGAAAGGTGGATATACACTGTACTAGTGCACACATTGTGCATGCTCTGTTGCCTGTGTCTATGTGCCTGTGGTTCTGTCAGTGTGATCATGTGATGTATCTGACCCCAGGAATGTGTCAATAAAGTTTCCCCTTCCTGGGACAATGAATTCACGGTGTTCTTATTTCAATTTCCAGGAGTGTATATACTGAAGGAAGTGCATGTTTTTAAATGGAACCGTTACTTTTCAGAACTGTATTCCATAACTCTTAAGCAGACAATTACAGCGACATAGCCAGGATGAAATTTTCACTCTGCAGCGGAGTGTGCGCTGATATCTGCCAGGACGTTTCACACAGTGACACAGCGTTTGTTAATGTTGACGCTGAAACCTGTCGTAAAACTGAAAGCACGGTGGCCGGAATCGGCATTAGCGGTGGAAAGGCAAGGCTAACGTGCTACGCCGTGTCAGAATGTCAACACATTTGCCTGTTTACTTGTCTGCACTGCAGGCCGCTCATTTCTGCATCAACATTCGTTGCGTGCGGGCATGTACACCACTGAGGAGAAGTTGGATACACTGCTTTTATATGGCGGACGTAAAAGAAATACCGTAAAAACAGCACAACGGTATAGGGCTAACAATGGGGATTGCGGATGTCCGACGCGCCAGGCAGTTGCACGAATTATTAAGACGCTAGTGCGGACAGACTGCCTGAACGTCGAAACGAGGACAAGAAAGAAAACTGCAATTGACAGACAACACGAAGAGGCTGTTCTGGCTACGACACTAATAAATCCGCACACTGGTACGAGACGTATTCTTAACGAGTGTGAAATCAGCCAGACGATTGTCATTCATATCCTGCAGACAGAATTTCCATCCGTATCTACATGTACATCATACCCCGCAAGCCATCTAATGGTGTGTGGCGGAGGGTACTTTCGCTACCACTATCTGATCCCTCCATACCCGTTCCACTAGCGAATTGCGCGTGGCAAGAATGATTGTCGGTAAGCCTATGTATTGGCTCTAATTCCTCGAATTTTCTCCTCGTGCTCAGTACGCGAAGTGTATGATGGGGCAAGTAATATGTTGTACGACTTCTCCTGAAAAGTGCTATTCCGAAATTTCAATAGTAAATCTCTCCGTGATGCACAAGGCCTCTCTTGTAACGTCTGCCAGTGGAGTTTGCTTAGCACCTCCGGTAACGCTCTCTCACCAGCTAAACGATCCCGACACAAAACGCGCCGCTCTTCCTTGGATCTTCTCTGTCTCCTCTGCCAGTCCTACCTGATAGGGGTCCAAGATAGATGAACAATACTCAAGAGTCGGGTGAACAAGCGCCTTATAAGCCACTTCTTTCGTGGATGAGTTACATTTCCTTAAGATTCTTCCATTGAATCTGAGTCTGGGGTCTGCTTTCCCCACTATCTGTTTTATGTGGTCATTCCACTTAAGGTCACTCTGGGTGGGTACTCCTAGATATTTTACGGCAGACACTGTCTCCAGCTGTTTGTCATCAATAGTGTAGCTGTACAGTAGTGGATTTCTGTTCCTACGTATGCGCAATGTGTTACATTTATTTACGTTCAGGGTCAGCTGCCATTCATCAGTTCTCTGCAAGTCCTGCTGCAAATTCTTACTATCTTCTGGCATTGCTGCTTTGGTACAGGCAACTGCATCACCTGCGAATAGCCTTAAAGAGCATTCGACACTTTCTACTAGATCATTTACATATACTGTGAACAGCAACGGTGAAACATCCCCTTAGAAAAATTAATGAATTACTGTGCTGATAAACCCCTTACGTTATGTGATTTTTAAACAGCTGAGCAGAACTGAACATACTCAGACATTTCTCTCTTTACTTATTCTCATCAACACTAAACCGACACACAGAATTTTTAGCGCAACACAATCTGACTTTCAATAATCCCTACAAAGGAATGGCCCTGACTGACAATAAGCTATACCTTCCATGAATCACTTACCTCACAAAAATCTTCGTTACTCGAACTACTGCAATACAGCGAGCGCCACTACTGCCAGCTAAATAAAGGATTCTAACTACTGCAGGCACTAACTACTGATAGGCATACTTAGCAAATGAAAGATTTTGATAGAGAACAAACAATGTATTTACCTTAATAGTGTTCAAAATTCATTATATATATATATATATATATATATATATATATATCAGTTCGTGACATCCAGTCTTAAAAATTTTACTCTCTCTGATGGACACATGTCCAGATCATCCGCTCTCAAAACTCCGACATCTCTCTCCCCACATCCACCACTGCTGGCGGCTCACCTCCAACTGCGCAACGATACACACACTGTTAACATCCAACTGCCCAACACTACAATGGCGAATATTCCAACAATGCCAACCAGCCACAGACTGTACACAGCGCAGTCAGTGATTTTCATACAGATCACTAGGTGACGTTACCAACATAAAAACCTAAACAGCCTACTTACATAGCCCCCATGCTCCCCACAAAAAATTTTACAAATTGTTTTAGGCAGTGGCCAATACAGATTCGAAAAAAATTTTCATAATTACAATAACAAAGATATCAAATGCACACACTTATTGATACACTGTTGGTCATAAGCAAAAATTGTTCTCATGAAGACAGTCCTGATCATTTATCACAATAGTAATTTCAGTTTTATCACAAAGTCTCATTAGTAAAAGAAAATGCACAAGTAAGTAGTGGATTTCCATGCAGTCTTGAAGAAGTAGTGTTGTCCTTCCAAGGGAAAGACAGTGCTGACTCTTGACATGCAGACAACTAATGGGCCACAACAGAGCAAACCCACAGCAGAGTTAGTCGAAGTTTTGAAGAATATTGGTTGGTAGGTCATCACAGAGCAGACCCACTGTAGTCTTGGTAGAGATTATGGTATTGGTGGGCCACCAGAGGTGCAGACCCACTGCAGTCCTTGTAGAGACGGCCAGCAGCCATCTGTTGCAACTGTGCAGGTGCACAATCACCATCAAAAAGTCTTGCAGATAATATAGCAAATCCATAAACCACCATTTGTGCACTCACAAAGTTTTTGGAATTGTCCTTAGAACCAGCAATGCTGTTAACCAATCCCTTGCTGAATTATTAACACATGTGCAAACACTAACAGTCCCAACTTCTCACTATGACCAACAGAAATGTGTGCAGTGAAATGAATGCTTACAAGTTACTTAATTTGATGAACTGGTGTCCATTACAATTTTATAACATGAGAATACAATCACAAAGATACAGAAAACATCATTAAAATATAATAATACAGATAACATTTGTAATACAGGCTTTACAAAAGAATAGAAATAAACATGTACATCAGTGTTACAGGAATTATGACATAAGTTAATAAATAAAATAATGAAAATAGTTTTCGAAACATTAATTTCACACATAAGCATTAAAACAGAACAGAATAAATAATGTATAAACATCTTTACAAAGTAAATAACATATTATTAGAAAAATTCTACAACATAACTCTTACCAGATAAACACATAAAGACAGGAAGAATACAAATACACAAGGGTACACAAACATATAGAGGAATAACAGAAAAGGAAAGGACAGGGTTTGTTTTACTGCAGTATTTTGCAAACAAAACTTCCTTTACTTCTTGGAGATCTCCCTTCATTCATCATTATTCCCAAAAAGTCCTATCTATACCTGCTTTCTGTATTCTATTCATATGCTCTTTCCGAATAATTATTCTTCATTGTACAGTACCTCTTCTTTTTACAAACTTTTTTCATATAACTTCTCAATGCATTCTTTCCCTATCCTCCATAGTTAGTTTCTTATATAGTCTACCACCTCTTAAGCTAACTTAAATCTACTGAGCTCAGATACATAAACTAAGGGACAAGGCAATGCAGCAGCACAAAACAATTAACACAAACAGCAATGACAAAAAACTGAAAATTGGCAAAGCAAGCAGCATTATGGAAATTATCAAAGCAAATGCAACATTGCAACTAATATGAGGCAATGAGCAGCAACAAGAAAAATAAATCAGTAATAAAACTAGCTTGATACAATGTAAAATTCAGTAGAACTATGCCTAGCAAACAGCAGCAACAAATGCAATAACTTATACCTAAACATGATAAAGCTCAAGCTCAAAGAACATTACAGTGAAGATATGAAATGTCTTGTACCTATGTCAGATCTTAACACTAGAGCGATGCATCTCCTTAACTTACACTACTAAAAAGTTACCAAATCGTTGAAAAAATTATATATGCAATTCCTGTGAAGGGAAATGTCGTTTTGTGCTCCCTCGTTTTTTTAAAGTAGATCATAAAATTATTATTTACTGGATCTGTAGGCATAAAATATCTATATTAGAACATCTATTAAATTTTATTTTAACCAATGCTGCAGTGCAGCTAGAAACTAGATATTAAGCGAAATGAGCAAATATATATACATAAAGCAAGGCATGAAACATCATTCACTAGCCATATGGCACTTTGTAAGGCAGTAAAAAAATCTCTCAACTAGAAAGACAGTAGTCATAATCAGGTGTGTAGACATAAATTATTTCTAATCATTTCAATAGGCATTTCAGTAAATATCAGAAAGTACGTGCTCCACAGTATAATCATATGTTTCCAAGTAATAGCGTGTCATATTTGTGTTGCTTTCTACAAAGGAATTTCAATAGTGAGGTTTATGACCTCTTTTTCTCCATTTAATGGTTTTTCTCCAGGCAGGTGGGCACCCACAACACATTACATCATGGTCAGTTAGCTTTCTTACCGAAATATTTACGACAGCAGTTTGCGCTACAGTGACAGTCTCATATAAAAAAAATTCACAGATCGAAAAATTACAGTAGAAATGCGTAGAAAAGAAATTTTATGAATAGCAGTGTTATGATACATTCACACATGGACACACAAGTCATAACTCTTAAAGTACGATTCTTGGTTTCCAACATCCTTTTTCACAAACCAGAGTCCCTAACCACTACTCATTATTCCTTACCTTAATACACTTCTTCAATATTTCATCATAATAAATACATAGCATAATCAAATTCCTCATGTAGCATCAGCTTATTGATCATAAACATACCTCAACAGCGTAATACACGTCGTTGTCATAATAATACCATCATAACACCTCAGTCAAATCTCAATAACGTCGTAGCTTTCTGCAATAATTTCAAAACCTAAAAAAAAAATTCTCTGCTCATTTCAGTAGTGTCATCTACCTCAAATGATCCCACACCAAATACATCATTCAAAGCTCTCATAGTATCACAATGGTTCCAAAAAAATATGAACAGTTCACAAAGTACAGACAAAATACAATTTCGTGAGTGTGAAGTTATCCAACTGTATACTTGAGTAAACATGTATCACTGATGTAGTAAAAAAAATTTTGTCTCTCTCGGTTAAATGATCAGATAGCTGTGTAATTATGTGTTAGAGAAATATGGTACCGATGTGTAAAGTCGTATAAGCAAATACCATGTTAGCTAGGGCTCCTCGTGCTTGCCAAACACTTGATACACAAAGTAAGCGTGCACCCCCATGATGATTAATGTAATTATACCCTCAGGTGTTACCGATTACAGCAAAGGAATGAAATGTATCACGGAAAACCTTTGAATCCTTGTATTTCAAAAATGTTTTAAGTACAAAATTAATCACTCAAATATGTGTCCTTTAGCGCTAAATGTGTGTCTTGCTGTAAGATAACTCTGTGGAAGTGTCGTAGTTATCGACCTCCGTAAGCTAAGTTCTGCAGAAATCAATGTACTTACCCCATCATAAACAAAAGTGAAATGTTATGCATATAGATATCGTAGTTATTACGTATATTACCGTGATCAAGAAAGTATTATACTGTAACGTATTGTTGTGCTACAGAAAAGGCTGTCTCATTGTAGCTATACCACAAAAGTTACTACTAAAACATGTTTTACTTTCCAGAAGAATTCACAAAAACTGTGCAGATATAAAACAGATACACCGCAAAAGCAAGAATGTAAATTTTGTCACACATTAGTAGCATCGTGATATAATTGTGTAGCTGTCAAAGAAACCAAATACTAAGTCATCTTTAATCTCACAGAAAGTACTTCAAATAAAGAATGTCTTTTCAAGTGAACCAAAACGTTGCATTAGAATCTCATTAGCAGTATATGTTCTAAGTATGTAAGCCTTATAGTCGTTACGTAATCGTGTAACTAACAAGCAAGAATGTACACACACAGTAACACTGAGTCCTCTGTTCACTATAGCAATGCATTTGTAATTACTTGTCTAAATAAGTTCCCTAGGTTCTTGACTGGATAGTTAACTTCATAACATTGTTGCCTGTTAACAGTTTCTAAGTGTGACAAAGAGTACTAGTAACGTGAAGTGACAAATTTTATAGCAAAGACTAAGTTAAAAAAAAAACAGATTATCTCTCAATAAACGGTTTTACATGTTAAATGTGGTGCAATCCTTTACTCTTCCTAGTACGCAGAGTTTCAGCTCCAAAGCAATTATCATGTTGTATATGTCGGTAAGGAATGCTAAAATTTTTCTCAAGGTTAGCGTCTATGTTATTTTTCTCTGAGGCTGCCAGCACACGTGGCTGCCTGCGGTGCAAGTCATTGTCTGCTATCTCTTTGTTGGCGTGCGTCATTATTGGGATTTGGAGATCTAAGTTCTACAAATTCACCTTGACGAGAGTCCCCTGCCCAATTTGAATCCCGCCAGTTCTGATGGAATTCAGGTCTGTCATTGCAATAATATCGTCTGTCGTCATGTCGGTAGTTGCTGTAATTTTTTTCTTGTCGGTCACGTGGTGGAGAATGCTCCATGAGTCGTAACTGCGTGGTGGACCATTACGTATTGTTTTGGTTCCCATATTGTCTGTTTCTATGGTTATCTCTGTCATATTCATTACTATGGAAACGCGATCTTTGTCTGTAACTATTATTCTGCCAACTGTTGTCATGCCGCTGGTGTCTGTTTTGGTCACGATTTGCGTTGTAAGAATAGCCTCATCGTGTCCAGTTATTATTTCTGTCATTGCGGAATTGTGACATATGTGACCTGTAATTGTTGTGCTCCTGTTTTCGCGTTCCACGATTGTCAGTGTCAATTTCCAATTCTTGTAACAGACCCTGAAAAGCTTCAATGTCGTCATTGCAACGTCCTGCCAAAATAATATGTCGTAAATGTTCAGGCAATATGATTAAGCAATTGCGGATGAGTTCTGAGGGGCTGTATGGGTTTGAAAAATACTGATTCTTATGTAACATGTCTTCGAAATATTTGACAAGACTGGAAAATTCAGATTGTTCGAAATGTTTCATCAATATGATGTTATGTTTTACTCGGTCTTGAGTAGCTTGAGACCAATATGCTGAGAGGAAGGCATGATAAAATTCTCCTCCACTGTGACAATCGTCAATGACCAATCGCTTTCTTACAGCTGGTTCATTCTCTAAATAGCAACACATAAATTCTAATCTGTGCTCCAATGACCAGTTGGGAGGAAAACAATGAGAGAATTGATGAAGCCATGCTTGTGGATAAATGTCGTTGCCAGAATTCTTAAATGTTTTGAATTTAAGTGTAGTAATGAACAGCTTATAGTCAAAATCATCATGTCGGCGAGTCGCATATCGGTCATTGTTACTTCGTTTCGGCGGTTCCATCTTAAAAATCAGTGCGCCTTGCCAATTTCTTTCATAATTTCCGAAATGCTCTGTCTTATTATTTCGTGACTTTTCCGTATTTCTATCTCCCTCTTCCCGTGATGGAGCGCGAGTTCCCTCTGAAATATGTAATTCTTGTATTACCTGTGTCAACTGATCTTGTACTTCCCAGATTTCTCTTTTGTACTATGTATTGATTTGATTTTGATTTTGTTTGAATTTTCTAATTTGTTCATACTCTTCTGTGTCAGTGAAGGCTGATCCGAAAGTTCGGCTACTTTCTCCGATTGTAAACTTATTTCCTCAGTGTGTTTTCTGAACCAAGTTTCAGAGTGTCCATTTGTGTTGAAATCGTATCTACTGTGTCCTTTAAGTTTTCCTGAGTTTTTGCAAGTTGCGTAACCATATCGGTATATGCAACTGAGTCAATTTTAGCTTGAAAGGTGTCGTGATTTTCATGAACAATAGTTTGTAGTTCTTTTATGGCTGCTTCGTGATTCTGTAATGCATTTTCACGACACGAAAAAATAGGTTGAAAATGCTCACAAATTTGTGTTTTTACATCATTACAGACTTTTTGACATTTCGATTCCATTTAAGTAACTCAGCAATTAAACCTTCATGTGTTCGTTCAAGCGTTTGTTCCACTGAGTCTAACTTTTGAAGCTGTTGCTGTGTTTGTCTCTGATTTTGTTCCATCGTGTCTAACTTTTGAAGCTTTTGTCCCATTTGTTGCATTAATTGTAATAACAATGCACTGGTGCCTGAAACATGTTCCTCAGTGCTATTCGGCAGCGCATTTGAACCGGCAATATTCGCATTTTGAAAAGCAGAAAATGTGTCTTGACTTATTTGAGAAAACGGTGAGGACGCAAAACCTGAATCTACAGTATTTCCAAGATTGTGTCCTGTCATTTCGGATTCCTGAGGCGAGCTGTTGCCGACCGATCGATCGATAATGCTTCCCTGTTCACTATTTGTTTCACTGTCTACACCATTATTTGCAGCCCGCTCCATTTCCCTATGCACAGTTACCAAATTGCTACTTTGAATGTCTGTTAATTCATTACACGGTGGTGCTGATAAGCTATGCTTATCGTCACTATCATTTCTTAATTTACTTTGGAGCCTAGTGTTACGTATTTCACACGTTATAATTGTCACGTATTTCACACGATAACAAGAAAAGCACAATTTGAAGAGCAAAAATAAGAAAACACATTAACATAGCACTGAAAATAATATCTAGTTAATTGCAAGCGCAGCTGCAAAATACTTGGTGCAAATCTACATGCATGCCACAACTGTTTTACTGTACAACAATGCAAAACTACAACTACAAAGGAAATTCTCTCTATAATTACGCGCTAGGAAAAACAATAGCTACACTAATTACACAACTACAAGAAAAATCTGAAGATTCCAGTGAGGTATCCTCGGCTAAGGGTCGACATATGAAACATCCCCTTAAAAAAATTAATGAATTACTGTGCTTATAAACTCCTTACGTTATGTGATTTTCAAACAGCTGAGCAGAACACTCAGAAATTTCTCTCTTTACTTATTCTGATCAACACTAAACTGACACACAATAATTTCACCGCAACGCAGTCTGACTTTTAATAATCCCTACAAAAGAATGGTCCTGACTGACAATAACCTATACCTTCCATGAATCACTTACCTCACAAAAATCTTCGTTACTCGAACTACTGCAATACAGCGAGCGCCACTACTGCCAGCTAAGTAAAGGATTCTAACTACTGCAGGCACTAACTACTGATAGGCATACTTAGCAAATGAAAGATTTTGATAGAGATTAACAATGTATTTACCTTAATAGTGTTCAAAAGTCATTATATATATATATATATATATATATATATATATATATATATATATCAGTTCATGTCATCCAGTCTTACAAATTTATTCTCTCTGATGGACACACGTCCAGATCATCCGCTCTCAGGACTCCGACATCTCTCTCCCCACATCCACCACTGCTGGTGGCTCACCTCCAACTGCGCAACGCTACATGCTGTTAACATCCAACGGTCCAACACTGCAATGGCGGGTATTCCAACAATGCCAACCAGCCACAGACTGCACACAGCACAGTCAGTGATTTTCATACAGAACGCTACGTGGCGTTACCAACATAAGAACCTAAACAGCCTACTTACAACGGCCCTACCACACTTCCCTGCCGGCCGCGGTGGTCTAGCGGTTCTAGGCGCTCAGTCCGGAGCCGCGCGACTGCTACGGTCGCAGGTTCGAATCCTGCCTCGGGCATGGATGTATGTGATGTCCTTAGGTTAGTTAGGTTTAATTAGTTCTAAGTTCTAGGGGACTGATGACCATAGAAGTTAAGTCCCATAGTGCTCAGAGCCATTTTGAACACTTCCCTGTGGTACTCCGTATATTACCTTTATCTGTCGATTTTGTTTCGGTAAGAGCGCCGTGTTGAGTTCTATCTGCAAGAAAATCTTGAATCCAATCGCAAGTCGGCTCCGATACCCCGTAAACTCGTTTTTTTTTCATTAAATTGCAATGTGGGTCGGTGTCAAATTCCTTACTGGAATCAAGGAGAGGCACCAACCTGAGCGCCGATGTCCACTGCGCTGTGGGTCTCATGAAGGAACAGAGCGAGCTAAGTTTCGCAGGATCACTATTTGCGAAATTTATGTTGATTTTTATAGAGGAGATGTTCATTGTCCAAAAACGTCAAAATTCTTGAGTATGAAAGATGATCCATAATTCTACAACCGATTGACGTCAACGATATAGGTCTATAATTGTGTGGATCTGTCGTCTTACGGCCTTTCTTAAAACCGGCGATGACCTGGCCTTTTTTTCCAGTCATTGGGTACCTTTCGTTGCTCAAGCATTCTACGATAAATTACAGCTAGAAGGTGATCAAGTTCTTTCGCATAATCTGTGTAGAATCTTATATGTATCTCATCTGGTCTACATCGCATATCTACGTGATTACTCTGCTATTCACAATAAAGTGCCTGGCAGCGCGTTCAATGAACCACCTTCATGCTGTCTCTCTACCGTTCCACTTTCGCACGGCACGCGGGAAAAACGTGCACTTAACTTTTTCTGTGCGAGCACTGATTTCTCTTATTTTATCGTGATGATCATTTCTCCCTATGTAGGTAGATGCCAACAGAATGTTTTCGCAATCGGAGGAGAAAACTGGTGATTGAAATTTCATGAGAAGATCCCGTCGAAACGAAAAACGCTTTTGTTTTAATGATTGCCACTCCAATTCACGTATCATTTCTGTGACACTATCTCCCCTATTTCGCGATAATACAAAACGTGCTGCCCTTCTTTGTGCTTTTTCGATGTCATCCGTCAATCCCGCCTGATGCGGATCCCACACCGCACAGCACTACTCCAGAACAGAACGAACATGCGTAGTGTAAGTAGTCTCTTTGGTAGATTTTTTGCACCTTATAAGCGTTCTGACAATGAATCGCAGTCTTTGGTTTGCTCTACCCACAATATTATCTATGTGATCGTTCCAATTTAGGTTCTTTGTAATTGTAATCCATAACTATTTAGTTGAATTTACAACCCTCAGATTTGTGTGACTTATCGCGTAATCGAAATTTAGCTGATTTCTTTTAGTACTCATGTGAATAACTTCTCACTTTTCTTTATTCAGGGTCAAATACAAATGGTTCACATGGCTCTGAGCACTATGCGACTTAACTTCTGAGGTCATCAGTCGCCTAGAACTTAGAACTAATTAAACCTAGCTTACCTAAGGACATCACACACGTCCATGTCCGAGGCAGGATTCGAACCTGCGACCGTAGCGGTCGCTCGGTGCCAGACTATAGCGCCTAGAACCGCACGGCCGCTCCGGACGGCTATTCAGGGTCAATAGCCACTTTTCGCACCATACAGATATCTTACCAAAATCATTTTGCAAGTCGTTTTTATCATCTGATGACTTTACAAGACGGTAAATGACAGCATCATTTGCAAACAATCTATGACAGCTACTCAGATTGTCTCCTTATGTTGCTCATACAGATCAGGAACAATAGAGGACCTGTAACACTTCCTTGTGGAACGCCGGACATTACTTCTGTTTTACTCGATGACTTTCCGTCTATTACTACGAACTGTGACCTTTCTGACAGGAAATCACGAATCCAGTAGCACAACTGAGGCGATACTCGGTAGGCACGCAGTTTAATTAGAGGACGCTTGTGGGGAACGGTGTCGAAAGCCTTATGGAAATCTAAAAATACGGAATCAATTTGACATAGACTGTCGATAGCACTTATTACTTCATGAGTATAAAGAGCTAGTTGTGTTTCACAAGAACGATGTTTTCTGAATCCGTGCTGACAATATGTCAATAAATCGCTTTCTTCGAGGTACTCCATAATGTTCGAATACAGTCCTGACGCCTTTCCACTACTAAGCAATTGTAGCTGCTTTTCAGTTTCGCTACCAGTTATCTCAGTATCTGCCTTTTGGATGTTCGTACGACGATTGAAAGGCGGGACAGATAGTGTTACGATCTTCCGCGGTGTAACAATTTCGGAAGACCAAATTCAGTATTTCGGCCTTCTTCTTGTTGTCTTCCGTTTCGGTGCCGCTGTGGTCGCTGAGTGAATGAATAGATGGTTTTGATCCACTTACTGATTTTACATACGACCAGAATCTGTTAGGGGTTTTACTCAGGTCGGCTGACAGCGTCTTACTTTCAAACTCATTGAAAGCTTCTCTCATTGCTCTCCTTACGCTCATTTTCGCTTCGTTCGGCTTTTGTTTGTCAGCTAGGTTTTTACTTCTATTGAATCTGAGATGAAGTGCCGTTTGTTTACGTAGCGCTTTCATAACACGACTGTTAAACCATGGTGGATCTTTCCCATCCCTTAAAACCTTACTCGGAACCTACTTGTCTCGGGCATATTGAACGATGGCTTTGAATGTTTTCCTTTTGTTCTCCACATCTCCACCCTCATCACCGAATATTTGATGCTGACTGCTGAGATATTCTGAAATTTATATTCTGTCAATCTTGCTGAGCAAATATATCTTCCTACCTTTCTTAACATTCTCTGTAGGATCCGTCGTCATAGATGCCGTCACAGTCTTATGACCACTGATACCTTCGTCTACGTTAACTGATTCGATAAGTTCAGGCCTGTTTGTTGCCAGGTGGTCTAAAACGTTACCCGAACGAGTGGGTTCTCTACCTGCCTGCTCACGGCAATTTTCGGACAGGCCATCCACAGCAATTCCACACGAATCCCTGTCTCTGGCACCAGTTTCGATGGCAAAACACTCCCGATCTATACCTGGCAACTTGAAATCACCCCCTATTACAACGGCATGATGAGGAAAATTACCAATCTGCAAGTTCAGTCTGAAGTGCTCTACAACTACATATCCTGACCCAGGTGGTCTATAAAAGCATCCGGTCACAATTTTTTACCGTTCTTTGATACTCAATTTCATCCTGATTAATTCGCATTCGGAATCCGTGATAATCTCGCCAGATTTTATCGAAGTTTTTACTCCAATAAACCCGCCACCATCATTGGCGACTAACCTCTCCTTATGATAAACATTTCAATCTGAATTTACGATTTCGCTGTCATTGACGTCTGGTTTCAACCGGATTTCTATTCTCAATACTATCTGTGCATTATAACCGTCAGTAAGCGATATTGATTCTGAGACCTTTCCTTGGATGCTCCGGAAGTTTATTAAAATCTCTGATTTGCGAGGACCAAAATTCTCTGAGGTCACTGTGGCTCATTTAACGAAAAAATCGTCTTTGATCCCAAGGGAGGGTTTCCTAAACTAAAAATCTCTGTCACTACATCAGGTACTGGACGACCGTGATTTGGAACGTCGTGCAGAAAAGAGACTTGTATGCCGAGACTGCCAAAGATGGCGGACTTTGTGAAACCATCATGGCAGACATTTCACAGTTCGTATAGAAGTGATACCTCAAAAAGAAACATGTACATTACTATTATTTGCACGACGATTCTAATGGTGTAATCAGATTTTCAATATCTTTATTAGTTTAAAGTTTAGTATCTGACGGTAAATTATACAAGTAACACCCAGCAACGAATTTCCAAAATCTAAACGGTTCATTCGATTTAATCGGTCGACGTGTCTTTAGAAAGCTATTAGCGGAAACCTAAATTGGTATAAATTACAGGCGTGTAACTTGAATAGTACATGAGGTATTGGAGGTCAAACTGGCCGATTACTATCGATTGTGTCAGCCCATAAGTACTCCACTGTTACACGAGAAAACGGTAACAGCATGCTTATAAATACCGGGTGATCAAAAAGTCAGTATACATTTGAAAACTTAATAAACCACGGAATAATGTAGATACAGAGGTAAAAATTGACACACATGCTTGGTGTGGTGTCACCGCCAGACACCACACTTGCTAGGTGGTAGCCTTTAAATCGGCCGCGGTCCGCTAGTATACGACGGACCCGCGTGTCGCCACTGTCAGTGATTGCAGACCGAGCGCCGCCACACGGCAGGTCTAGAGACACTTCCTAGCACTCGCCCCAGTTGTACAGCCGACTTTGCTAGAGATTGTTCACTGACAAATTACGCTCTCATTTGCCGAGACGATACTTAGCATAGCCTTCAGCTACGTCATTTGCTACGACCTAGCAAGGCGCCATTATCATTTGCTATTTATCTTGTGATGCCTGTACCGTCAGACCGATGTACACCAATTATGGATTAAAGTTAAGCATTCCAGCAGCAACGTACCTTATTGGCTATATTAATTACATTGTCCTGTTCCAGACCTCACGCCAGCCTGCGTGAGCTTAAACGCGTGCCTTTCGGCTACCAATCATAGTGGCTTGGCTGTCTTGCCAAGTCACAACACTTGGAATGACATGGGGTTTTATTAGAAGCAAACAAAACAAAAAAAACAACCTTCACAAAATGTCCGCGTGAAAGATCTCTTGCGCGCGTCGTTTGGTGATGATCGTGTGCTCAGCCGCCACTTTCGTCATGCTTGGCCTCCCAGGTCCCCAGACCTCAGTCCGTGCGATTATTGGCTTCGGAGTTACCTGAAGTCGCAAGTGTATCGTGATCGACCGACGTCTCTAGGGATGCTGAAAGACAACATCCGACGCCAATGCCTCGCCATAACTCCGGACATGCTTTACAGTGCTGTTCACAACATTATTCCTCGACTACAGCTATTGTTGAGGAATGATGGTGGACTTATTGAGCATTTCCTGTAAAGGACATCATCTTTGCTTTGTCTTACTTTGTTATGCTAATTATTCCTATTCTGATCAGATGAAGCGCCATATGTCAGACATTTTTTGAACTTTTGTATTTTTTTTTGGTTCTAATAAAACCCCATTTCATTGCAAGCATATGTGTCTATTTGTACCTCTCTATCTACATTATTCCGTGATTTATTCAGTTTTCAAATTTATACTGACTTTTTGATCACCTGGTATATTTATTCATCTATGTGTTCTTTTATATCCGATATATCCTGTATATCCTATTCATGAAGAAATTGGTTAAATATTTACTGTGTTTTAGAAAGCACAGAGAGATTAGGGTACTGGCCTACCTTTTCTTGCTACTACTTGGATATATGTTTATTTAATTAGTTTATGTCTTTAATAATGTGTGTTATATCGTGTTTATGGTCCATCCGTAGGAATATTTACTTAATTTCAAGTTAGATAAATGTAAATCCAGTATTTAGAATGTGTTTCAATATGATTGTGCGTGTGTGTTGGCTTGAAGACAGGGCAGGAGCGCTCTAGCCAATCACAGCGATTTCCAATTAGGACACGTGGAGAGGCTGTATGGAAGAGGAGAGGGGAGAGGACGGGTGGAAGTTGGGAAAGAGTGCGGCGCGAGGCAGAGGGAGAGCCCTGAGCAGTACGGCGGACGGGCAGTCGCGGGATGGACTTGGAGAGTGCGCAGCGGTCTGCACGTGGTCGCGGAGCACACAAATACTTCGGAGTGCCGACTTGTGCTCTTGTGTGATTTCCGTGCAGTGAAGACGTAGTATGCGTTTAGAAGTGAATATCTCGCGAGCTATGTTGTTGTTCATAACCAATTACGTGAAGTAGGAATCTATTGTTTCCCTGTCATTCAACTTATATTTTATTTAATTGCTGGACCATCCACACCAGCAAGTGTTCTGCAGAAATATACCACATTCTCAAAAGTACTTCTACTATCGTACTCATCGTTTAAAGTCATTAAAAATAGTACCTGCAGATTTTATTCAATTGCAATGTTTTATTTATACATTTCTACGTTACATTCGCGTTTGCCGAGTAATAGGAACTTTCGACCATTCGATTCATGTGTGTATACATATTGTATACTGTAGACTCAGCAGTATTTGGCTTGTAATGCGGCAACTACGTATCCCAGCCCCTAGACAACGAAACCAGCCAAAACTTTTAATATTTCAACTTCGAGTCGGTGGGTGCTTAGCTGAAGGTCACCATACCACATCATTTCATTACTTTCTATGAAAGCCCACACCCTTCAGCAGCTGAGACACGACCCTACGTTTTCCCGGCATATGCTCTTCACCAATGAAGCAACGTTTACTAGCCACGCTTATGTAAATTTGCATACTACACTGCGCAGCCGAAAACGCACATTTGCTTCGCCAGGTGCAATATCAATGGCCGTGATACGTAAACGTATGGTACGACATCATAGGAAATGACATTGTGGGACCTTACTTCATCTCAGGTGTTCAAAATGGACATTCGTACACACACTTTCTGACGAACATTTGGTTCTTCTACAAGAGGTACCACTGGATATTCGACAATGTATGGGGCTGTAACACGACGGTTGTCCAGCTCACTCATCTCTTGTTGTAATGCAAATACTAAACGAGAACTTTCATGGACGTTGGATAGCACGCAATTCTACTTTAAAATGGCCTCTGAAGTTCCCGATTCGACTACTTTTGATTCATTTTTGATGGAGAAATCAAAGATGCAACCTATGAGGAAGCCCCAACTAGCCAGACGATATGCGTCGTCGAATTACCAGTGCATGCTGTACCGCATCATCCACTGTAATTATTTCTGTTCACTGTTCTTTCTAACGCCGACTGCAAATGTGTCTTTCAGTCCATGGTCAACAGTTGGAACACATGCTTAAAAAAAAGGATTTTTTTTTTGGAAGACAAAATTTATGTTATATGATTCGGGTGGTTACCAAATCATTGTTAATAAATTGTTCGTTTCATTTACGTGTGTACGAAATTGCACTGCAATGTCAAATTAATCGACAGCGTGTATTGCATGTAGCGGGTAACACTGTCATTACGCGCTTACGTTCAGCACGAAACGACGTTTCGTTAAGAAGAATATTTATTTTGCAGTATACAAGTGGTCATCAAAGTATTTTAGTAAAATGTTTAGTTCAACGACAGAATCCCATATGACATTTTTTAAAGCAGTGTAGGTAGAGACAGTTTTCCGACGACTTTTATTTTACCTTTAAGAAGCATACAGCCACGTACAGGAAAAGATCTGCCTTCTAACATTTAGGTATTTAATACAGTAGTTGCTTTTTGAAGCGTATAAGACCTCTTTATTTTTGAAGACTGAACAGTTGATTTCTGTTTTTCAGCCCACGTAAATCTAGGAGGATATCAAATGTGAAATAGTTTTCCTAAGCCCTTTGTGATGCCCTGGATTCTAGCCTACGTCGTATTTCCATATACAGCATAATCGGTGAACCTGCAACAGACAGATGAACGTGCAAGAAGGCTCAGACTGTGTGTACTCCAGATTTGCAGAACTGGTTTCTACACGGTATTGAGACGAACCCTGATACAAGCTCCAGGCAAGTTGCCCACCAACATGAGGTAAGCCAAAGTATGATTATGTATCCCTATTACCTGCAACCCCATGGGGACCACTTTGAACATCTGCTGCGACGTGGATGCGATGAAGCTCTGTACTGTGTTCAAGGAAGACTTGTTGTTTCGTTGCACGGACGCCGTTCATTTCTGGACCCATGTTCATAGGATCTTTTTTTCCTCCATTTCCAGTCAGGAATCAGTCCCTACAGTTTGTCGGTTCTATTAATGTTCACACTCTATGCCAGACATTTCTATTGGTGACAGAGGGCAGTGTACTGAACAGCATTACGTCAATATTTACTTCATTTGCAGACTAACAATCATTAGTAGTGGTACGATTTTAGGTTTGTTAGTACTTCCGAGTACATGTGGCAAGAAGAAACCATGAATGTTTATTTTCCCCTGGGCAGCAGGTCAAGTGTTAAAGTGTGGACACATGAAAGCAAAACTGTTAATCTATATTGACAGGTGTAGTCCACTTAGCGATGCTGTTACAGCCATGCATAAAACATCAGGTCGTAAAATTCATTACATGTTTGTGGGAAGACTGGTGCAGATAAAAAAATGAGCCAACACACAACCGTGTGTACATATTAAAGTCCTACAATGAAAATATCTCCACTTATACCCTATTCACACAGTATATATAACTATCTCACGATTCCCTTAAAATTCCATTTCTTTCTGCACAATTCGAGGTGCGGCAGACAAACGACCCTGCTGAACGCGCTCTCCCAGGTTTGCTTCTCGTGAGAGGCATCGCAACATCATTGACTTTGATGCCAGCGGACTTCCCGCGCCCGGGTTCCCGGGTTCGATTCCCGGCGGGGTCAGGGATTTTCTCTGCCTCGTGATGACTGGGTGTTGTGTGCTGTCCTTAGGTTAGTTAGGTTTAAGTAGTTCTAAGTTCTAGGGGACTGATGACCATAGATGTTTAAGTCCCATAGTGCTCAGAGCCATTTGAACCATTTGATGCCAGTGGAGAACATTTCTCGTAGATCCGTTTTTCTATCTATCTTCGTCCACTCTTGAGCAGTGTGGTTGTGGAGGGCACTATTGCTCAGCCACACAGTACATGCATTGTTAAAGGTTTTATTTACGTCGAACAGCTCGTTTTCAGTGGTTAACAGAATCGCTTACTGCCACTGTCACGAGTAAACGTGGCTCAGTGGCAAGAATGATTTCCTGAAACTCAGGAGGAGGATAGAAAGGAGAGTCCCAGTCGGTCAGCGACTGCAAGAAACAGATAATACATTGGTAAAACTATTGAAAATTCTTCTGAAGACTCTAGATATTTACAGACCCGTTAACAAAGAGACTGTAAAACATCTATTTACAATGACTCATACATGACAAGAACTAGTGCATAAAAGCCCAAAAACCTCATCCACGAGCTAAGTGACAACCTGAGAGACATCAGCTCTGACATTGATGAGCAAATACCAAAATAAATGTATTTATGCAAAAACACAAGGGTTTTTTTGTGGTTCAAATGGTTCAAATGGCTCTGAGCACTATGGGACTTAACATCTGTGGTCATCAGTCCCCGAGAACTTAGAACCACTTAAACCTAAGTAACCTCTAGACATCACACACATCCATGCCCGAGGCAGGATTCGAACCTGCGACCGTAGTGGTCACGCGGTTCCAGACTGAAGCGCCTAGAACCGCACGGCCACACCGGCCTGCCAAGGGTTTTTAATACTGCGATGAAGAAACAAAATGTCGTCGACACACCGAAGGATTTGTCGTGATTCGCGACTACAGCCACCAACATCAAATGAGGAAACGAGAAGGCAGCTGCGCCTCTGTCGGTCAGATCGAGATTTCGAGTGAGAGAATTGTATCGCGTCTGGTGTAAACACGAGGCTACCAGGTTACACTCGTGTAACATCGTAACTCGGCAGCTCATAGGCTTGGCAATGCTGAGCAAAGGCATTCAAGCAGGGTGTCCCAAATCCGGCAAACGAGTAGCAACAGCAGTCATCCCCACAACCACCAAACGCCGTACAAGCGACAATCGTTATTAATCTTATTGATACCAAACAGGAGAGGAGCCATTCCTTGCGGCTACACACAATGGGACACGATCACACTTTCGATAGTTCCGTGATGCTCTCGGAAACCCGTCACAAGGAATTGGCTCGCTGTCACCACCTCAGGGGAAGGTAGAAAAGAAACGCGCTAGCCAATATATTTTATTTCATTTATTTATTTATTAGCAGGCAGTGCCCTCGATGCCTGCTGCAAATTTGCCGAACTTGTGACAATGGATTTCCTATCAGCGATGTAGCGCATTGAATTTTCACTTCTCACCTCTCCCAAGTTAGCCCTGGCAGTAAGTACTATTATGTCTCGCAGGACTTGAACACAAAGACTGAGAATATATTACTACTGAACGTGTTGGCGCCTTGAGGCTTCACTTTTTCTAAAGATTTGCTCATTTACCTGAGACCAATATAGACGTCCCTGCCATACGATACATAGCGACCTTAATTTTCAGCGTTAACTTGGATAGTTGACTCTTACGTTCTCACTTTCAATATTTCATTTGCTATTTTTATAGTTCAGTTACAACGAGTACTTATTCCACAAGGCTTACCGCAAATATGTTACTATCGAGTCCAAACAACTTAATTATCTTTGTATCAGTCTGTGAGGTATTCAGGAAATACGAGCGTCAGTCAGAAAGCAATGCCCCCTATCTCTTTTTATTTTTATTCATTTATTTTTTTAATTATTTTTGTCAAGCATTCCAATTTCAGTTACATAGGCTGAGAGCACAACATTCACCATTAATTTATGACTTTTTAATATAATACCAGTCGGTTTCCACAGATTTGGTCTATCTTTTAACGAGGCAGGTATTCCAGAGTGGAAGAACGCACGGTCCTGCCACCACGGCCATTGACGCACGGCCGTTTTTACGGTCTCGTCGTTTTCAGAGTGAACCACATAGATGGAAGTCCGATGGTGGCAAATCAGGGTTGTATGGGGAATGAGGTAAGATATCCCACCCAGTTTTCACAATCTCTTCAGTGGTGTGACGACTGATGTGTGGTCTTGCATTGTCATCCAAAAGAACGACACCCGTCGCAGCTTTCGTTGGGCGATCTCGCTGTGGACGAGCCTTAAGCTGCCTGAGGGCTCTGAACTTACTGTGCATCCCTGCTCCAAAAAAAAACCAACCATTCGTCAACCATCGGTGTGTGCCCTTCAGCTTCGTTATAGCGACGAATCCACCGTCTGACAGTGCTGGTATCCACCCTTGCATCACTGTACACATTTTTGAGTCGTTCGTGAATGCGAATGGGCATTTCGCTTCCTGCTTTGAAGATTTCTATAAGAGAACGCTGTCTAATACGAACATCGATGTCGACTATTTTGCAAGCGACTGCAATAGTGACATGCTGACGCACAAAGTTGCTACTGGAGTGGATTGGAGAAGACGCTATGCGGAATGGCGCCAAATTCAAATTTCCCTTAACAAACTTTATTTAAGCAGAAGAAAATAGGAAGTATTACTTTTTGATTGACCTTCGTATTCTTTCAGTTCCGGCTGTGCCGGCCAGTCAACCAACAGCTCGCCTCTCTGAGGATGCTGGGGATGAGTTTGAAGAAAGCACTCTTGTGTTTTGCAGTGTTGGAAGCTGGCCTCGTTTCGGGGTGTGATGGCGTTTGTTGCTGGTATGCCGTACGATGAGGTAGCTTGGCTGTGTGCAAGAAGAAAACACTCGCAATATGATTTTCCTAATCATTCCCAGAAATCGCGTGGCTCATGCACAATTATTTTCTTTTGTCTCACACGGGAGTTATTGTAACTTTCATGGGTGGAGATTCGGCCTTTGTGAGAAGACTATGTTTCGAGATTCAGTACAAAATCTGTATGCTATTAATTCATCCAAATGTTGGTACAGTTAATTCTGTCACACTCCCTACAACGAAACTCTTCATCAGTTTTCGACTTATAAGGCTTAGATTTTGTTTGATTTTCTTACGTATTTTAACTCGGTGAGGCACGTGTTTTCCGAGCACTTGTATTACAGGTACTGATGTGATCTAATTTCTTTCTGCGAGTCAATTAAAGCGATTTACATTCAACTATTCTTTCTAATCAGTTTTCCTTGCCACTCATTTTTCTATTCAGACGAATTATGTCAACTTGCACTCAGTACTTGGAACACAGTAAGTTTATACAACTTGCTATTTGTCTTGAGCAGTTGATAGAATCTTTAGGGATTTTTTACTGCAATTGATATCAACAACAGTAGTACTCACTGCAAACATTGTGTTCTGTGTTTCCTTGCATGCTTTCCAGCAGAAGAGGTGGCTGCTGGTGTTGACACTGCTGTCAGAGGCGAAGTGCTTCACGTTAGTAGTGTAAGTAGGCTGTTGAGGTTTTTATGCTGGTAACGCCACGTAGCGCTCTGTATGAAAGTCACTGACTGTGCTGTGTGCAGCCTGTGGCTGGTTGGACTCATTGTTGGAATATTCGCTTGTGTAGTGTTGGGCAGTTGGATGTGAACAGCACGTAGCGTTGGGCAGTTGGAGGTGAGCCGGCAACAGTGGTGGATGTGGGGAGAGAGATGCCAGAGTTTTGAGCGGACGATACGGACGTGTGTCTGTCAGAAAAAGAAAAGTTGTTTAATTGGATGTCACAAAATTATATATATATTATGAATTTTCAACGCTATTAAGGTAAATACATTGTTTGTTCTCCATCAAAACCTTTCATTTGCTAACTATGCCTATCTAAATGTCAGTAGTTAGTGCCGGTAAGTGATTCATGGAAGGTATAGGTTATTGTTAGTCAGGGCCATTCTTTTGTAGGGATTATTGAAAGTCAGATTGCGTTGTGCTAACAATATTGTGTATCAGTTTAGTGATGTTCAGAATAAGTAAAGGGAGAAATGTTTGAGTACGTTGAGTTTTGCGCAGCTGTTTGAAAATCAAGTAACGTAGAAGTTTACTAGCACAGTCATCCATAATTTTTCTAAGGGGACGTTTCAGTAGTAAAGGCACGTTTTCTACGAAACTAGTAGTACAGTGTATCGCATATTCACGAGGCATACATCGTATAAGACATAAACAATCACGACGGCCTTACGTCCTTTCTTTCATAACACGAGTGTGCTCCCTGCCGCCGTTGGATAAGCAGCTGCAGCAGCAAGTCGTATACTCCTAGCTCACTCATTTGTTACATAGTTTAATTCTTAATTTATTTGCGTGTTTTTGGTACTTGCATTGTTAAATTCATAAATTTCGGGCGTATTATAGTATTTGAGAGTTGTAGCATCGCGTTTTAGTACCTGAATAGTGTAAATTCGCGTAGTCGTCTGTCTTATGTTTTTGTTTTGAACGGCCAGTGTCGGTTGGTCACAGTCAGTGTGCTCCCTGCCGCCGTTGGATAAGCAGCTGCAGCAGCAAGTCGTATACTCCTAGCTCACTCATTTGTTACATAGTTTAATTCTTAATTTATTTGCGTGTTTTTGGTACTTGCATTGTTAAATTCATAAATTTCGGACGTATTACAGTATTTGAGAGTTGTAGCATCGCGTTTTAGTACCTGAATAGTGTAAATTCGCGTAGTCGTCTGTCTTATGTTTTCGTTTTGAACGGCCAGTGTCGGTTGGTCACAGTCAGTGTGCTCCCTGCCGCCGTTGGATAGCAGCTGCAGCAGCAAGTCGTATACTCCTAGCTCACTCATTTGTTACATAGTTTAATTCTTAATTTATTTGCGTGTTTTTGGTACTTGCATTGTTAAATTCATAAATTTCGGGCGTATTATAGTATTTGAGAGTTGTAGCATCGCGTTTTAGTACCTGAATAGTGTAAATTCGCGTAGTCTCCTTCCGCCGCCGAGCAGTGTGTCAGCAGTGCACAAGTTACTGCATTTACTAGGCAATCTCGTATTTTAATAACCGTTTAAATTTTGTGTCGATTTGTTTGCGCTCTGTGTAGATTAGTTCAGACGTTCTTTGCACAAGTTTTTAGCATGGATAGGGACTGCAACTGCTGTGTTCGGATGCAGGCTGAGTTGGCATCCCTTCGCTCCCAGCTTCAGGCAGTGTTGACTTCGGTCACACAGCTTGAGGCTGTTGCCAATGGGCATCACTGTGGGGGTCCGGATGGGAGTTTGTCGGGGACGGCCAGCTCGTCCCACGCATCCCCCGATCGGGCTACGACTGTGGTTGCCCGGGATACTGCCCGCATTGAGGCTGATCCCTTACCTGTGGTAGAGTGGGAGGTCGTCTCAAGGTGTGGCAGGGGGCGAAAGACATTCCGGAGGGCTGAACGGAAGGCCTCTCCAGTTTGTCTGACGAACCGGTTTCAGGCTCTGTCTCTGGCTGATACTCAGGCTGATACTGATCTTCGGCCTGACATGGCTGCCTGTCCTGTTCCAGAGGTCGCCCCTCAGTCTGCAAGATCCGGGCGGTCGCAGAGGGTGGGCTTACTGGTAGTTGGGAGCTCCAACGTCAGGCGGGTAATGGGGCCCCTTAGGGATATGGCAGCAAGGGAGGGGAAGAAGACCAAAGTGCACTCCGTGTGCATACCGGGGGGAGTCATTCCAGATGTGGAAAGGGTCCTTCCGGATGCCATGAAGGGTACAGGGTGCACCCATCTGCAGGTGGTCGCTCATGTCGGCACCAATGATGTGTGTCGCTATGGATCGGAGGAAATCCTCTCTGGCTTCCGGCGGCTATCTGATTTGGTGAAGACTGCCAGTCTCGCTAGCGGGATGAAAGCAGAGCTCACCATCTGCAGCATCGTCGACAGGACTGACTGCGGACCTTTGGTACAGAGCCGAGTGGAGGGTCTGAATCAGAGGCTGAGAAGGTTCTGCGACCTTGTGGGCTGCAGATTCCTCGACTTGCGCCATAGGGTGGTGGGGTTTCGGGTTCCGCTGGATAGGTCAGGAGTCCACTACACGCAACAAGCGGCTACACGGGTAGCAGGGGTTGTGTGGCGTGGGCTGGGCGGTTTTTTAGGTTAGATGGCCTCGGGCAAGTACAGAAAGGGCAACAGCCTCAACGGGTGCGGGGCAAAGTCAGAACATGCGGGGACCAAGCAGCAATCGGTATTGTAGTTGTAAACTGTCGAAGCTGCGTTGGTAAAGTACCGGAACTTCAAGCGCTGATAGAAAGCACTGAAGCTGAAATCGTTATAGGTACAGAAAGCTGGCTGAAGCCAGAGATAAATTCTGCCGAAATTTTTACAAAGGTACAGACGGTGTTTAGAAAGGATAGATTGCATGCAACCGGTGGTGGAGTGTTCGTCGCTGTTAGTAGTAGTTTACCCTGTAGTGAAGTAGAAGTGGATAGTTCCTGTGAATTATTATGGGTGGAGGTTACACTCAACAACCGAGCTAGGTTAATAATTGGCTCCTTTTACCGACCCCCCGACTCAGCAGCATTAGTGGCAGAACAACTGAGAGAAAATTTGGAATACATTTCACATAAATTTTCTCAGCATGTTATGGTCTTAGGTGGAGATTTCAATTTACCAGATATAGACTGGGACACTCAGATGTTTAGGACGGGTGGTAGGGACAGAGCATCGAGTGACATTATACTGAGTGCACTATCCGAAAATTACCTCGAGCAATTAAACAGAGAACCGACTCGTGGAGATAACATCTTGGACCTACTGGTAACAAACAGACCCGAACTTTTCGACTCTGTAAGAGCAGAACAGGGAATCAGTGATCATAAGGCCGTTGCAGCATCCCTGAATATGGAAGTTAATAGGAATATAAAAAAAGGGAGGAAGGTTTATCTGTTTAGCAAGAGTAATAGAAGGCAGATTTCAGACTACCTAACAGATCAAAACGAAAATTTCTGTTCAGACACTGACAATGTTGAGTGTTTATGGAAAAAGTTCAAGGCAATCGTAAAATGCGTTTTAGACAGGTACGTGCCGAGCAAAACTGTGAGGGACGGGAAAAACCCACCGTGGTACAACAACAAAGTTAGGAAACTACTGCGAAAGCAAAGAGAGCTTCACTCCAAGTTTAAACGCAGCCAAAACCTCTCAGACAAACAGAAGCTAAACGATGTCAAAGTTAGCGTAAGGAGGGCTATGCGTGAAGCGTTCGGTGAATTCGAAAGCAAAATTCTATGTACCGACTTGACAGAAAATCCTAGGAAGTTCTGGTCTTACGTTAAATCAGTAAGTGGCTCGAAACAGCATATCCAGACACTCCGGGATGATGATGGCATTGAAACAGAGGATGACAAGCGTAAAGCTGAAATACTAAACACCTTTTTCCAAAGCTGTTTCACAGAGGAAGACCGCACTGCAGTTCCTTCTCTAAATCCTCGCACAAACGAAAAAATGGCTGACATCGAAATAAATGTCCAAGGAATAGAAAAGCAACTGGAATCACTCAACAGAGGAAAGTCCACTGGACCTGACGGGATACCAATTCGATTCTACACAGAGTACGCGAAAGAACTTGCCCCCCTTCTAACAGCCGTGTACCGCAAGTCTCTAGAGGAACGGAAGGTTCCAAATGATTGGAAAAGAGCACAGGTAGTCCCAGTCTTCAAGAAGGGTCGTCGAGCAGATGCGCAAAACTATAGACCTATATCTCTGACGTCGATCTGTTGTAGAATTTTAGAACATGTCTTTTGCTCGAGTATCATGTCGTTTTTGGAAACTCAGAATCTACTATGTAGGAATCAACATGGATTCCGGAAACAGCGATCGTGTGAAACCCAACTCGCTTTATTTGTTCATGAGACCCAGAAAATATTAGATACAGGCTCCCAGGTAGATGCTATTTTTCTTGACTTCCGGAAGGCGTTCGATACAGTTCCGCACTGTCGCCTGATAAACAAAGTAAGAGCCTACGGAATATCAGACCAGCTGTGTGGCTGGATTGAAGAGTTTTTAGCAAACAGAACGCAGCATGTTGTTATCAACGGAGAGACGTCTACAGACGTTAAAGTAACCTCTGGTGTGCCACAGGGGAGTGTTATGGGACCATTGCTTTTCACAATATATATAAATGACCTAGTAGATAGTGTCGGAAGTTCCATGCGGCTTTTCGCGGATGATGCTGTAGTATACAGAGAAGTTGCAGCATTAGAAAATTGTAGCGAAATGCAGGAAGATCTGCAGCGGATAGGCACTTGGTGCAGGGAGTGGCAACTGACCCTTAACATAGACAAATGTAATGTATTGCGAATACATAGAAAGAAGGATCCTTTATTGTATGATTATATGATAGCGGAACAAACACTGGTAGCAGTTACTTCTGTAAAATATCTGGGAGTATGCGTGCGGAACGATTTGAAGTGGAATGATCATATAAAATTAATTGTTGGTAAGGCGGGTACCAGGTTGAGATTCATTGGGAGAGTCCTTAGAAAATGTAGTCCATCAACAAAGGAGGTGGCTTACAAAACACTCGTTCGACCTATACTTGAGTATCGCTCATCAGTGTGGGATCCGTACCAGATCGGGTTGACGGAGGAGATAGAGAAGATTCAAAGAAGAGCGGCGCGTTTCGTCACAGGGTTATTTGGTAACCGTGATAGCGTTACGGAGATGTTTAACAAACTCAAGTGGCGGACTCTGCAAGAGAGGCGCTCTGCTTCGCGGTGTAGCTTGCTCGCCAGGTTTCGAGAGGGTGCGTTTCTGGATGAGGTATCGAATATATTGCTTCCCCCTACTTATACCTCCCGAGGAGATCACGAATGTAAAATTAGAGAGATTAGAGCGCGCTCAGAGGCTTTCAGACAGTCGTTCTTCCCGCGAACCATACGCGACTGGAACAGGAAAGGGAGGTAATGACAGTGGCACGTTAAGTGCCCTCCGCCACACACCGTTGGGTGGCTTGCGGAGTATAAATGTAGATGTAGATGTAGATGAGTAACAAAAAGGCGTTTGCATTTCCTGAATGAGAATTGATATAAAGGCACTCACTGTCTTGTTGTGTTATTCCATTTTGAGTAATTTTTCCAATCTCCGTTCCTCCTTATTACCACAAAAATCCTTTCCGGCAAAGGCTTTATTGAGGTTTGTAGTTAGTGCAGTGAAATTCTCACCCATTTTTCTCATATCGCTCTTTTCAACTCTCATGAGGCCTCAAATTGCCTTCCATTGCGATAAACACGCCTTTCAAGTATTCAGATCCGAGCTACGTGCATTACAGAGCAAGCCACTGACATCTTTATCTTCAAACCAATTTCTGTTTGCAGCAGAAGCACGCACAGATGCATTACCTTGCAGACACAGTAGACTTTCGTCCCCTGGGTCCTCACACGTTCTAATCAGTTCAGTCTCTGGCATCTCAGTGTAAGTCTTAGAGTTCGCTCCAGTGTACAGCCAAGTAGTGAGTGATTCACCTTCGGCGCAGGAGGCTGCCCAAATCATAACACTTCCAGAACTAAAATTTCAGCTCCCTTTTATCTGCTGCTCTGTTCTCAGGTCATGCCAATGATAATGAAATCCATCCGCTCCACCTAAAATAAACTTTTATCACATTTTGAAGTCCATGTATACGTTTCTCAACAAATTCCAAACTAGTCTGTTTATGTTTGGGTATTAGTGCAGCTCTCTGCTGTCGTTTGTCGAATGCAACATGTTTGCCATTTGACAAAATTTTTCATTCGTGTCTGACAGCTACTGGCAATTGTAAATCAGCAACAAGTTGAGAAAAATAACGGTTTCTAGCCCTAGTTTTGCACAAAAGTAACCGTTTCGATTCCTCAGATAATTTTCTACTTTGCCAGTATTTTCTGTTTGCCCATATCGTGCACCCAAATTAACAAAATTACCAATCAATGTACTTCAACGTTCAACTGCTCAACAATTTGACGATTGGAGAGTCCCATTTCCTTGTACGAACCGATTTTTGCTTTATTAATTATTTTCCGTGTAGCATTGTCACCGCCGTGGTTTGTGTACACAACACGCTCTCACATTAATGGTGGCTGTTTCCCGCCTGCAGTAAACGCACGCACACACAGACTGACATCGCACAGAACCGACTGCCTTCGTACCGAGTTCCACCTCTACCATCTGCATTGTTCATGTCTTTATATGTACTGTACTACTGACGTCAAATGCGATACCATTTGACTGCATTTGTTGGTATACTGGTTCACTTACTATTGCACATTTACTGTACACAACTATTCCAGCCGACAACGTTAATTTTCCTACAGATATCACTGCTTTTATACTGATTTACACTACTGTATTCTATGGAGAAGTAGCTCTTTTTATGCCTTGTATGAGTGTTACGCCGGGCATGGATGTGTGTCATTTCCTTAGGTTAGTTAGGTTTAAGTAGTTGTAAGTCTAGGGGACTGATGACCTCAAATGTTAAGTCTCATAGTGCTCAGAGCCATTTCTACCATTTTTTTTTTTTTTTAGTGTTACGCGACCGTTTTCTCCAAAACTGTCCCGTAACTAAAATAAAGTCAGAATACAGAAACACATCAGATCAGAATCATTAATCAACACCGAGAAGTTAAATGCATATTACTACCAGTGATTGTCAATAATTAATTATCTTAATTTACATTCTTGTTTGGTTGTGCATGGTGTATATAAGTCTGAAGCCATCTGGAAGCACCCTGGACAAGCTGTCAGCACTGGGGCGAACTGTGAGGCTCCGGGCTGGACAGAGGAACCACACCGGGTGAACACTCAGAAGGGAGCGCCGGACAGGGCTGCAGGTCAGTGACGGTCGCTTGAGCAGGCTCTCCTTGTGAGTTCATCTACATCTACATTTATACTCCGCAAGCCACTCAACGGTGTGTGGCGGAGGGCACTTTACGGGCCACTGTCATTACCTCCCTTTCCTGTTCCAGTCGCGTATGGTTCGGGGGAAGAACGACTGTCTGAAAGCCTCTGTGCGCGCTCTAATCTCTCTAATTTTACATTCGTGATCTCCTCGGGAGGTATAAGTAGGGGGAAGCAATATATTCGATACCTCATCCAGAAACGCACCCTCTCGAAACCTGGCGAGCAAGATACGCCGCGATGCAGAGCGCCTCTCTTGCAGAGTCTGCCACTTGAGTTTGCTAAACATCTCCGTAACGCTATCACGCTTACCAAATAACCCTGTGACGAAACGCGTCGCTCTTCTTTGGATCTTCTCTATCTCCTCTGTCAACCCGATCTGGTACGGATCCCACACTGATGAACAATACTCAAGTATAGGTCGAACGAGTGTTTTGTAAGCCACCTCCTTTGTTGATGGACTACATTTTCTAAGGACTCTCCCAATGAATCTCAACCTGGTACCCGCCTTACCAACAATTAATTTTATATGATCATTCCACTTCAAATCGTTCCGCACGCATACTCCCAGATATTTTACAGAAGTAACTGCTACCAGTGTTTGTTCCGCTATCATATAATCATACAATAAAGGATCCTTCGTTCTATGTATTCGCAATACATTACATTTGTCTATGTTAAGGGTCAGTTGCCACTCCCTGCACCAAGTGCCTGTCCGCTGCAGATCTTCCTGCATTTCGCTACAATTTTCTAATGCTGCAACTTCTCTGTATACTACAGCATCATCCGCGAAAAGCCGCATGGAACTTCCGACACTATCTACTAGGTCATTTATATATATTGTGAAAAGCAATGGTCCCATAACACTCCCCTGTGGCACGCCCGAGGTTACTTTAACGTCTGTAGACGTCTCTCCGTTCATAACAACACGCTGTGTTCTGTTTGCTAAAAACTCTTCAATCCAGCCACACAGCTGGTCTGATATTCCGTAGGCTCTTACTTTGTTTATCAGGCGACAGTGCGGAACTGTATCGAACGCCTTCCGGAAGTCAAGAAAAATAGCATCTACCTGGGAGCCTGTATCTAATATTTTCTGGGTCTCATGAACAAATAAAGCGAGTTGGGTCACACACGATCGCTGTTTCCGGAATCCATGTTGATTCCTACATAGTAGATTCTGAGTTTCCAAAAACGACATGATACTCGAGCAAAAAACATGTTCTAAAATTCTACAACAGATCGACGTCAGAGATATAGGTCTATAGTTTTGCGCATCTGCTCGACGACCGTTCTTGAAGACTGGGACTACCTGTGCTCTTTTCCAATCATTTGGAACCTTCCGTTCCTCTAGAGACTTGCGGTACACGACTGTTAGAAGGGGGACAAGTTCTTTCGCGTACTCTGTGTAGAATCGAATTGGTATCCCGTCAGGTCCAGTGGACTCTCCTCTGTTGAGTGATTCCAGTTGCTTTTCTATTCCTTGGACACTTATTTCGATGTCAGCCATTTTTTCGTTTGTGCGAGGATTTAGAGAAGGAACTGCAGTGCGGTCTTCCTCTGTGAAACAGCTTTGGAAAAAGGTGTTTAGTATTTCAGCTTTACGCGTGTCATCCTCTGTTTCAATGCCTTCATCGTCCCGGAGTGTCTGGACATGTTGTTTCGAGCCACTGCAGTTGGGAACTGCAACACCCCACCGGCGACACAGATGGTGTAAGGCCTCCAGCAAAGAGACGAAGATGGGGAGAGGCGAAATGCTGTTTGTAGAAATATCCAGGAAACGCACTACTGTGAAAAGAACTTAAAAAAAATGGTGTTTCTTTGGGACGCACCAGCAACTTCTAAGGAATCTTTTTACTCGTCTTGGCTCGGAAACCCTTAGCCCAGCCAATCCGAACAGAGTAAAATAGGCAAAACGCTGAAACACGAATTTTCCTTTTAAGAAACAGTCGGCGCCTTTTTTGTTGAATTTCGACAGTAGACTCTTCTACTTCTTCATCTCTGCAAGTCTTTACCGTCGGACTTCTTCTCCATTGGATGGCAACGCAGCCAGGGTCCGTCTCTGAGCAGATGAGCTGAGAGACTTCGAAAGATTTCGGGCTGATTCGAACTTAGCCGCAGGCGCGGGTTCTTGGTTCGCTGCCAATGATTGATTCCGCAGCCGCTTCAGACTGCACCTGCTTGGAGGGATCGAGCTGCGCCATCGAGATGATCCACGGGGACAGCAGAATTATTTATGTAGAATTTCAATAACCTCAATAGCTCTGAAGACCTGCTTTCAGGTTCTAATGACCAATTCGATTCCAACTCCGGCCACAGTTGCAACACATTCTCTTCTCTAGTACTATTTATCTGTTATACTAACGTCATGAAAATTGCAGTTGTTTCATTTTTATGTGCGACATTTAGAATCTTACCCCAAACCACTTAATCAAATACGTCAAGATTTTACTTTAGCATTACCATTGCTTGTCAGATGGTTTATGAGTCACTCTAATGTAATAAGTCAAATTAATTATGATTCTAGTTTTATTTCATTATCTTGGAGGATGTCTAATTCATGTCAGGTAAGTTTACACTACCCGCTATCCCCTGACACAAGTTATTCTAACAGACTGAATCCACATACCCAGTGCACAGCACAGGACCATAACCTACTTTGGTTAGCACATCATTTTGTTTGATGAGATATTTGGTGCGATTGCTCATGTTCATTTGAGTTCAATTTCTTTTCGTAATATAATTCCCACTGAAAATCGTTGCGCAAAAAAATGCTAAGTTTTCATTCTCTACGTAATTTTCTATGAATTCTTTGCAGTCTGATTGCGATGCGTTGATTCATGAGTCTAAACATTGCATTTAACAGGACATATTGTTTAAATCAGGGCATATCCGGACTCACTTTCATAAGTAATCCATATTTAAAATCTAATAGGTTCCTTAAAGCTGACAGATGCTGACAGCTCACAACTGCTTTTTCAGTTTCCTATATGTGTGTCAGAGGACAAGTAAGGATACTATGACGGAACGTGGAAAAGGACATGTCGTGGTTTCTGCGCTATGAAAAATTTACCAGTCAACCAGCTGAATTAGAGTCGTTGAAATGAAATGAATGTAAGCTGAGAATAAAATCCATGAAAGTGCTGTGGCAAGCAATGATATCAACGAGAACCGATCAGAACCCTCCAAACCTCCAACATAATTACACCATCGTGACCAATGAAGAAGTCGGGTAGTGGAACACAGGTTTCTTGCTATCTCTTATCTTGTGCAATTTATTTTGTAAAAGTTGCCAAAGCGTATTCGTGTTATAAGAGCTGCAAATTTAAGTACCATGTTTGGTCAGAAATCATATTAAACATTGCTATAACTTTTGTGCAGAGAGCAGATCATTTTGAAGCCAGAACAAGTAATTCGATAAAATAAATCTCCTTCACTCACAATACAAGTTCACAAACGTCGCACACACGATGACCACGAATTCTGAAACCGCAAACGTGAAATATCTCTAACCAATAGAATCAAATTTACGATAAATTATCCTATAACTGGTGATCAAAACATAATATTTCCTCTCTCAAAACATTTAATAATAAATACGCCGCTAATGAGTGTTGCTGTTCCAGTACGCCCAGGTGAGTTTAGAAATTACAAAATATGCGATCGCGCTTGCCCGCATATATTTAAATAATGTGCAGCGCGTCTGGCGAATACCAACAATCATGGAACGAAAATATTGCGAAACAAAATACAGCAAAATTATGTTTGCATCATCGCTCATATCCGACCGAGCGCTGCGCAACACACGGATGAGGTTTCTTCCTGCAGTTGCTGGTAGTCTGCCCCTCTTCTCTTCTGCAGTCTAACTGAAAGCCGAGAAGCAGGAGGCTGAACGCATGTACGTTTCCTTACGTGATGAAAGATGCAGAACTGTTGTACAGCCTCCACCAGAAACTGATTGCGTGCGTTAACACAATAGTCGATTGCATAAAGAACGCTGTCTTTCTTCCAGGGATTCCCTTGAAACTTACGTGAACAAATCTCGGGAAATACGACGCGAACGTAATCACCGAGAGCAGAAAGTCATTTACATCTCTGCTCCGCAAACGGAGCGAGGTGGCGCAGTGGTTAGAAGTCTGGACTCCCATTCTGGAGGACGCCGGTTTAAATCTACGTCCGGCCACGCAGATGATGGTTTTCCGTAAAAGCGCACGGGCGACTTCCTTCGCCATCCTTTCGTAATCCTAGCTTGGTCTCTAATGACCGCGGTATGGAGGGGACATTAAACTCTAACCTTCGTTCCTTCCACTTCGCAAGGCACCTTGGTGTGTGGTGGTGGTGGAGGGTGCTCTGCTAATACCGACATTTCGTCCCTTTCAATTCGCGAATGCGACGTGGGAGTAACGAATGTACATAAACCTCCGTACTAGCTGTAATATTACTGATTTTCTGGTCGTGCCATTCGCAAGACGAATATGGGAGGACGCAATATGTTACCCGCTTCTTCGTGGAGTGTACGTTCTCGGAAATCCAACAGTAAACGTCTCCCTGACGCACAACGCCTCCCTTGTAGCTGTTACTGATTGTTGTTTTAACGAAACTAAAACGCCTACGGTCTACAGTTCCTCCTCCTCTTTCGTCCCACCTCCCCTCCACCAAAGCATCCTACCAAGCGTTACGCCGCAACTGTTTTTCCCAATCTGTTCTATCTGTTCTGTAACTGATGTAAAACCTAAAACTTTTGTTGATGTGTGTATAGCTCAGTGTAAAAAAAAAAGAAAAAAGTCTCACAAAAACTCAACCCCCAAATTTCCATAGAAAAAAATGGAATTTGTCTGCTTCAGTTATACCTCGTCCGTTTGGTTCGGTCAATACTACTTCCATCTAGTTAAGGGCTCCACGCTCTAATTCGTCTATTTCTATCGAGTGCTTGCACGTTCATTGAACCGGAGCAGTCACCGAGAAAGCAATTACATGCCTAAGTAGACTTCCACTTCAGAAATACACTGCGAATCCATCGGTACCGCTTCAGAGGACGCACGAATTCCAGGTAGCAAGATCACCTCTGACCACCTCCTCGATTTCGCGAACTCCAAACCGTTCTGAAGGCTTTTCAGTGGTACAGAAACGGACCATAATGTATGCATTTTCTTTGGTCATTTTCTGCTCCCACTTACGTTAATGTGCTGCTTGCCCCCAGAAATTTTAAGTGACAGTGGACCTAGCAAAACACCGTGTCCCACGGGGAAATTGCTCGCCCTTTATATCAGCCTAGTCGGCTATGACCACCACCCATTTAGGAGGATTAGAGAAAGATGGACCCACCATGTTCAGGCCGAACAAAGCCATCCCTTCCAGCTGCAACCGGAAACTGGCAGAGCACATCACAACAGTGAGCAGGTCTAGCACACATGGGCGACCAGCAAATCATTTGTTACATCTCTAAGAGTCGAAGGATATGAGAGGGAGGCAGTTATTGACGAGGTAGACAAGACTGTAACCTATCACCCACCACGTTAGTCATTCTGTAGATTCAGCAAACGGTAAAGGAAACTAAAGTTCAGGCAGAACAAAAGAAAACTTTAAGATGTCTCTGACATTGTAATTCGTTCAGAGACGATAATGGATTTGGGAGATCAGTACAGGAACTCGGAAGACAGAGATGTGGAACCCAAAAGGATAAAGTTCAAGAGCATTGTACGAAACATGTGATATGAGACCTACATACACTGTAGTGACCCAGCCTGTTTAGGGCGGCTACGCATCAGAATGGGTGAGAGAATTCGTGCGAGAGCTGATTTACGCCTGGGTACACAGCGAAACCGTTGTATCATTAACGAGTTTCACCAACTGCGACATGGTCGCGTGTACAAACAGTGATCCAATACTGTCAAATGTTTTTTATTCCAGTCTTTGATCACAATATGAATTCTTTACACGATGACCTGTTTGAGTCCCTAATGACCATCCTCAGATCTTTTTTACACCATGTCCTAAAGTGATAAGGCCGTAATGGCATCGTGAAAACATATGAATAAAGTCAGCATAACATCGTCACATGGTCTAAACAAGATCTGAGGATGGTCATTACGGACTGAAGCCAGTCATCGCCTAAAGAATTCATGTTGTAATCAAAGACTGGAATCAAAAACATTTATCATTAAGGAGTGTTCATTTCCAGCTGCAGTGTGCAGTGGAACGGCCGTCCTCTAGGTCACTCAGTGATCGCGCAAGGGCAGCCGGTTTTGGAATGTGCCGGTGCCGGCAGCGCCCACGATGCCCGTTGCCCTGGGTCGTGGGAGGACGCTGCCGTGGCGCCCTGTGGCCGCCAAGCAGGCGACGAAACGGGCGTGGCCCACTCGGGGCCTGTGTAGTTCGGTCAGCGATGCACCCACGCGCTAACATGTGGTCCCCGTGTCGTGCTTTTGGGTGCGAGAGCCTACACCAGATTTTCGACGCCGAGCAGCAACGGCCCCTGTCACCCAGCAGGGGTCGACCAGCACGGTGGCCGATGACGTCCACGCGGCTAGAAGGCCGCGAGGGCGCCCCTCCCCCGGCCAAACTGCAGACAGCAGCCAGAGGCTGGCCGCACGCCACCATCTCACATTGATGAAGTTTCCTAGTCCAGCAGCTGCTACGCCACGGGTGTGGCGCGCCTAGGGCCGGAACTCGACAAACTGTCTGGCGTGAGGTCAGTCGCTTGACGGCGCGTTTCGGTGCGGGCCCGCCCGTTGCCGGCGCGCCGTAAGGCACGGAAGCTCGCACTGGGGCGTATCGCTTTACGTCGAGCGTGCCGCGGCAGTCCTCACTCGGGGAAGTGATGCGTCTCTTACAGTCTCTCCTTCCCAAGTGGCTCTTTCTGCCTTCCCGTGGTGCCAGACGTCAAGCTCGGCATTCTGCCTTGCGTCAAAAGGGAGAGCTGCGACCCAACCCGATGCGAAAGCGAAGGGTGCGTGCCACAGGGGGAGCTGTGTCGAGGGACCGAACACCAGTCCCTCTCTGTTCGCAGGGCACAGACCAGCAGGTGCTCTGCATGCCGGCGACCTCGTTTGTCGGCGTGGGATCACGGCGCGAGTCGGCAAGGGTGCTTCGCCGCGCCCCTGGGTAACCGGGGCGTGTTCTGCCAAACCCAGGTGGTGGTGACATCGCCTGGGCCAGGTTAGATGGGCCCAGACCGCCGAACGACTGGGGGACCGACCCACCACCTGAGTAGGAGTGGGTCCTTGGCCTTCAGGTGGAAGCTCGGGCTAGTAGGCGGCGAAGGGCGAGGGGTGCATCCGCCTCTCCGGAGTGCGGGGTGCACTTGCCGAGGAGCGTCGTGTGAAATCGTCGACGACGAGGCCATCGACGAGGACCAGTGCGCTGGCAACGGCGCGTTGAACCCTGCAGCTCTGGAGTGCCCTTGACCTAGGGGCGAGGTCGGTGGGCGAGCTGCAATAGTCCCCCCCCCCCCCCCATGCCAGAGGAGCCGGTCCGGGGTAAGAGACAGGCTCCCAACTTTCTTTCACTCGTCGAAAATATGGCTGAACAAGAGACGAGTGATTCGAGTGCGTTATCGAGGGCGAGTATGTCCACTGTCCCTACCTCACAGGAGGAAGTGGGACACGATGATGAAAATGTATATGAAAGACACTGTCGTATCAGTCAGATCCTAGATTCCAGTGTCAAAAACGGAAAAATCAGCCAGGCTGCGGTCCTGGCAATAAAGAACGAGCTTGCTGCCTGGACCATTGCACATGCGAAGCTCGAAGGGCGTCTCGAAGAGTTGGAGAAGGAGAACGCCAGACTACGACAACAACCGATCAAGACATGGGCTGGAGTGGTGGCGCAAACCGCCACGAAGGCCCAAACAACCAAAGAAACGATTGCCAAGGTTTCAAAGAAACCAGACACGGCAGTCTTTTTAAGACCACTACCTGGACAGACCATTAAAAAAGTCCAAGAGATTTTTACAACTACCATCGACCTGGCAAGAGACAAAATTAAAGTCAATAAAGTGAAAGCTACCAAAAATGTGGTAATCGTGGATCTTGCCACAGAGGAAGATAGAGATAAGATATTAAATAATACCAAACTAAAGAAGGCTATTATATGTGAACCACTTAAAAAGAGAAATCCACTAGTTATTTTATATGATGTACCTGTAACCTTGACCGAAAGTGACATATACGAAACCATGTATAATCAGAATTTTGACGATTGTGAATGGGAAACTTTCAAAAATGAATTTAAGCTGCGTTTTAAAACCGGGCCTCGGGAGCGAGATGTCCATCACGTCGCTGAGCTCTCCGGTAAGATGTGGCGCAAACTTACCACTATGGGCAAGGTATACATCGGGCTCCATGCAATTAACGTCAGAGACTACTTAGTAGTCCCCCGATGCCACAATTGCGGCGATCTGCACCATGTCCATAAGCATTGTGAAAGGAAGCCGGCCTGCTCCAGGTGTGGGGCAGAAGACCACACAAGGAAAAACTGTAACAAAAGTGTAACCTGCATCCCATGCATAAAAAGAGGAAGGAAACCATGCAACACCACTGGAAGGAACTGCCCAACGTACAGGATGTTGGAACAAAGGCTAATTTCTCGAATTGACTATGGCTGAGGCCATAACTGAACTCAGGAACCCTAAAAGGAAATCCCCAAGCAAGAGGTTGAGGGACGCTCTGAGGGCAAGCAAATTTAAACAATTTCTACAAAAAATTACGCAACCAAGATCTATGGTTATAATAATGAAAGATGTATGCATACAAACAGATCCGTGTGAACAAGAAGATCCCTCTCCTCCCTGCTGAGGACCTGGGTCGAACCAAGAACCTTCTCGGCCACGAAAGCATCCTGTACCTGGGAGTTCACTTCCACACAGTAAAGAATCGGTAAATACCGAAAAAGTCCAGTATAACGAAGTTGTTGTTGTTGTTGTGGTCTTCAGTCCTGAGACTGGTTTGATGCAGCTCTCCTATCCTGTGCAAGCTTCTTCATCTCCCAGTACCTACTGCAACCTACATCCTTCTGAATCTGCTTAGTGTATTCATCTATTGGTCTCCCTCTACGATTTTTACCCTCCACGCATAATGAAGTGACCAGCACAAACTCATCTCCTGACTCACCAACCCAGAGAGGAATGGGAATAGACCCCCAACGAATATACCCCAACCTGGAGCATGCACTGCAACTCTCCAGATTGGAGGAGCCGGCAATCCTCACTACGGCATTAAGACATGTGGTACGTGTCGGCCATGAATATGGCAGAGATGTCACCTTTCCAGTAATGGAGGCTGTGGACAGAATCCAGCTCAAGACAATGAATCTCCCCACCGACTTCGGAGCCCTGCGAGATCTGGTTAAAAAGGTTTTTGAAAGACGCAATGAGAATTTCGACATAGAGGAACTATATCATCAAGCAGTAATAACCAATGGTAGAATAGCTCACGACTGGTCCAAAAACTGGCCAGAATCGCACATTCACACTTACTTCCCACGTGAACCAACTAAACGTGGGTCAGATAAACGCACATAATAGTAAACTAGTCTTGCAGGAACTTCGGAGGGTAGTGGAAGAGAAGAGTCTAGATGTACTCTGTTTACAGGAACCGTACTCCCAAGCGGGACGGATCCCATACATGGCTGCCAATTGGCAAATAATATACACCGGAGCAGAACCAAAAGCTGCAATAGTAGTTACTAACAGATCATTTAGGGCCACGGTGCTCGCGCAGTTCTCAAGCGAACACTGCAATGTCGTGGAACTGCAAACATCGACAGGAGTGATCTACATCTCCAACATATATTTCCAATATGGGCGTGAAATAGATGAGTTCTTGGAGACACTCACACTGGTTACCACGGCACTTCGGGGACGCAGGATGATAGTGACGGCAGACATAAATGCAAAGTCCCCCCTTTGGTTCAGCGGCACTCACGATGATCGAGGGCTAAAGGCTGAAGAGACGATAATGGTATTACAACTGGTGGTTGCAAACCAACAAGGGAACCCCCCCCCCCCCAACTATACAGGCGGCGGGGGAGATGGCACAAATATAGATGTTACGTTGGTAACACCAAACCTCACCACAAAAATCAATAACTGGAAAGTGTGGGACAGAGCAACCACCAGTGACCATAACCTAATTTCTTTCAATATTGGGGAAAGGGAGTGCCACTGGGACATGGGGTGGGAGCTGCAGCTCAATTATAACAAAGCCAACTGGGACCGTCTCGCGGAAGAGTGCAACATCCCGACATTGCTGGAGGGTGATGAAAACGTGGACCAGTACGCCGAAGAACTGGTACAAGCGATCACCAGGGCGGTGCGAGCCGCAGTACCAACCAGGAGGAGAGTCGTTGCGGCCACCCCCACACCATGGTCGGCTGAATTAGGACAGATGCGCCAGGCTGTAAGAAGGGCGAGGAGGTACTACCAGCGGAGTGTCGTCTGGAGAGAAAAACAAAGATGGTTACAGATCTACAGAGAGAGTAAGGATCAATTTCAACAGGAGCTCAGGGCTGTCAGACTCAGAAGTTGGGAAAACTACATGAAAAGCCAATTGGCTATAGACCCTTGGGGAGTCCCATACAAATTAGTACGAGAGAAAATAAGATCACCTATGGTGCTATCCACCGTCAGGGACGGGGACCGGATGACGGGCACGTGGCAGGAAACTGCCGAGGCCCTCCTTCGGGTCCTGTTACCTGACGATGTGGAGGAAAATGAGACAGAAGAACAGAAAAGAATAAGAAGAGAAGACCAAAGGGACTACAACAACAACATAAGAACTTACCCCTTCTCTGAAGAGGAAGTCGCTGCCCAGATAAAGGCCCTTAAAAAGGGAAAAGCTCCTGGCCCGGACGGCATTACTGCGGAAGTGGTGCAATTCCTTGGCCCCCAGCTCGTAGCTCCTCTCACTAAGTTGTACAACGAGTGCCTACAACTCGGGAAATTCCCAGCAATTTGGAAGAGAGCGAACGTAATCATAATCAAAAAGGGTCCAGACAAAGATCCTACAGAAATCAAGTCCTATAGACCCATCTGCTTGCTAGATGTACTGGGCAAACTTTTTGAGAGGCTACTAGCACACAGACTGACAGCACACCGCATGCTGTGTGGGATGAGCGACAGACAATTCGGTTTTCGGTCTGGGTGTTCTGCGTCTGACGCAATCGCCCTGGCTGCCGAGGTCTGTGGCTCTGCCCCGCACAAGTATGTCGTCGGCATCATGGTAGACATCAGTGGCGCCTTCGACAACCTGTGGTGGCCCTCACTCTTTTCCCGCCTGCGGGAGAAGAACTGCCCAGGGCTACTATACGGCTGTCTGAGGAGCTATTGTGTAGACAGGGAGGTCTGGCTATCGGCCCCTAGCGGCACGGTCAGGAAGATTGTGACCAAAGGATGTCCTCAGGGCTCTGTCCTGGGACCTCTCTTTTGGGACATCAATATGGAACCACTACTTGAAGATCTAAAGAACTGTGACGATGTGCTAGAGGTCATAGCATACGCAGACGACCTCCTCTTGCTGGTCGGCGGCCGAAGCCGTGAGGATTTAGAACCGAAAGTGGAAAGAGCCGTAACTGTGCTTACATCGTGGTGCCACAAAAGTAAAATGATAATTGCGCCCAACAAATCAACATACTTGCTTCTTAAAGGCCAATTGGTCAGAAATCCCACCGTAAGAATCAACGGCATGCCAGTTCTTCGGCGCCGTGAGGCCCGATACCTGGGTGTAATCATCGATGAGAGGTGGAACTTTGCATCACATATTGATACCGTATCCCAAAAGTCACTGGTTTTATTAAATAATCTCATTGGAATTGGTCATAAGCGGTTTCACCTTCCACCCAACTTAATAAAACTATACCATAATAGTATTCTGACCTCCATAGTAGGATACGGATCAGGAGTCTGGGCACACAGACTCACGAGGGTCATGCCTGCCATGGCCGTAAGAAGAGTGCAGCGGAATATGCTTTTACGTTCAGCAGGGGCTTACAGGACTACACCAGGAGGAGCGCTGTTAGTACTAGTGGGGATTTGTCCATTAGACATAAAAATCCGGGAGCAAGCCGCCTGGTACTGGGCGAAGAAGGAAAATAGGGATAAAATCAGGGAAATACTTGGGGTCTACGCGGGGGACAAGTATGCCATCAAAAAGAGAGGAATTGAACTTTGGCAGAATCAATGGAGTAGTGAGGACACGGGACGCAGAACTTATGAACTGCTACCAGATATAGAGGAAAGGTTGAAATTTACATTTTTCACACCCACTAGAGGAATGCTGCACTTTCTTACTGGACATGGACCATACCCAACATATCCATGTCGGTTTGGGAAGCAGGCTACACCAGCGTGCGACTGTGGTGCTGTGCAAGGTACCCCAGAACATGTGGTGTATGAGTGCCACCTCTTCGATGATGTAGCCCATGATCTACGACAACAGCTACCGAACAATGACACGTACCACATATTAAGGCACGAAAACACCTTCAACATTCTAAATACTCTCACTGATGTAATATCAAAGAAAGTAATTAAGGACTTTCTAAGGGACAACCATCAGTAAAAGACAAACACTTTCACCGACTTAGACTCGTGCACCCTTCCTGTACCGCCGGGTAGGGACCTGGCCAGCCGTCATACGGCTGGAATCCGCCTTACCTTGGACTAGGAGGGAGGGGGGTACAAAACACCGGATTTGACCGCACACCAATTATGACATGTAGTTAGATTAGACTAGAGGTAGAAGATAGGATAATACCTAGAGTAGACTGCAGCGATACTAAGTTAAAGGCCAGCCCAGTGCCAGGGGCACACCCACTGGGATTAGCTCAGTGGGTCGGGCCAACACCAGTAGGTTTATAGTAGCACTGGCACACCTGTAACGCTGCAGGTAGAATGTAGATTCTTAGATTAAGTAGCTTAGAACCCCATAGCGGTAAGACTAGAGTAAAACTAATAGAAGTACCTGTAGTGTAGAATAAAAGCTGCATTAACTGTATCATTATTAAGACCCACTAATGTAGTTAGGTAGTGGGTTATATGAATAATGTAATGTAATGTTTTGAATAAAGATTTAAAAAAAAAAAACTGATCAGCGCACGAGCAGCCGGCAGCTCTTCACCACCCAAAGTGTTAGTCGCGGTTCCTCTGAAGCGCCATTCTCTCCTTGTGCAAGTCCGCTCTTCCTGTGGACGTGGGACTGCGACAGACAATACGAGTAATGGAAATGGAACACCACAGCCGTATTTTCAAAGCGTTTTTCACTCACACGATTAGTTTCGACGCTACATCTGCGTCATCTTCAGGTCCTACTAACAACAAAATAAGTACTTCCAGATCCACCAGTAAAAATTTTGGACATTTGTGGTAAGTTCCTATGGGACAAAACTGCTGAGGTCATCGGTCCCTAGGCTTACACACTACGTAATCTAACTTACGCTAAGGACAACACACACACCCATGCCCGACGGAGGACTCAAACCTAGGACGGGGCGAGCCGCGCGAACAGTGGCAAGGCACCCAAGACAGAGCAGTTACCCCGCTCGGCGATCTCCGAGTCACTGGCTCATGTTTCATAGGACCCATGCAGTAACTGCGCTCCGTTGACCACTGTTCATCGGGAGTGTTTGTAGACATCACCGAGTCAATGACTGGAAGTACTTATTTGGTAAGTAGCAGGATCTGAATATGACGCAAATTTAGCTTTGAAGCTAGTCGTCTCAGTTAAAAATACATCGAAAATGCGGCAGTGGTGTTCCATTTGCATTAGCCATTCTCTCTGGTTCAACATGCAGTCAGTATGGTGACACTACTCAATACCCTGAGCCTCTACACTCGACACATTGCTACTCCTCTGACGTAGTCTTACCTGGAAGAGGGGGGTCGGGTTGTGAGTGGACTTCTTCCACATTCTCGTCAGCTTTTACTGGCTTCCTTTCGGGCCCCACATCGACCATAGGTTACTGGACAAAGTCATAAACACATCAAAAACAGTTTTGCATCATCTCGGTTCCGAGAGTTCCGGAACCTGTACAGAAAATTGGAATAGAGATCAACATAAACATCATTTCCGCCCTTTTTATTGCTCATGAAAACCACACATTGCATGTTGTGCCCCTATACAACGAGAACTTCAGAGGTGTACACATCGGAACCTCTAATACCCATTAGCACGTCCTCTCACACTGATGCATGCCTGCATTCGCCGTGGCATACTGTCCACAAGTTCATCAAGGCACTGTTCGTCCAGATTGTTCCACTCCTCAACTACGATTCGGCGTAGACCCTGCAGAGTAGCTGGTGGGTCACGTCGTCCATAAACAACCCTTTTCAATTTATCCCAGGCATGTTCGATAGGGTTCACGTCTGGAGAACATGCTGGGCACTCTAGTCGAATGATGTCGTTATCCTGAAGGAAGTCATTCACAAGATGTGCACGATGGGGGCGAGAATAGTCGTCCATGAAGACGAATAACTCGTCAATATCCTGCCGATATGGTTGCACTATCGGTCGGAGGATTGCATTCACGTATCGTACAGCCATTACTGCGCCTTCCATGACCACCAGCGGCGTACGTCCGCCCCACATAATGTCAACCTAAAACATTAGGGATACTTCACCTTGCTGCACACGCTGGACAGTGTGTCTAAGGCGTTGAGCCTGACTGGGTTGCCTCCAAACACGTCTGCGACGATTGTTTGGATGAAGACATATGCGACACTCATCGGTGAAGAGAACATCATGCCAATCCTGAGAGGTCCATACGGCTGCTGTTCGGCCCATCTGTACCGCCCTGGATGGTGCCGTGGTTGCAAAGCTGGACCTCGCCATGGACGTCGGGAGCGTCATGCAGCCTATTGTGCACAGTTTGAGTCGTAACACGACGTCCTGTGGCTGCACGAAAAGCATTATTCAACATGGTGGCGTTGCTGTCAGGGTTCCTCCGAGCCATAATCCGTAGGCACAGGTCATCCACTGCAGCAGTAGCCCTTAGCCGGCCTAAGCGAGACATGTCATCGACAGTTCCTGTCTCTCTGTATCTCCTCCATGTCCGAACAACATCGCTTTGGTTCACTCCGAGACGCTTGGACACTTCCCTTGTTGAGAGCCCTTCCTGGCACAAAGTAACAATGCGTACACAATCGAACCGCGGTACTGACCGTCTAGGCATGGTTGAACTACAGACAAAACTGGCCGTGTACCTCCTTACTGGTGGAATGGCTGGAACTGATCGGCTGTCGGACCCCCTCCGTCTAATAGGCGCTGCTCATGCATGGTTGTTTACATCTTTGGGCCGGTTTCGTGACATCTCTGAACAGTCAAAGGAACTGTGTCTGTGATACAATATCCACAATCAACGTCTATCTTCAGGAGTTCTGGGAACCGGAGTGATTCAAAACTTTTTTTGATGTGTGTATTTCCAACGTGTGAGTTTCCAGCAGCTCGGAACTGCTCCGAGTTAAAAGATGTTAGCTCACTATTGGTCACACTGTTTGGCGACGCCTGTGGGGTGGCGTGTTTGGCGTAATGCGAGCAGTACTGCCCAGTGCCCTACTTGATCAGCACATAGGGCCGAGCTGACCTCTACTGCCTGCCAGTGGAGGGAAAAAATTTCTAAAAAGTTTCACAAATCACGTGCCTAACTATTTCGGGGTGCAGTAGTACCAAGCAGGATTGAAAGGAGGGAGGGGGGGGGGGGGCAGGAAAAGACCGCAGTGTATCAATAACTGTGTTAGAAAGTAAAGATACGTTCGCAACATATCCAACCAAAGTCAAGGCCTTGTTGACATACAGAAGCAGAATAAGGGTAAAAGGATTCTAAGGTCAGAGGTCCTAGAAGCGTAAAATTAATTCAAAAGTAAAATTTTGCCAACTGATAAGACTAAAAGTGGCCAGAACTTTGACTGATGTAAAGTCAGAAAGCAGACTAAAGCGACCATGTCCAATGCTGAGTGACCATACTGGACCGAAACGGAAAATCTCTATTTGTAACTGTTATTTAGTTATTTCGTTACATGTTCCATTGGTCATTTGAACGACTCTTGTATCGAAATGATGTGAAAGAGTCAGTTTACAGGATATGTACACATAATTGGTGATAATCATTAATGAACACATTATCATTTCTAGTCCTGCTCAGTCAGCCTTACTAGCAGATGAAGAGGTAACAACAATCAAGCAGGTCGAGACCCTCGACGAATATGCAGAGAAAGTTGGTCTGTAAATATTTTTCCTAAAGTCTGAGTTCATCGCCACAAAAACTGACACCCAAAATTTGACTACAAAATACGGTCATATCAATAGAGTCCTATATTTTAAATACTTAGGTGAAGTGCTTCAACCTACGGGGCGAGAGAAAACAGAACAAAGCATTCGCCTCCAAGAACTAAAGAGAAGCGTACAATAAAAATTGCATGTCCAAAAACACTAAAATTAGGCACTATAATACAGTATTAAAACCTGAAGTCCTGAATGCCAGTGAAACTCTGAGAGTCCACATACAAGGTGACCTGGAAAACGTATTAAAGGGAGAACGTAAAATCATCAGAAAGATACTAAGACCAAAGAATACAGAAGAGGGCTATAGACTACAATCTCGTCTAACAACTCAGAAATTGTCCAACCTTGCAGCAGACATTAGAAAAAGGCGATTAAAATTCTATTGACACGTCTCTAGGCTTCCCAAAACAAGAATTACGCACAAAATTCTTAAATAGATAGAGGGACTTAAAACTATACCCTGGATACAAGAGGTCAAAAAGGACCTAAAAAAAGCTCAGATAAATTATTCAGATATTTGGGACAGAAAGGTATTTAAGCAGAAAGCTGACAGATGGGAAGTTAAGTCAGAGAACGAAGCTCGGAAGAAAGCAGGAACAAAATGGACAGAGGAATGGAAGAGAGCCCATGCAGAAAAAATGAGAGCAGTGTGGAAAAATAGGAAAATAATCAAGAAGGTTTGCGTGATCCAACAATGTCTAATCGTACATAATAATTAAAAAATATATTCTTACTGGCTACCAGTTTTTAAATAAAAATTCATCAATGGAATAGAAGTTGTCCGAGAACAATGATTTTAAATTAGATTTAAAACTTGCTTCGTTACGTGTCAGACATTTTGCGTTTTTTGGCAAACGATAAAAATTATTTGTTGCTGCGTACTGAACTCGTTTCTCAGCTACTGACAGCTTTAATAACAGGTAATGAAGGTCATTTTTCCCTCCATTGCTATAGGTGTATGTTGCTGGCTTAAAAAAAAAAAAATGAAATGACGTGGTGGCCCTCAACTACGTGCCCTCTGACTCAGAGTTGAAATGTTAACGTGGTCAAAGGTTCCTATCACTCCGGAATAGCGAATTTTAAACGTACATAGACATTTATAAATGAAAGACTGCAATTAAATAAATTCTGCAGGTACTATTTTAACGACTTTAAATGATGGATAAAATAGCAGAAGTACCTTTAAGAATGCTCTTTATTACTGTAAAACGCTTATTGGTGTCGATGGTCCAGCAATTAAATAAAAAGTAAGTTGAATAACAGGAAAACAGTAGATTCCTACTTCACGTAATTAGTTATGAACAACAACGTAGCTCGCGAGACATTTACTTCTAAACGTATAGTACGTCTTCACTGCAGAAGCCACGGAAATCTCACAAGTGCACAAGTCGGCACTACGAAGTATTTCTGTCTCCCGCGAACACGCGCAAACTGCCCAACACTCTCCAACTCTTCCCCGCGGCCGTCCGCCGCGCCGCGCCGTGCTGTCCCGAACTCCCTCGTGCCCTCCCTCTCCCGCACTGTGCGACTGGCCCTCGCACCGCACTGTTCCGAACTGCCCCTCCATTCACTTCGGTAGTTACCTCCCTTAGTAACGAGCGCTGTGATTGGTGATAGCGCTCCTGTCATGTCTCCAAGCCAACTAACACTCAGAAACATTTTGAAACACATTCGAAATACTGGATTTACATTTAAATAACTTGAAATTAAATAAATATTCCTATGGCTGGACCATAAACACGCTCTAACACTCATTATTAAATACATAAGCAATTAAATAAACATATTTCAAAAGAATAGAAATGAAGTAGGCCTGTAGCCTAATGTCTCTGTGCTTTCTGAACACAGTAAATAATTGACCAATGTCTTCATGAATTGTATACCTCGGATATAAACAAAGACATAGACGAATAAATATATTTATAATCATGCTGCCACCGTTTTGTTTTTTCGTGTCACTGTGGAGTACTTATGAAAGCTGGAAACATGAATGGTCAACACTGAGAACAAGAGCCCATCTCCTCGATCCCACAAAGAAGCCAAAAGGTTTTGACCTACCGAGGAAAAATCTGGTGCCGCCTCAACAGGTTAAGAACTGGACATGGTTGTTGTAGCTACTTCAGGTACAAACGGGGCTGGATCAGTTCACCAATGCGTGAATGTAATCAAGAAGAGCAGACAATTGAACATCTACTCCAACGCTGTCCACTTCATTCATACCCTGGAATTCCCAACGACTTGTTCACTCTCACACCTAGCTTAATTAATTGGTTGAAAAACACGAACTTTAAGCTTTAATCTTGTCTTGTATCATATGTATATTGTATAGAATCACTTGTCTTATATCAACTGTATATTGTATAAAATCATCATGTGATTAAATAAAACTTATGGCCTGACACGATCAGTAGTAATCTGCCACTTTGACCTCCAATAACTCATGTACTATTCAAGTTACATTCCTGAAATTCATACCAATTTAGGTTTACTCTAATAGCTTTCTAAAGACACATCGATCGACAAAATCGGACCAAACGTATAGATTTTTGAAATTCGTTGCTGGTTGTTACTTGTATAATTTACAGATACTAAACTTTAAACTAACAAAGATATTGAAAATCTGATTACACCATCAGAATTGTCATACAGATAATGGTAATGTACATGTTTCCTTTTGAGGTATCATGATTCCTCTGGCTACTATTAGTTTCTATATGAACTGTGAAATGTCTGCCATTGTGGTTTCACAAAGTCAGCCATCTTTGGCACTACCGGCATGCCTCCTTCATCGCCACAGCGTCACCGTGGAATTGCCAGCCACGCGATCACTGGACCATGCACCGGGGCTGCCCCCCTCGTACGCCACGATGCGGTCAGCCTGTCGAGCGGACCGCGCAGCCGCGCCAGCTCCGAACTCAGAACATTTCCAGGGCGCCACAACTCGCCCATTACCTCACGATTTACATCACTGCTCTTCACTAACTGTGATGGATTATTTATGGCCAGCCACTGTGGTCGAACGGTTCTAGGCGCTTCAGTCAGGAACCACGGGGCTGCTGCAATCGCAGGTTCGAATCCTGCCTCGAGCATGGATGTGCGGGATGTCCTTAGGTTAGTTAGGTTTAAGTAGTTCTAAGTTCTAGGGGACTGATGACCTCAGGTGTAAGTGCTTAGAGCCATTTGAACTATTTGATTACTTATGATGTATTTCATTAGCGAATATATTTCATTAGCAAATATATTATCTTGTAACACACGGAGAATAATGAATGTAACGATAAAATGTGTGGAATTCTTGGTTAGATGTCTTCGAGAGATTTTGATCCTAATGTTGTCAATATGAATGCACTGAATCAAAGTTCTACGACCAGCTGCTTCATTGAGTGTTGATCCACCTTTAGGAATGCAGCACAGAAGCGAATCTACGTAGTAAAAACTCAGCCAGTCCTTGACTGGTTTCTGGAGGTACATGGCACCAAATGTCTGCTCACATGTCACACAGTTCATGTAAATTACGAGTCAGTGGAATGTGAGTGCTGAGATGGCACCCAATAGTGTACCGGATGTGTTGTGTTGGCTTCAAAAAAATGCTTCAAATGGCTCTAAGCACTATGGGACTTAACATCTATGGTCATCAGTCCCCTAGAACTTAGAACTACTTAAACCTAACTAACCTAAGGACAGCACACAACACCCAGCCATCACGAGGCAAAGAAAATCCCTGACCCCGCCGGGAATCGAACCCGGGAACCTGGGCGTGGGAAGCGAGAACGCTACCGCACGACCACGAGATGTGGGCTGTTGGCTTCAGATCACGCGAATCTGGTGATGAAGAGATCACTGCGAGTTCACTGTCTTGTTCCTCAACCCACTTTAGCACGACTCTGGCTTTGTGAAATGGACAGTTATCCCGCTGGAAGATGCCATCGCTGCCAAGGAAGACATCAAACATGACGAGATACAGTTGGTCCATAATTATGTTCAGGTTGTTCATAGCTGTCATCGTACCTTCGATCACCACCATACGTCCAATAGACGCCCCAGTGAAAGTCCTGTATAACATTATGCTACACCCACTGGTCAGCGTCCGTGAACCAGACCATGTTTCGAGCATCCTTTCAGCTGGATGACAGTATATCCGGACAAGGGCATCAACCTGATGTTAAAAGAAATGTGACTCATTCGACTAGGCGACACATTTCTACTGATCCATGGCCTAGTCGAGATGATCCGGTGCCCACGCGACAAGATATCTGTGGTTTTCCCCAGTCCGTTGGGATTGGAGGATTCAGTTAGCGGTTTGGACCACATGGCTTGAAACAGGCGGTCTGAACATGGCGGCTTCAACAATATGGCAGACAATGAGCGCTAAGATAGAATAACGGAAACTGAGATCTTAGCCGCATTTGGGCACTGAAATGAATCTAGTGGTCAGAGGTGAAAATTTATGCCAGACCCGGACACGAACCCGGATTTCAAACTTTATGTGAGCGATCACCTTAAATGCTTTGGCTATCCAAACACCCTTCCCATCCAGCCCTATGTCTTTCAACTCGTAGCATACTACACTTGCAGTGTCCACTGTCAGTTATCCTCGTTACTCCCAGCTTAGCCTGATTACTGCAAGAGTTCAGATGTAGTGTGCATCCGCAATGAAGGTATCATTATTCGCCATCAGGTGCTCATCTTGTTACATGTGTGGTGAAGAACAGGGAATCCACTTATAATAACACTAAGATAAGCTTTAAAATTAAGTAGTAATTCACAGACCCATCGTATCGCAAAAACCAATCACATGAGCATGGTCGTGGCACTATGGTGGATAAAACGAGTCCTTAATATCAGGTATACTATAAAAATTACAAAAGTAACGCAGAAATTATAAATAAATGATACACTATAAACTAATATCAATTAATAACAGTTAAATGTGTCACGTAATCTTTACAAACAAGGCGTTGAATGACAGCAGAGGACAGTAGCTAGCGCCATTGACAGTCAGTGGCGGTATGTATTTTATTTATTGAATTATTACATGTTTTATAACTTTTTAATCGTGTAAATGTGTAACAGCATCGTATACTCCATACTTACACAGAAAATGAAAGCAGCATGACATTCCTTGCATCTTTCCCTGTGTAACCATGTACGCCTATCATACGTATAGTTTATTAAGTGAGTTCTTATTTTAATTAATGGCATGTTAATTCAGCCTAAAATACACTTGGCAATTGAAATTGATGCTTCGAATGTAATGTTTGATAGCACCACCGTATAGTGCGCAAGGAGATGCTTCTACCTGTATTGAGCAGGGCATCTTTAATGTTTATAATGTATTAGCAACATTTTCTTTGTCATGTACATTGAGCGTATGAGCACAAATTTGATGTTTTAGTTGACTGTGCGTAAACTACTGGCCACAGAACACTGTGTACGGTTTGACGGAGACTGTAAGAGAAAGACGCTTCTTTCGACATATACATTGTGTTTGTGATTTATGAACATTTTAAATGGTGGTCCGTTTTATGTATTTTGTGTTCGTTGCAAGATTTGGTGGGCAAACCAAGGGCTTAAAATCGTGCACGTAGGATCACTAACGTTCATTCCGCGCCGGATGCTTATGGAGGTAACTGCTACGTTTGAGAGGTGTTCGCGTGGATAGAACTTGTAAAGTGGCAGATGTTTGCGGCAGGCGGCTATACGAATACTTTAAAATTCGTCTGTATGTAGAGGAATTTCGGGCGGAGTGGAACTTACAGTCTGCGAGCCACTTGGAACTCTTAACTTTCAGCTATTGTTAAACGATGGATCATTTTGAATCCTGATTTGTTTTGGATGGATTTTGGAATTATTACTGGTTAGTCTGTTAGACTCCACTTACGATTACAAGACTTTTCATACGCTAATCGCTATATTGTAAGTTCATTATTTTGTGAGCTGGAGATTATTTTGTAAATAGTTTCACGCACTAGGACTCTGTTTCTCACGAACCAGTGATATTGAACTAGTATTTACGGAATATGCTACCACTTAAATAGGCAAAAATGCAATCTTTACAGAAGTTGATTATTAGTGCTATATTATTTCATGCTGAAACACTTATTTGTCAGACAGCTGTTTTAATTACTTGCATGTGTTATTTTTGCTGATTGAATAAATCATCAGTTTGTTCAGTGTAAACCCTAGGGTGTTGTCTATAATGAAGTATTCGAAAGAGTACAACGATTTTTATCACTTTATTAATATTTTATTTATTTCGCCTTCTATTTTATTTTAACTGCGTGATTTGCTGATGCTTGCATAATTTACACTAAAGGATGATAAGTTAAATCAGTGCTTCAGCAAGTTTTGGTGCTGGGCTGGGCATGATGCAGACGGTGGACGACTCTACCCTATGACGATATCGCGCTAATATTTCGTGCATTATCTCAACAGTGTATGTTTGAAGTGTACCATCACATTTGTATGTCGCAACTGGTTTTCTCAACTGGGTTATGGTTTGCTGATGCGGTGTAGTAGTATACTCCGGTAGCTTCGGATGATGATGTCGTTGCGCCAGCATTTAACTACGTACGGGCCGTCAGCTGCGGAAACCATTTTGAAAAACGTGCACTGAACGGTGTGTTCCGAAACACTTTCGCCCACACCAGCACTGTACTGCCGCAGATCAAACCGTGTCCTCCTTTACAGAGTAGAGAAGCGCCCCAACCTCCAAGTACTGTGATGAGGCGTGGACGTCCAACACCTTGTCTCCTATTCGTTGTTTGACTGTCCGTCAACAACTTTCCATAGGTACTCATTACAGTAGCACACGAACTGTAGACAAGCTTGTTCCCATTCTCCAGGGCATAACAGTCTGTACCCAGGTGCCAAGCCGTAACAGTCTGCCCTTTGTCCATAGTTGCTTACGTGAGCGGATTTCCCCGTTTGCGGCGCTTACCGTCTAGAATGACTGCTCATTCGTCTCTGCTCCGCCTTTATACACTGAAGAGCCAAAGAAACTGGTACACCTGTCTAACATCGTGTAGGGCCCCCGCTAGCACGCTGAAGTGCCCCAACGTGACGTGGCATGGACTCGACTAATGTCTGAAGCAGTGCTGGAGGGAACTGACGCCATGAATCCTGCAGGGCTGTCCATAAATCCGTAAGACAACGAAGTGGTGGAGATCTCTTCTGAACAGCACGTTGCCAGGCATCCCAGATACGCTCAGTAACGTTCATGTCTCGGCAGTTTGGCGGGCAGCGGAAGCGTTCAAACTCAGAAGAGTGTTCCTGGAGCCACTCTGTAGCAAATTCAGAACGTGTAGGGTGTCGCATTGTCCTGCTGGAATTGTCCAAGTGCGTCGGAAGGCAAAATGTACGTGAATAGATGCAGGTGATCAGACAGTACATTTACGTACGCGTCACCTATCAGAGTCGTATCTAGACGTATCAGGGGTCCCACGTCACTCCGACTGCACACGTCCCACGTCATTGCACAGCCTCCACCAGCTCAACAGTGCCCTGCAGGGTCCATGGACTCATGAGGGTGTCTCTGTACCCGTACACGTCCATCGGCTCGATACAATTTGAAACTTGACTCGTCCGACCGGGCAACATGTTGCTAGTAATCAACAGTCCAATGTGGGTGGTGACGGGCCCAGGCGAGGCCTAAATCTTTGTATCGTACAAAGGGTACACGAGTGGGCCTTCGGCTCTGAAAGCCCATATCGATGACATTTCGTTGAATGGTTCGCACGCTGGCACTTGTGGATGGCCCAGGACTGAAATCTGCAGCAATTTGCGTAAGAGTAGCACTTTTGTCACGTTGAACAATTCTCTCCAGTCGTCGTTCGTCCCGTTCTTGCAGGATCGTTTCCCGGCAGCAGCGATGTCGAAGATTTGATGTTTTACCGGATTCCTGATAACACATACTGGAAAATCGCCACTTCATCGCTACGCCGGAGATGCTCTGTCCCATCACTCGTGCGCCAACTATAACACCACGTTCAATCTCACTTACATCTTGATAACTTACCATTGTAGCAGAAATAACCGACCTAAGAACAGCGCCAGACACTTGTTGTCTTATATAGATGTTGGCTACCGGAGCGCTTCATTCTGCCTTTTTACATACCTCTGCATTTGAATACGCATGCCTATACCACATTCTTTGGCTCTTCAGTGTGTTTTCCTTACGTGCTTCCAATGCCATTACATGACAATACACCTCGTGATAGACAGTGGTCCTACTGTTTCGGGTAATCGGTGCAAGTAAATAAATTTTCCCGGGAGTACAGGCGGCGGGAGTGGCCGAGCGGTTCTAGGCGCTTCAGTCTTTAACCGCGCGACCGCTACGGTCGCGGGTTCGAATCTTGCCTCGGGCATGGATGTGTGTGATGTCCTTAGGTTAGTTAGGTTTCAGTAGTTCTAAGTTCTAGGGGACTGATGACCTCAGATGTTAAGTCCCATAGTGCTCAGAGCCATTTGAACCATTTTTTGAACCGGGAGTACATACGTTAAAGGAATTGACTATTGGTAGTCGTGCAATACACAACGGGTATAACGAATGACAGCATTTTATCCTGAAACAGCTGAAATAACTTATTAGCAAACCAACATTTGCCATATATCATTTCTTTGAATTCTCGCTTCACTGAACTTAACTCTACCGAATATCGCATTAATGGAACACATCGCCGGTGGTGGATGAAACATATTAATATGTGAGCAATGATGATACACCGAATTTGATTACCAAAGCGCTTCTAGTTAAGACATCAAAGTGAAAACAAGTGAACTAAGACGGTACAATAACTGCTAGTTCTAAATTAGAACGGTGCATATAACAGCGATATTACCACCATGTGGTTGAGATATCAGAATATTGCTTGACAGATCATAAATAAATCCTGAAATACGGACAACTTCGCACGTGCAAACCGACGTTCTTATCTCACACAGAATTCAGTTACCAATATTCGGCGAGAAATTTAGGAAAATACGGGTTGTTTCAGACCCTCACCTTTGGTCGAAGTTTGCGCAGAGAGCACATGTTTCAAGATGCTACTCCAGGCGGGTGTAAAGTGAATGTGCGCAACGGAAAATAATAAGCGCTAAAATGAAGCTTTTCACCTGTCTGACCGCCCCCTACAGCAGATCTTAGCATCTAAAAATAAATGAATGATGAAGGCAACTAATCCTACTAAAGGATAAACGTTGTCCCTGCTTATATATTTATTGTGGATTAAAAACAGAAAATCAGAAAATTTACATTTCCTAAGTAAAATTACTAATCAGTTGCCCAACTCAGCCCTTTATTATTACTGCGCGGTCTAATATCAATGACGCGAAATGACTGACATCATCTATGTATCAAACACTAGAAGACACTACTTTCAGAGATGATCTACCGTGGCGTGGAACCTCAGTGGAAATAAACTAACGTGATCACAGCTGTTTAGCTTTTATAGCCCTAATAAGCCGAAACCGTTTGCGATATCTCCATACGTCCTGCGTCCGGTGCGTCGAAGTGATGGTTCTCGTACTTGCTGCGACGATGGAAGAACTCCAGTCACAAATAAACTCTTTCAAACACTAGGACGGTAGAAGGCAGTCTTCTGACTAATATACATTAATACTGTCTTCTCCTCTCTGTGTTCTACAGACGAGAAACGCAAACTCCCAGCCACAAGGACGGAGTTCAGATAACGCCTCAACGTAAGTATAGGCAGAGGAAGTGTTCTCAATTACTGAACGCTGCGTACTCAACGACGACTTCCAACCCGGAAGTCCAGAATCGTATAGATTCGCAACAGTACAGTTCCTAACTGTTCTAACTATAAACTCTACTGAGGGCAAAGACAGCAAGACCGTCTGTACCAACCAAAGCTGATACTAGTATCGAGCGACCGTCACACACGGGAGGTCGCAACGAAATACCTCGTCTCTCCAGTGCTGGCTTCCCAGCAAGGCTTGGTCCCCAGTATCGTAATTCCGAAAACGAATCACATTCCCGAAACCAGGGAATATTCTCCCTCTGTACAGATTCTTCCGAACGCCGACCATCCATATTTTAGTCTTTTGTCGTCCAGCGGGGAAAGTTTGCGAGGAAAAACCTATACTCGTACAATGGTACGCTTCTGAGTAAAAATCCTTGGAAATAACCCAGCCTGCGTGGTTTCCGAGGTGCCGCTCCTTCGTTCCTCTCACCTGCGCCCAAGATTTGCAGAGTTCGGAAGTATTACCCGGTTATCCTTCCAGACCTGCTGCATAGAGGCCGGTCGCGACTCTAATGTGCCCCAGCGCTCAGGTGTCCCAACGTCCGTCTTGCTAGTTCCTGTGTTTAAGCAGGACCGACACACCTGTGTGGGCCTTCCAACCCAGGGCTTGAGTTCCGCCCACCATTTCCACTGACATTCCAGCGTCTACTAGTACATGCAACATTCATTACGCCGTTTTTATAATAAAGACACTCCGTCACCTTTCATGCAATAAGCGTTAGCAGTTATTTACAAGGCGTACGTGACCACTTCAGTCTCCTTTAGATATTCATATATACGATGTACAACCTATCAAATGATACCTAATTGTGGCTGTAGTTCACGGCAAAGTATGTGGATGACTGCTTGTCAGGTGCGAATTTCCAGCCACCTTGCAATGTATTCACACCTATGATGACCTACGATAAGTTTTGGGTGTCGATGAGGCTGCTGTGTTACAGAGAAGCTGGAAGAGGCACAGAGTTACTTACAAGGGAAACTGCCCGTCGGACTCCCCTCCAATGTAGTGGTAAAATGGTCCAGTGTATAGCCTGTCAAAAACTGAACACAGTTCAAGGATGAAAACAGGAAGAAGGTCTACTGAACTGTAAAAAAAAAGGCAGAATAGAAACAGTGTACGGTCCAAGCTCACGATGTGCAACATCGAGCGAGTTTCATAGATCACGGAGTCGTGGCTGCGTGGTCACGGTGTCGAACTGCAATGTACGCTGCGACACAGACAGTCGCACCCCGCCTGCAGGAGGGGTTGGTCTTAACGAACGTCCACTATCGTGCGGTACCACTTTAAAGGTCACATTCACACACAATGGCGCAGCGTCGAGCGCTCCATTACCCACTGTTTAGCGGCCGTCCTTATGCCAGTATCTCTGTCTCCACCGCTCCCGGTCGGTAGCACCAGGTCCGCGTTTGCACACATCGCGGCCTTCGTCGAACTCAGCTGTGCTCGTGCCAAACTCCCACGAACGCCCCCTACCGCGGGCGAAGTATTTCTACGTCCTTTTCGTGCGTGGAGGTGTCGCCTGTAACGTGGCAGACCGCAGATTCCCATTGCTGCGGTGGGCTGTGATTTGGCGGCACATTCAGCACAGCTTCTTTCCCACGTATCTCAGATCCACTTGGTATTTTGCGACCTGGCGGAAGTAACCAACTAACCAGCGGCTCCGTGCCACAGAATTGGCGGACTCTCCTCTCTGCGCCGTCTGCCTGTATGTCGACGATGATCATCACCAATTCAACTGTGCAGTCGTTGCGGATGTCTGGTTGTTCTCAAGACCCGAGTGAGGGGCATCTCCATACAGGTATGCCAAAGTCCAGCCATTTATCCAGAGAACTGTCCGGGAAAATATCCCACCGCTGGGTAAAGAAAGGACTCGGAGTCAATAACATGCGGCGGCACTCGTAGAAAACACGCGGCCATTTTGCTTCAGCACATCTTCTTCCTGTTTTCATGTTTGATCTGTATTCAGTTTTTGACGAGCTAGTCACTGGGCCATCTTACCACGAAATCTGAGAGGGCTGTGGTGGGACTTTCATTACAAGAACGTCGGCATCGTGGTTGTGTGGTCATTGTGTTGGACTGCAAAGCAACAGATCCGTGTTCAAATCTCTCTCGTACCCATTTTTTTTCACAAATTTATGAGCTATCCGTCTGGTCATTTAGTGCCTGTTCTTCTTCTATAATCTTGGCAATTGACCTACTATACGCTGGTTATAGAATATGAGTCATGTGGTAAGAATATACGAGTATTACAGTCGCAACTAAATGTGTCCAACAGTGAGAGTAGGCGAGATGCCGCGTAGACCTCTCACAGGAAAGAAAACTACAAATGGATGTGAGCTATGTTACAACAAAGGAATTCAAGAGTCATAGCTTCCAAAACGGGGCGCGAGAGCCATAACATGTGATACTTCAAAACGGTTCAAATGGCTCTGAGCACTATGGGACTTAACATCTGAGGTCGTCAGTCCCCTAGAACTTAGAACTACTTAAACCTAACTAACCTAAGGACATCACACATATCCATGCCCAAAGCAGGATTCGAACCTGCGACCGTAGCAGTCGCGTGGTGCCGGACTGAAATGCCTAGAACCGCTCGGCACCGCGGTCGGCATGTGATTCTTGTGTACAACAGATAGTGGGTACGTACGTCTGGAGGTCCATTCCTTACACGTTGCTGTTGCAAACAGACGTTACACCACGACACAGACTCTGATTTGAATACATCGAACAAACACGTCAATGACCAGACCGTCATTGTGAAAAAAAATATGGGCCATGAGGGAGATTTGAACACGGATCACCACGTTCGTAGCCCAACACCGTGACCGCAGAACGACAACACCACAGCTGTTCAAAATTTGCTCGATGTTGCTTTTCCTGAGCTTGGACTGTTCACTGTTTCTATTTTGCTTCTTTTTCACAGTTCAGTAGACCTTCTTCTGGTTATCGTGCTTGATCTGTGTTCAGTTTATGACGGGCTGTCCTCTGGACCATTTTACTACTAAATCTGTGAGAGGAGGAAGGGGAGGGTGGAGTTACACTTGTAAGTAGCGCCATTCACAATCTACCAGCTATACTCCTAAAGGCATGCACGAGACCACGGTTTCACCTTCTGACCACGCACGTTTCCGATGTCATGAAGAACTGCAAAAGATACTGCAACGAACATCCTCCCCAGAACACGCATCTCATTAAAAAAAAAAAAAAAAAAAAAACTAAGGAGGTCGCAGGATTTGACCATTCCCAGCGCGAACGGTCGAGGATCAATCGCGTCTGAACGGAGCAAAGGAGCTGTCGTCACATCATAAAGAAGTGGGACTGCTGTGAAGGTCATTCGTGTGATTGTGATGCAGAGGAACATACAATAAGAAAGGTTTTGGAGAACGGTTCACTCCACACTTTTGAATGTCTAAAGGAATTGCATGAAGTGCCGCGAAGTGATACGATATGGTAGCCAAATTTCAATGTTAACCTATGATTTTTTATTCACACGGATATGTTCTGTAATACCATACGACAATAATACGTGGGAACTTCAAAAGGTACGTTGCACATATCGTACCACACTAACACTACTGTGCAACAAGAGTGGTGCAGAGTCAGATGGGAGAACGCGTTCTGGGTTTCCTGTAGATAAAATTCTACTAGCTTAGAGATAACAGGTGCACCATAGTATGGGAGTGAAATGACGCGGCGACTGGAGATGTATTGTAAAACTGGAAGTGCGCAGGACAGTACGAAACTTGTGAGAAAAACGACGGTATTGAACACCGATTCACCGTGAAATTCAGGCGGTATGTGGACTAAATGTAATGTCGCATCCAACCGTAGTGACATGCTGACAATTTGCAAGCCGTTGCTCGCTTTTATAATAAATATACGTGTGCATGAAGCTACTCATGTGTCACCACAATAAAATAAAATCAGTGAATAGTAGAGGGAGAATAGTGATGTATTTAAGTTTACACAATAACGGTAAGTTTTATTAAACCCTTAGGAGCTACAGCTGGCTGAGAAATCTTACACAAAAATAACAAACACAAATCAGGTAAGGAATGGTTTTTGATAGGCTAAGCACACATTCGGGTGGGGGCTATACAAATTCTCCCCTGGATGAATCCCTTGTACAACGCAATTTGACTTCGTTTACATGAACCCGCTGTGAGGCCCAACTCTATTCGAATGGAATGAACTGCGATCAACTATACGACAAACTATGGTTCACCTGAGAAAAAGGGAGCTGTGAATACGATTTAACAACCCTACTATGGTGCAGCAGTACTTTACCCTTTCACCTCGGTTCAGGCGGCAGCAGAAAACGGCGCGCTGTGGCTGAGGAGTGGTCGATGCAGCAGCTGTAATACAGGGTGATTCAAAAAGAATACCACAACTTTAGGAATTTAAAACTCTGCAACGACAAAAGGCAGAGCTAAGCACTATCAGTCGGCGAATTAAGGGAGCTATAAAGTTTCATTTAGTTGTACATTTGTTCGCTTGAGGAGCTGTTGACTAGGCGTCAGCGTCAGTTGATGCTAAGATGGCGACCGCTCAACAGAAAGCTTTTTGTGTTATTGAGTACGGCAGAAGTGAATCTACGACAGTTGTTCAGCGTGCATTTCGAACGAAGTATGGTGTTAAACCTCCTGATAGGTGGTGTATTAAACGTTGGCATAAACAGTTTACAGAGAATGGGTGTTTGTGCAAAGGGAAAAGTTCTGGACGGCCGAGAACGAGTGATGAAAATGTAGCACGCATCCAGCAAACATTTGTTCGCAGCCCAGGAAAATCGACTCGCAGAGCTAGCAGAGAGCTGCAAATTCCACAATCAACTGTATGGAGAGTCCTACGAAAAAGGTTAGTTATGAAACCTTATGGTCTGAAATTGGTTCAAGCACTGTCTGCAGCTGATAAGATTAAAAGAGTCGATTTCTTTGATTTTATCCTTGCTCAAATGGAAACAGATGAATCTTTCGTTTCAAAGATTGTGTTTAGTGATGAAGCAACTTTCCACACTAATGGGAAAGTCAACCGTCACAATGTCTGTATATGGGGCACTGAGAATCCGTGGGAAACAACTCAGTATGAACGTGACTCACCTAAGGTGAACGTTTTCTGTGCCATTTCAGCCAATAAAGTTTTTGGTCCCTTTTTCTTCGAAGGTGCTACTGTAACTGGACTACAGTATCTGGAGATGTTAGAGAATTGGCTGTTCCCTCAGCTCGAACAAGAAGCACAACAATTCATATTTCAGCAGGATGGAGCGCCACCACATTGGCACTTATCTGTCCGTAACTACCTGAACGTCAACTATCCGAGGCGATGGATCGGCCGCCAGGCAGCCCGTGACAGAGCACTTCATCACTGGGCTCCAAGAAGCCCTGATCTTACCCCCTGCGATTTTTTCTTATGGGGGTATGTTAAGGATATGGTGTTTCGGCCACCTCTCCCAGCCACCATTGATGATTTGAAACGAGAAATAACAGCAGCTATCCAAACTGTTACGCCTGATATGCTACAGAGAGTGTGGAACGAGTTGGAGTATCGGGTTGATATTGCTCGAGTGTCTGGAGGGGGCCATATTGAACATCTCTGAACTTGTTTTTGAGTGAAAAAAAACCTTTTTAAATACTCTTTGTAATGATGTATAACAGAAGGTTATATTATGTTTCTTTCATTAAATACACATTTTTAAAGTTGTGGTATTCTTTTTGAATCACCCTGTATTCTGATGCGTCCACGAAAATACGGCAGCCAGGTGGTCTGGCGTTCTATCAAAACGCTGGGAACTTCCCTATCAGAGGCCTGAAATCCCAGCTGATTTCACTGTGAGGTGAGGTTCGCCCGTACGCTAGACCGGCCAACCACAGGTACCTCGGTGTGTGCTAGAATCGTCAGACGTCACACGGACGACTCAGGTCGAATAAGTTCATCTGGAAGCTGCCACTGGCTCTTACTCCACCCCAAGACACAGACCACAAGTCTCACCCACTAGAGAGAGTCCTGAAGGTCTCCACAAGGGGGTGACCCGAAGACGAAGTCCTCAAAGAATCACCACCACTTTCCACCAAGCCTAGGTACGGGAGCCGAATTAACAAAACGAAACCGCACCCACGATGCACAGATCAATCGAACTATTCTGTACTCACTGAATCTCCCCTCTTGACTGTTCTGTTGGCCTGGTAGCCAATCCACATACAGCACTAGGGTTCCCACGCTGGGGAACAAGCTTCTAGTTGGCATTTCCTGAGAGGAGCCAATCAGCGATTCCAAATCTGTCTTGTCTGAAAAAAGAAGATTTTTGACTAGGGAGGCGTCGTTCTTACGGTAAGCATGGCCATGTTTTGGCAATAAACATATACCTACACGGGGCCACAGTCTCTCATTCATGGAGGTGATTTAATCTTTCAGGACCGACAATTTTCAGTTTCTGAAAGAAGGCTGTTGAGCTTCCCATACAGACATGCCCGTGAAATATATGTTTTCGCCGCTCACTAAAGGAACCTGGCGTCTTCCTGCTGTCAGCGGCGGGGGTTTACAGACCTATCTCCAGTAGACACGTATGCCACCCACTCTGTCTGTATCGTCCCAGCTTCTAACATGAGAATGCACAGAGTTTTATGAGCTTCCCACATTTTAGACGAAACATCAGTTTACAGCAGTTTCTCTTAAATGGCATCCTCCACCCACTTTCAGCCATGCTGTTGTCTTGTGTGTCGGACTGGCGTCTGGCATACGTAAAATGTTTTGCGAATCGGCGCCCTTCTGTCCGACCCTAAGCGAAAGAAGAAGAGGGCTTAACCGCTGGTCGCTCTGCAGGTAAGAAGCGCTGAGCGCTGTTCCTCGGAATCACTCGCACAACCAGTCCTGTGCTCTCAGTACTTATGGCCCCCAATTCATCTTGTTCCCAGTTCTCAGGCGCGGAGACTGCGGGGATTACACATGCAGTTACAAGAAAACTCTGCCCACAATTACGTCATGTACAAAACGTCATTAACCACACATACCAAACGTAGTACTAGGGAACACTGAGATCGTGTAATGAAATATGAATCGTAAAGTGACTGGCAATGTTGATAAAGTGAGAAAGTGGCGTGCCACATCTCAAACTACTAGATCAAAGCCACACTGGTCGGAAAACAAGGCCATCGACGTCGACCACAGGTGACAAAGTCCAGGCAATCAAGGAACTCATTCGCAGCAATCGCAGATTTTGTAACAATGAGGACGTTTACAGGGGCCCCGACCACTGCTTGCTTGGTAACTATTTCCAAAAATAGTGTCGTGTATCTGTGTCACTGTGAAGTGTAGCGGAGCATTCAATAAAACGTACTTGGCATGCCATAAGAATGCCTAACTTACTTTTAAAAGTCCCGTCGCAATATTGGCGGATGCAAGTGCATTCTGTGTCGTCGCTCGCCAAAGTGACATGTTAACAAATATCCTGCACCAGGTTGGATGCAACACCATTTTCGATGAGTTTAACAAACATCCGACATGATCACCCCGTGTACAACATAACTGCCTAACCAGATATATAAAGATCGCACCTTAATGTAAGAGCACTGTGGTTTTATTAGATTATATGTTGCCCTTTTAATGTGATTTAGTAATCACGGAAACGCATTCGTCATTTCTATCGAGCATATTTCATTTCCAAACAAACGCAGCCATCCATCACCTGCAGGGCTGCAGGGAACACACAGACCGTTGCAAAATATGTAGAAACAAACCGCCACAGGTGCAATATTTTATGCTTTCTTACTACTTTCCCTCATCAGATACAAGAATCTTTAAATTCTCGTTCCCTTGCGGTAGTTCTATAGATACTGGATGATCCAGTTCACACAACTTTGTGTTGACTTCGATGCCGAGAGGAACATCAGACATCCAACGGGTTAAGATTAATTTACTCATATCAATGTCACTTGAGCTCTGCGGCTGTGAATTGAATTACTCGAAGACATACAGCAACCATGTTCCTTGTTGCGTAGCTTCATTTCATGTATTTCGAGCGTTCACCTTTTAATACATGTAGTTTTTCACCATCACAAAGTTTTTCTTGACTACACATTGACTACTAAGCTCCTCTATGCAAATTAACATTTCGTTTGACTACCACGTGATAGGAGTTGTCTACTTACGTCTAATCAGTAGATAGATGCACTTACTTTTCTTCTATAATTAGCTCATTTTTGCGTCTTTTGTATCCAAAGAACACAAAAAAAGCTAGTGCGAGTGATTGCATTTCAGGTATTCTATATTAATGGAGAAACAACTTTTTTAATCACACGTATCTAGTATTTAATGGCAGTAATATCCAGTTTAGAAATAACTGGCTTCGGAAGTAGTTTTAACTTGATTTTAGCTGTAGCTTCCGATGTAGACAATTGCATTAGCCCATCACATGGCAAATGCTGTGCTGCATCAGTCCATCTGTGAATATGAAAGTGTTTGTGGAATGGGTCAAAAAGGCGGGAAAAGGAGCCTCAAATTATAGAACAAAGGAAGAGCACCAACAGGGGGTGGAGAAAAATAAGGAACCATCCAAAGCAGAACACATTACTATCCCTAATATCGTGTAGGAAACTGGTTGGCGTTCAAAACAGCATCCAATCGTCTCGGAATGGATAAATACAGGTCCTGTATGCTTTTCAATGGACTCCTATACCATGCTTCCTCCAAAATAGTGGTAAGTTCAGGTATTGATAATAGAGGTGGATAGCGATCAAGCATCCTTCTCTCCAAAGTAGTCCACAAAGGCAAAATACACTACTGGCCATTAAAATTGCTACACCAGGAAGATGACGTGCTACAGACGCGAAATTTAACCGATGGGAAGAAGATGCTATGATATGCAAATGATTAGCTTTTCAGTGCATTCACACAAGGTTGGCGCTGGTAGCGACACCTACAACGTGCTGACATGAAGAAAGTTTCCAAGCGATTTTTCATCCACTAGCAGCAGTTGACCGGCGTTGCCTGGTGAAACGTTGCTGTGATGCCTCGTGTAAGGAGGAGAAATGCGTACCATCAAGTTTCCAACTTTAATAAAGGTCGGATTGTAGCCTATCGTGATTGCGGTTTATCGTATCGCGACATTGCTGATCGAGTTGGTCGAGATCAAATGACTGTTAGCAGAATACGGAATACGTGAGTGCAGGATGGTAATACGGAACGCCGTGCTGGATCCCAACGACCTCGTATCACTAGCAGTCGAGATGACAGGCATCTTATCCGCATGGCTGTAACGGATCATGCAGCCACATCTCGATCCCTGAGTCAACAAATGGGGACGTTTGTAAGACAACAACCATCTGCACGAACAGTTCGACGACGTTTGGAGCAGCACGGACTATCAGCTCGGAGACCGTGGCTGCGCTTCCCCTTGACGCTGCATCACAGACAGGAGCGCCTGCGATGGTGTACTCAACGACGAACCTGGGTGCACGAATGGCAAAACGTCATTTTTTCGGATGAATCCAAGTTCTGTTTACAGCATCATGATGATCGCATCCGTGTTTGGCGACATCGCGATGAACGCACATTGGAAGCGTATATTCGTCATCGCCATCCTGGCGTATCACCCGGCGTGATGGTATGGCGTGCCATTGGTTACACGTCTCGGTCACCTCTTGTTCGCATTGACGGCACTTTGAACAGTGGACGTTACATTTCAGATGTGTTACGACCCGTGGCTCTACCCTTCATTCGATCCCTGCGAAACCCTACATTTCAGCAGGATAATGCACGACCGCATGTTGCAGGTCCTGTACGGGCCTTTGTGAATACAGAAAATGTTCGACTGCTGCCCTGGCCAGCACATTCTCCAGATCTCTCACCAATTGAAAACGTCTGGTCAATGGTGGCCGAGCAACTGGCTCGTCAGAATACGCCAGTCACTACTCTTGACGAACTGTGGTATCGTGTTGAAGCTGCATGGGCAGCTGTACCTGTACACGCCATGCAAGCTCTGTTTGACTCAATGCCCAGGCGTGTCAAGGCCGTTATTACGGCCAGAGGTGGTTGTTCTGGGTACTGATGTCTCAGGATCTATGCACCCAAATTGGGTGAAAATGTAATCACATGTCAGTTCTGGTATAATGTATTTGTCCAATGAATACCCGTTTATTATCTGCATTTATTCTTGGTGTATCAATTTTAATGTCCAGTAGTGTAATATTGCGATTTGGTGGCTGTAGTGGCTAGGACGGAGCCGATAATCCGGAACTGTGCACACGAAACCAGCCCTGGACGGGGTGAGCGATGTTAGCAGGAGTCCACGCATCTTGGAACACAGTTTTACAATTGGGGAACAAATGTACGATGGGATAGACCTGATCAGCCAAAATCGTCACATAATCCTTGGGAATAATGTGACCTTGTAGAGTAACCACGAGGCCAACGGAATACGCAACATGGCTGCCTACATCATCACCGAGTTCCTGCCACGTTTCACTCTTACGTTAGCAGCAAGATGTCTGCAGCGTAGGCTTGGGTCGGCGCACGTCAGGCCCGAACTCGGCCAGAGCAGTGTGAAACAAGACTCGTATGACCAAACGACCTCTTCCGTTGCTCCATAGTGAAATATCACATCTTATTACGGAAATAACAGTGTCAGATAGTGTGTAGGAACCAAAGACGTTAATCCTTGCATAGGAAAAGCGAACATTGTCATTGTGTTATGTCTGATTTTTATTATGTCTCTTGTTGAATGTAATGTTAATGACTCCGACTTTCTTCTTGTTCTCATAAAGACGAAGAGAACTTACGATTGTGAATACTACGTATTACAAATGAGTAGTAAGAGCAAAAATTCTATTCAAGGAATAAATAAACGAGTGTTCATCTCTGTTAAATAATCAGGTGAAATTCGAACGTAAATATTACCCTCTCTAGTCACTCTACTTACCATAGAAAGTTTCAGCTACACTACGTCCTCGTAGGGTTGGAGAGATTGGCGAGCGAACCTTCAAATAAACACGGCGGCTTTCAACGAACTCAAGAGCACGCAACAAGAAATTTGCCACAGCACTTTGCCAACGTATTACCACACTACAAAACACCCACACGGCGGGTTTAGTTTCAATTGGCTTTTCAATACACCATTTGAAAACCAAGAATATATGGTAATCTTGTCCATGGCTTCGGGACCATGTTTTTCTATAATGGGCATTTGGGTCCATGCGGTTTTGGAATTTCAGCTTAACCTGTAATTCCCAGAATATATTTCGTGTTCCTTTGATGCTGACAGGGTTCGCAAGTGTGACATACAGTTCTGCATTGACTTTTTCACGCCCACACCTTATAATTTTTCGCCATAATCCTCTTCAGTGATTGTCAAGACCACTCAATACGCACTTTCGTCTGCGTTGTGACTTAGAGGATGAAGTATTTCCAATTTCCCTGTACCCGATACAAATCTTCGATGGAGTGAATCTTGAAACACGAAACACTTCGGATACCTTGCTTACCGAAGCAGCCTCGAACACCATCAATTCGCCCGCGTCCAAAGTCACTTAGCTCCGGCATGATGCACTGACGCCTACATACGACACTGTTCTGACCGTAACTGACAATTGCAACATATTGGTGGCGTTGCGCAGATACCATTCGTGGTGAAATACGACAGCTCCACCTGCAGGCATAACCAGCATCTGATTTATGTTCAGACATACATTTCTTACGGTGTTCCCATATTTTCATCGAACCCGTTTATCCTCACTGTCTGATCAGAAGTTGACGGACACCGAGAAGTGGACATTAATATGTGGTGTGCCCATTATTTAGCTTTATGTTGGACTGATCTCTGCTGGGACCATTTTCTGAGACGTATCTACGGGCCTGTGGAGGAATGGCAGCCCTTTCTTCCTCACGAGTCAAAACCAGAAGAGGTAGTGACGTAGGACGCTCTGTTCTTGATCGAAGCCAACGTTCTAACTCATCCCGAAGGTGTTTCAAGGGCTTCAGTTTGGGATTCTGGGCAAGCCAGCTCATTTCAGGAATGGTGATGTCCACAAACTACTGTCACACTGACGCCGCTTTTTGACCAAAAAAAATTGTACAAAAGGCTCTGAGCACTATGGGACTTAACTTCTGAGGTCATCAGTCCCCTAGAACTTAGAATTACTGTAAGATGGCAAGAACTATGCCCCTTATATGAAGTCATTAAAGATCACATAACTCACATTGAGCGAGCAGTAGGGCTGAACAAAATGACTGACAAGGCACAATGCATCTTGTAGAGGGTATAGTATGGACGTAGTGGAATAATTAATGTCAGGTGATGGTTTTAAAGTAAGTCACACGATATGAAAACTTTGTGGCAACGAGTGGATTTACTGTAGGCTAGTTTATCCCAGGGAAGTATTCGAGTGACCATGGCCAGCCTGGGAGCGGCGAAGGGAAGCGACAATAGGCAGCTTAGGGCGGCTCAAGCTCTGAGAAAGCGGTAACGGGGCGCGGCCTCCAGCTGCCTTAAGATGAGTGACAATGAGTGGGTGGTCGACCCCGACCCCATGCTGGTGTACCGGGAAACAGACGGAGAACTTGTATGCCTGTTGATAAATGTCCGTCGTCCTGTTTCCAGTGAAACATGCGAGAAAGCCGAGAAAAGCTATGGTGGAGTGGTCAACGGAGGTCAAAATATGCGTGTTCGTGACTATAGCAACTTCACGCTCAATTCACGGTTCACAGAGTCTGAAGTAAATCAGGTGAGGAGCGACAGAATGAAATACGCCAGCCTCCGATGGGAACGTAGGACGAAGGAATTTGAAGTACTCTCCTGGGAGTCAGAATTCTGGAAAAATTGGTGTTTTGTGCAGACGCTAACCTTGATGGGTGGCCTGGGAGGATCTAAATAGCAGAAGTTGAGAGGAAGGGAAATGTTGTGGGAATTTCTTCACTTCCCAGAGCAGGCATTGGTCAGCGCTGGGAAGCGAAGCATAATTAACGCGACTTGGGCTGCAATTGTTGTAAGTGATTTTGCTGTTGGGGAAAACGAGGCGAAGAGCGGACTGGCAGAAGTCCCCATAGAGGTCTTCCATTGCCAGCTTGCCTAGAGTGCGGACGTGGCGTTCTTTACTCAGTTTGCCTGAGAGAGAGTGAGCATCTCTGCAGTTTAGGACTTAGCAAATGGAACGATTGAGCTTGGACATAGAAAGTTTTCGTTCAGCTATGTACTGAACAAGATAGCTAGGAGTGAACAGACGAGCGCAGCCTTGGAGCACCACGAGGTCGGCCGACGTCCGCATAACGACGCCGCGCCGCCACGCTGAATTCGGTGATATTGCGCCCGCTCCGGCCACTGATTAATTTGTCGGATCACGTCGGCAAAGTTTCCACGAGGGTTTCATAGGCCGTGTATTGTAGAATTCTTCTCGCACTTTGCATTACGCCTGGGTCAGTCGATAGGAATTACTTTTGATTTATCACACTTTACTCCACGCAAACGCAATTTATTACCACTGCCTGTTAGGAGAGTCTTGTAATGTGATGATTGAAGGTCGTGAGTTAAAATAAATCTGTGCTAATCGACTGCATCTGTTTTCAATCAAGTAGTTGAAATCCCAAGTCACTTTCTTAATTAATTTTATGTTCAACATTTGCATCTTGTGTTTAATAGCTGACTATAACATAAATGTGCATCCCTTTTTAATTAAAAGGGATCAATTCTGAATCAATTAATGTCAACACTGTCACCGCAGTTCAATCAGGAGTCACAGGGCCTTAGTACTCTCTTTGCGTTATCCGACATTGCGGCAGTTTTGCACTCTCTGTTGATCTGTTAGTCAATTACCTGGGGTGAACACACGCCAAAACCAGATAAGTTACGGGTGGGTGTTACACTACTTAAACCCAACTAACCTAAGGACATCACACACATCGATGCCCGAAGCAGGATTCGAATCTGCGATCGTAGCGGTCGCGCGGTTCCAGACTGTAGCGCCTGGAACCGCTCGGCCACACCGGCCGGCGCTTTTTGACATCTTGACTTCTCATGCTGAAACTATCATCATGTCTGAACTGTTCTTTTTCAGTTCGCAGTACTCAATGCTGTAAATTATGTTTGTGTATTTCTGCAGGTATCGTTTTCTTAGACGCGTTAATTGGGTCACACCGCAAACACAAAAGCACACCTTCACACCGTGACACCACAGACTAACATAATGGTCGCGGGACCCCGTCCCGCTTTTGTTAACCCACAGCGACCCAAGCGACACTCCTGAACATGGTATCGGATGAGCGCGAATACTAACGTTTACATTGATTTGTAACATAGTTTTCACAATAGGTAATGTATTTAGTGCCATAAAAGGCGAGAATAACTAAATAATGACATCTCATTTGTCATTACTTAGTTCCCTATGGACTCTGGGAGACACAAAACGGCACACTACAGGACAGTTTATTTATATTCTCTTGTAACAAACAGACATTTGTTGAATAATTTCATTTTGCTGTAATAAAAAAAATTCTTAGTAAACATCAGGAGACCTGACCTTTTGCAGAAATACATCATGTATCTACCCAACAAAGTAGCGTTTTGTTCGCTACACTTTCTGCCAAATCACTAAATGGCGAACGTAGAAAACCTATCTGGAACGTAAGACCCACATTATTTAAAAAATCAGATAAGTCACCACAACCGTAGTTTAAGGGCAAAATACACAGACGTGATAAACAAACCGTCTAAAGCAATAAAACTGTTTCCAAGCACAGAAGAAAGCAATCACACAATGCTCGCCAAATCTGACCCACAAACGGCAAGAATCTTCAACTCATTCGATTTTGAAGCAAAAGTAATTACACTCACCAAAATATTCGTATACTAGAAAGTTGATCGAAGTGTAAGAATAGGCGAATCATTAGACACCACAAAAAAAAATTTTAGTGCCAAGAAAAGTGCCTATGAAAATAAGAACAGACAACAAGTGAAGTATATGCTTCTCACGCCGGCCGCGGTGGTGCAGCGGTTCTGGCGCTGCAGTCCGGGACTGCTACGGTCGCAGGTTCGAATCCTGCCTCGGGCAGGGGTGTGTGTGATGGCCTTAGGTTGGTTAGGTTTAAGTAGTTCTAAGTTCTAGTGGACTTATGACCTAAGATGTTGAGTCCCATAGTGCTCAGAGCCATTTGAACCATTTTTTGCTTCTCACGCGTGAAATATGTGCTGATATTCTCTTGCTTTCATCGGAATAAACTGCAGATATACACGTATTCGAAGGTATTTCTTCGCGTATGACTTGTAGCTTATGTTATTGAATCAGTGTGATTCGGTTCTTTTTACATGTATTTCACGATAATTCATGTCTGTTGGTGATTTACTAACGCATGGAATGTCTTTATTTAAGTAGAAAACAATTAAAAACAAACTTTCATCTGCATCTACACCGTACACCACAAGCCACCTAATGGTGTGTGGCGGAGGCTACTTTCGGTACCACTATCTGATCCCTCCAACCCTGTTCCACTCGCGAATAGTGTGTGACACGAATGACTGTCGGTAAGTCTCTGTATTAGGTCTAATTTCTCGAATTTTCTCCTCGTGCTCAATACACGAGATGTATGTGGGGGGAAGTAATATGATGTCCGACTCCTCCTGAAAACTGCAGTCCAGAAGTTTCAATAGTAAATCTCTCCGTGATGCACAACGCGTCCCTTGTAACGTCTGCCAGTGGAGTTTGTTCAGCATCTCCGTAACGCTCTCTCGCCAGCTGAGCGATCCCGTGGCGAAAATTGCCGCTCTCCGTTGGATCTTCTCTATCTCCTCTACCAGTCCTACCTGACAGGGATCGCAGATAGATGAACAATAGATAACAATCGGGTGAACAAGTGCCTTATAAGTCTCTCCTTTCGTGGATGAGTGACAGTTCCTTAAGATTCTTCCGATGAATCTGAGTCTGGTGTGTGCTTTTCCCACTATCTTTTATGTGGTCATTTCACTTAAGGTCGCTCTGGATAGTTATGCCTAGATATTTTACGGCAGACGCTGTCTCCAGCTGTTTGACATCAATAGTGCAGCTGTGCAGTAGTGGATTTATTTTCCTGTGTATGCGCAATATGTTACATTTATTTGCTTTCAGAGTCAGCTGCCACAGTCTGCATCATTCATCAATTCTCTGCAGGTATTTCTGTAAATTCTAGTATCTTCTGGCGTTGCTGCTTTGGTATAGACAACTGCTTCATCTGGGAATAGTCTTTAAGAGAATCCGACGCTTTCTACTAGATCATTTTTATATATTGTCAACAGCAACGGTCCTGTCACACTTCCCAGTGGTACTCCCGATATTACCTTTACATCTGTCGATTTTGTTCCGTTAGGAGCGACGTGTTGAGTTCTATCTGCAAGAAAGTCTTCAATCCAATCGCAAGTCTGCTCCGATACTCCGTAAGCTCGTATTTTTTCATTAAACGGTATTGCGGGACGGTGTCAGACGCCTGACTGGAATCAAGGAAGACGGCATCAGCCGGAGCGCCGATGTCCACAGGGCCGTGGACCTCATGGAGGAACAGGGCGAGCTGAGATTCGCGGGATCTCTGTTTGCGGAATCCATGTTGATTTTTATAGAGGAGCTGTTCATTTTCCAAGAACTTCACAATTCTTGAGCATTAAACATGTTCCATAATACTACAACAGATTGACGTCAACGATATAGGTCTATAATTGTGTGGATCTGTCTTACGGCGTTTCTTAAAAACGCTGATAACCTGGGCTTTTTTCCAGTCGTTAGGTACCTTTCGTTGTTGAAGCAATCTACGATAAATTACGGCTACAAAGGGAGCAAGTTCTTTCGCATAATCTTTATAGGATCTTATACACTCCTGGAAATTGAAATAAGAACACCGTGAATTCATTGTCCCAGGAAGGGGAAACTTTATTGACACATTCCTGGGGTCAGATACATCACATGATCACACTGACAGAACCACAGGCACATAGACACAGGCAACAGAGCATGCACAATGTCGGCACTAGTACAGTGTATATCCACCTTTCGCAGCAATGCAGGCTGCTATTCTCCCATGGAGACGATCGTAGAGATGCTGGATGTAGTCCTGTGGAACGGCTTGCCATGCCATTTCCACCTGGCGCCTCAGTTGGACCAGCGTTCGTGCTGGACGTACAGACCGCGTGAGACGACGCTCCATCCAGTCCCAAACATGCTCAATGGGGGACAGATCCGGAGATCTTGCTGGCCAGGGTAGTTGACTTACACCTTCTAGAGCACGTTGGGTGGCACGGGATACATGCGGACGTGCATTGTCCTGTTGGAACAGCAAGTTCCCTTGCCGGTCTAGGAATGGTAGAACGATGAGTTCGATGACGGTTTGGATGTACCGTGCACTATTCAGTGTCCCCTCGACGATCACCAGTGGTGTACGGCCAGTGTAGGAGATCGCTCCCCACACCATGATGCCGGGTGTCGGCCCTGTGTGCCTCGGTCGTATGCAGTCCTGATTGTGGCGCTCACCTGCACGGCACCAAACACGCATACGACCATCATTGGCACCAAGGCAGAAGCGACTCTCATCGCTGAAGACGACACGTCTCCATTCGTCCCTCCATTCACGCCTGTCGCGACACCACTGGAGGCGGGCTGCACGATGTTGGGGCGTGAGCGGAAGACGGCCTAACGGTGTGCGGGACCGTATCCCAGCTTCATGGAGACGGTTGCGAATGGTCCTCGCCGATACCCCAGGAGCAACAGTGTCCCTAATTTGCTGGGAAGTGGCGGTGCGGTCCCCTACGGCACTGCGTAGGATCCTACGGTCTTGGCGTGCATCCGTGCGTCGCTGCGGTCCGGGCCCAGGTCGACGGGCACGTGCACCTTCCGCCGACCACTGGCGACAACATCGATGTACTGTGGAGACCTCACGCCCCACGTGTTGAGCAATTCGGCGGTACGTCCACCCGGCCTCCCGCATGCCCACTATACGCCCTCGCTCAAAGTCCGTCAACTGCACATACGGTTCACGTCCACGCTGTCGCGGCATGCTACCAGTGTTAAAACTGCGATGGAGCTCCGTATGCCACGGCAAACTGGCTGACACTGACGGCGGCGGTGCACAAATGCTGCGCAGCTAGCGCCATTCGACGGCCAACACCGCGGTTCCTGGTGTGTCCGCTGTGCCGTGCGTGTGATCATTGCTTGTACAGCCCTCTCGCAGTGTCCGGAGCAATTATGGTGGGTCTGACACACCGGTGTCAATGTGTTCTTTTTTCCATTTCCAGGAGTGTAGTTATCACATCTGGCCCTGACGCCTTTCCACTACTAAGTGATTGTAGCTGCTTTTCAATTCCGCCATCGGTTATCTCAATATCTGCCATTTCGATGTTCGTACGACGATTAGAAGGAGAGACAGTGTTACGATCTTCCGCGGTGAAACAACTTCGGAAGACCGAATTCAGTATTTCGACCTTCTCTGTGTTAGCTTCCATTTGGGTGCCGGTGTGTTCGCTGAGAGATTGAATAGATGGTTTCGACCCACTTAACGATTTTACATTCGACCACAATCTCTTAGGGTTTTTACTCAGGTCGGTTGACAACGTGTTATCCCTACGATGCATATGACCGTCTGCTTTCTCACCGCTTGGAGCGCTAGTGTCGCTCCAGCTGTCAAACAGTAACAACTTTGGCACCAGAGAGTGTTGTGACCTCAAGTACTAGACTGTGGTAACGCCACCTCGTTAGCACTATACATGATTGCAGGTAAGGCTTTCCGGCCATTGACCAAACCCCCAAATCCTTGAGTTGGATTGCCACAGGGTGTAGCTCGATTTATCACTGTAAATCACTCGTTTCCTTCACCCACTGTCCACAAGAAACTTCGCCTAGCAGTAACACAGGAATGTGTGGATCATAAGGTGTTGCCCGACCATTGCACATCAGTCTTTGTAACTCCACACGCACGGTCACTGTGCTAGCTGGACATGTGGTAGCGCTTTAAAACTGTGGTAGCGCTTTAAAACTGTTTTTTACAACTATCCTCCACAATGTTCGGTGGTCGCTGTTCGTCAATGTAGCCAGAGCAGGATAAGGTGGCCCTTGCGCAGCGACTAATTTTCGTCCAAAGCGCTGGGCGAATTCGTTCGTTTGTTCGAAAGGGCAGGCCGGTAGTTTGCCTGCCTTCCACTGGTCGGCCATGACAGAATCGAGGTGCACGCCCTTCAGTCTTTCGCAAACGATATCGCAGAGACTATTCGGTAAAAAAGAATTCATTTCTGCGCTACATGTAGCCTTATATGTCAGCTTCATGATGGTGCGCCTATCATATCGTTAAAGATAATAGTTATTGTGATATTTGGATGGAAGTAAGATACTGCGCGAAATTCTGAAAAGTATGCAATGAGAAATAGGAGTCGCTATGATTTTACATTTTGTTGCATAGTACATAATATGTTGCTGAGTATGACATTTCGCTAACATGTTAATTTTTCTTTAGACTTGGGTGTAGGTCTCTATCTGTCGGCAGTCTAGAGAAAATTCATCTGATGTAACACACTCAGTTGCGATCGCTGGCGCCATCGATACAGTCAGACTGAAATATCCACAACATTCCTCATATTTCATAAACAGTTTGAGTTATGCAAACGAGATTTTGGCAAATGGTAGCATGCAAAGAGGAGAGTATTTTTCCATGTGGTTATTAGGAAAAACTTTATTATCTACCGTGTCATTCCATTAACTGCAGACTTTTTCGATGAATGAATGTACTTTTTAAGGGCCATCGATAGCTGGTGAAACGAGAAATGCTGTAGATTTTAGAACATTAGTGAAGACATTTATTTTTGTACCACGCATGCGGTTTTTCTTAAGCTACTGACCTTCCTTTTCCTCGGTTCCTCTCTTAATAAAAAATGCACTGCGCCACCATTTAGATACCACTAACGCCAGCTTTGTGCTATGTTTCAATCGGAGAAGATACACAGTATGAACAAGCTCGATCAGCACTGCAATACTAGGTGAAACGCAACGTCGGCCAATGTAGCTCACTCTCGTAATACTACAATTAGTTGTCCCGACAAGGTATTGCTTTCACTCAAAGACGTAATCCTCGTCTCTTGAAATAATCGTCTGTATTAACACGACGACGTCACGTAAAATTTGAAATTCAGCTTCTCACGCTATAAATTACACTGTCGCTCGCTACGACCTCACTGTATACGGAAGCATGGACACAATAATACTTTTCGTGACATAATGGGATCAGTGATAGCTATCTGGATATTAATTACAACAACGCATCTGACTATCAGGGTTCACTAAGTTCAAAAGATAAACCATCAGAAATTTACTAAATACAGGTTCTACAGCAACCTATCTTGGGGAATACGTTCACAAGGCAAAGATATAATTTTAAACTGTTTCTGACTCATCAATCAACGATAACCTCTTCAACAATATGCTTGACTCTATTGAAATTTTATCATAATAAACTACACTCCTGGAAATGGAAAAAAGAACACATTGACACCGGTGTGTCAGACCCACCATACTTGCTCCGGACACTGCGAGAGGGCTGTACAAGCAATGATCACACGCACGGCACAGCGGACACACCAGGAACCGCGGCGTTGACCGTCGAATGGCGCTGCGCAGCATTTGTGCACCGCCGCCGTCAGTGTCAGCCAGTTTGCCGTGGCATACGAAGCTCCATCGCAGTCTTTAACACTGGTAGCATGCCGCGACAGCGTGGACGTGAACCGTATGTGCAGTTGACGGACTTTGAGCGAGGGCGTATAGTGGGCATGCGGGAGGCCGGGTGGACGTACCGCCGAATTGCTCAACACGTGGGGCGTGAGGTCTCCACAGTACATCGATGTTGTCGCCAGTGGTCGCCGGAAGGTGCACGTGCCCGTCGACCTGGGACCGGACCGCAGCGACGCACGGATGCACGCCAAGACCGTAGGATCCTACGCAGTGCCGTAGGGGACCGCACCGCCACTTCCCAGCAAATTAGGGACACTGTTGCTCCTGGGGTATCGGCGAGGACCATTCGCAACCGTCTCCATGAAGCTGGGCTACGGTCCCGCACACCGTTAGGCCGTCTTCCGCTCACGCCCCAACATCGTGCAGCCCGCCTCCAGTGGTGTCGCGACAGGCGTGAATGGAGGAACGAATGGAGACGTGTCGTCTTCAGCGATGAGAGCCGCTTCTGCCTTGGTGCCAATGATGGTCGTATGCGTGTTTGGCGCCGTGCAGGTGAGCGCCACAATCAGGACTGCATACGACCGAGGCACACAGGGCCAACACCCGGCATCATGGTGTGGGGAGCGATCTCCTACACTGGCCGTACACCACTGGTGATCGTCGAGGGGACACTGAATAGTGCACGGTACATCCAAACCGTCATCGAACCCATCGTTCTACCATTCCTAGACCGGCAAGGGAACTTGCTGTTCCAACAGGACAATGCACGTCCGCATGTATCCCGTGCCACCCAACGTGCTCTAGAAGGTGTAAGTCAACTACCCTGGCCAGCAAGATCTCCGGATCTGTCCCCCATTGAGCATGTTTGGGACTGGATGAAGCGTCGTCTCACGCGGTCTGCACGTCCAGCACGAACGCTGGTCCAACTGAGGCGCCAGGTAGAAATGGCATGGCAAGCCGTTCCACAGGACTACATCCAGCATCTCTACGATCGTCTCCATGGGAGAATAGCAGCCTGCATTGCTGCGAAAGGTGGATATACACTGTACTAGTGCCGACATTGTGCATGCTCTGTTGCCTGTGTCTATGTGCCTGTGGTTCTGTCAGTGTGATCATGTGATGTATCTGACCCCAGGAATGTGTCAATAAAGTTTCCCCTTCCTGGGACAATGAATTCACGCTGTGCTTATTTCAATTTCCAGGAGTGTATTTCGTGAATCTCAACCTTTCGGAAGTAAATGGACTAACTTTTATTTTATAGTTAATCATTTTTCCAGAACACCAGAACTTGCTTTCCCTGTCTAAAGATTAATTAGCTTTCTTTTCGTTGCAAATCGTTCGCTGAAAAATACTATTCCTTTTCTTTAATATCTCTGAATTTTGCTTTTACCAACAATCCAATCTTTTATTGTACTGTTCTTTGGATTTACTTTGTATCGAAAAGATTTATTCCAGGTATTCGTCTGCTTTCAAATAAGTCTTTTATTATTTGTTCTTGTAGTAGTTTGGAGATAGAGGACAAGTCGGATACTGACTTAAACAGTTTAAGACTGTTTTCTTTATTTCCTGCAAGTAAATCAACTACAGACACAAGTCAGCGTTTTATCTACGAGTGCTGGTTCACCATTCAAAACCCCACTAAGTGGAAATCCAACTAAAAAAAAAAAAAGAAAAACCTCAGTGTCGCCGCCACTTTCCAGCTGAATGAACTCAATCAGATAAAGCTCAACCATTTCGGGCGTTGCCTTCCGCGACCCACTAATATTATAATTCGCACTTGATGATCTCTTTCAGAGAGAATTAGCGTGTTATTTTTTAAATAGTTCTGGAATTGTCGTTTAGGACCAAAGGAAAAAGCTATCATAGTCTCAACAAACTTCAGATTGTTTCTCAATAAATAACTATTGCTTAGACGACCGTTCTCTTTAATATAGATTACACATTCAGTGCATCCAACGAGATTTCCGGAATTTACTATATTTCGACGCTCACGCTGAAGTCACACAATAAATCCTAACCCAAATATCGCTAAGTCAACAACTCCTTAGTGCTTGCGTACATCTATACAACCACAATAATACAGTCGAACGCTACTATCCCTTACTGCATGCTTTAATCCTCAACCGCGAAACAACTAAACGACTTCGCGTGAACACGTCTTTTCACATACACCATCCAACGTTAAATCTCACAAAAATATTGAAATACGGTTCGCCTACCATCGCGTGGCTATTAAACAGCACAACGCACCATTAATCACAACTACGAGAAACTAATCTCACACTTCAATGAATCGGAGCTTTTCCACTATCTGGTGAGTCTACACCCTACGAAAAATCGGCAAATTAATCATTTCCTACGTAAGCTGATAATCGTCTCAAAATACCTTCCTAACCGACTCAGAACTGCTTTGAACACTTTTGAGTTTTATTATCATTGCAGACTGCAGACCAGTTCATGTATCGTAGGTGTGAGCCGATCTCATCACCCATTTGAGATAATCCCTCACTGGGCTCACACTACTCGAATACTACTACTGAAATTTTCAAAGGACAAGCCAAGAACCATTCTCTGCGAACAAACATGTTATGCTAATTCTCTCTTAAACAATACGTGTTTCTTCATTGCAGTCGGCAGCGAACGTTCGTAGCGGCCAGCTGCATCGCCGCGATTCAGCAATCGGCTGGGCGTTGCAAACTCGCTGACTTGACCGGACACAGCTTTTCTCGACCATCAAGTGTCAGATATACACAAGATTATAACACAAAATTTAAGAAAACTATATAAACAACTTAATCTCTACGTTCTTGAAGTACATAAAAATCGATAATAAGTTAAGGCGATACAAAAAAGTGATGCGCTTGTTCGAGCTGAAAACGGTCTGGTGCATTACAAGAAGTGCTTCAGAGCCCTCTCGCAATTGCATCTGCACAACACGTTAGTAAGTTAACACCTGTAAACACAGGCTGTGTTTGGGAAAGAGAATGAAATTTTAACACGGCAACAACAGAAAGGTTTTACTGAAAATTCGTCACTCATGTCGGTTTTAATGCTTAACAAACCAGGCGAAAATAAGTCGTTGCATTTGTTTCATTTTCTGCAGTATTCTTTTTGGACACTAACCATAGCAGACGTGACAGTAGGTATTTTTGAATGGTCAGCGTGCAAATTTGAGAGTGGAAGGACTACACTTAATATTTCCCAAAAATGTGAGTGTAGGCTTCAGTTTAGGATGAAAGGGCACTTACTCTCCAGCGCTCGGAATTTCCTCTACAGCGGCTCCCCGCAATCCACCACCACCACAGCTCTCCGTCGCTTGCCCTGCTGATTGCGCACTTCTATTGGTCACGTTATTCTGTGTGCACTCTACACGAGGTACGCCAGTGCTTGATATAGAGTTAGCTGTTCTTTCCGTCACGGTCACACCATCAGCAGAGCAATTGGGCGACTTTAGAAGGGTTGGAATTTCAGTGACGGGATCTGATGGGTGGCGTCCAATCCCTGAGTTCACCTGACTGATCCATTCTGGTGTTTGTGCTCCTCTGCTGACGACACAACACTCCCTGCCCGCTTCTACACTACTGGCCATTAAAATTGATACACCAAGAAGAAATGCAGATGATAAACGGATATTCATTGGACAAATATATTATACTAGAACTGACATCTGATTACATTTTCACGTAATTTGGGTGCATAGATCCTGAGAAATCATTACCCAGAACAACCACCTCTGACCGTAATAACGGCCTTGATACGCCTGGGCATTGAGTCAAACAGAGCTTGGATGGCGTGTACAGTTACAGCTGCCCATGCAGCTTCAACACGACAGCACAGTTCATAAAGAGAAGTGACTGGCGTATTGTGACGAGCCAGTTGCTCGGCCACCATTGACCAGACGTTTTCAATTGGTGAGAGATCTGGAGAATGTGCTGGACAGGGCAGGAGTCGAACATCATGATGCTGTAAACAGAACCTGGATTCATCCGAAAAAATGACGTTTTGCCATTCGTACATCCAGGTTCCTCGTTGAGTACATCATCGCAGGCGCTCCTGTCTGTGATGCAGCGTCAAGGGTAAGCGCAGCCATGGTCTCCGAGCTGATAGTCCATGCTGCTGCAAACGTCGTCGAACTGTTCGTGCAGATGTTTGTTGTCTTGCAAACGTCCCCATCTGTTGACTCAGGGATCGAGATGTGGCTGCACGATCCGTTAAAGCCATGCGGATAAGATGCCTGTCATCTCGACTGCTAGTGATACGAGGCCGTTGGGATCCAGCACGGCGTTCCGTATTACCCTCCTGAACCCAAAGATTCCATAAACTGCTAACAGTCACTGGATCTCGACCAAAGCGAGCAGCAATGTCGCGATACGATAAACCGCAATCGCGATAGGCTACAATCCGACCTTTATCAAAGTCGGAAACGTGATGGTACGTATTTCTCCTACTTACACGAGGCATCACAACAACGTTTCACCAGGCAACACCGGTCAACTGCTGTTTACGTATGAGAAATTGCTGGGAAACTTTCCTAATGTCAGCACATTGTAGGTGTCGCCACCGGCGCCAACCTTATGTGAATGCTCTGAAAAGCTAATCATTTGCATATCACAGCATCTTCTTCCTGTCGGTTAAATTTCGTGTCTGTAGCACGTCAGCTTCGTGGTGTAGCAACTTTAATGGGCAGTAGTGTATAATGGTGTATTCAGTTTGCGCGACATCTAGTGGTCAATTCCGCATTTCGTAGTGGCGCCGAAAACATTATCCCATAGCGTGATAATTAAACGTAAATAGATAGACTGGAAAATGTAGTAGCTAAACGCAATGTTATTTTGCACATGGAAGCTACAACATTGACGGAGCAGTCGAGAGAAGCATTACGGCGATGGAGATTTAATTGTATTGCGTGCGCTTAAGACTGGTAAAAGACTTCTTGCATGAAATGAAAACGTAGGACAACTTTTATTTTTTCCATTCCACTTTATTCCATTCGATGATAGGCTGGTGTAGCAACCGGTTTTCATAATTATATAAAGAGATTGTCCCGACTGGTGAGTTATTTTTATTGTAAATAACGTGTTTCGCCTGGTTAAGAGTCCTTCAGATTTTTGAAAGGCTATCAAAGCAATTCATATCACTCTCAGGTAGGTCAGTTAGGCAGAACGGTGGTAACAAAGTATTTAAAGGAAGAAGCGTCGAACCAAATGTAAATATGACGGGCGTTTGAAATGTCCGTGCAAAGTCCGAGGTCATGTTTAGTTAGTAGCATCTATGGAAAAAACGTACAGCATGTTTCAGCCATATTGGTCTATTTCTTTGTGTTCGGCATTCGTGTGAATAGAATTTCGTGTCGTGATTAAACATTACTTATGAAAGGCAAAACGCCTCAGGAGACTAAAGAGAAGCTTGATAAACATTACGGTGACTCTGCAACTACGATTAGAACAGTAGTCTCAAAATTTTCGGAGTGGCCATAAGGGCACAAGTGATGCCGAACGTTCTGGACGCCTTGTGGAGGTTACGACTCCAGAAATCATTGATAAAATGCATGATATGTTGATGGATGACAGAAGAGTTAACGTGCGTGAGATTGCTACAGCTGTGGGTATCTGGAATGAACGGGTACATAATATTTTTCATAAACATTTGGACATGAGAAAGCTATCTGCAAGAAGGGTTCCGCGATTGCTCACGCTTGACCAAAAACGGAGTCGTGTGAAGTGTTGCAATGATGGTTTGCAGCTGTTCAGGAAGAATCTGCAGGACTTTAAGCGTCGTTTCGTCATTGTGGATGAAACATGGATACATTACTATACTTATGAGACCAAAGAACAATCTAAACAATTGGTTACGAAGTGAGAATCTGCACCAAAAAAGGCGTAGACCATTCCTTCGGCCGGAGAGGTTATGGCGACTGCATTTTGGGTTTCACAAAGGATAATCCTCATCGACTATCTGGAAAAGGGTAAAACTGTTACAGGTGCATATTATTCATCGTTATTGGACCGTTTGGAAACCGAGCTGCAAGAACAACGCTGGCGATTGGACCGCAAAAAAGTCATTTTCCATCACGACAATGCACCAGCACACACCTCAGCAGTTGTTGTCGCAAAATCAATGGAAATAGGATTCCAACTCGTTTCACATCCCCCCTATTCTCCAGACTTGGCTCCCTCGGACTACTATTTGTTCCCCCATTTGAAGAAATGGCTGGCGGGACAAAGATTTTATTCAAACGAGGAGGTGATTGCAGCAACTATAGCCATTTTGCAGACTTGCACGATTCCTATAATTCCGAAGGGATCAAAAACTTAGAACAGCGTTGGACGAAGTGTGACTATGTAGAACAATAAAAAAGGTTTACCCCAAACACGTAAGTTCACATGGTTCAAATGGCTCTGAGAACTATGGGACTTAACATTGGAGGTCATCAGTCCCCTAGAACTTAGAACTACTTAAACCTAACTAACCTAAGGACATCACACAACACCCAGTCATCACGAGGCAGAATAGCGTAGAAAAAGTGGTTGGTTCTTCAAGTAACTTCAACACGTTCGCGTCCAGGTAATGAATACTCATGAGTGCTTCGTGTGATGAGCAAAAGAAGCAATAAATCAAATAATACTCGACCGGTGGCCGTTCATCTCTGCAGCATTTTATTTCTACTTATCTTTTAGCTCGTTTAGCTTTTACTGCAAGTGAGCTATCCACTGCGGGCAAAGTGATGATCACGTAACTGCCGAAGCCCCGGGAATGCCTCTGGGAAAAGGGTTACACTCCTTTGGTGTTCACATCGAGTGGCTTCAAAAGCCGCCGAACAAGCTGTAAAGTCCGCATCAGACGGGGCGCAACGCACACACACACACACACACACACACACGGGATGCCCGCGCTTTTCCAATCTTGTAGAACAGCCGATCTGCCCCATCCGATAAATATTGACACGGCGCCGTATGGAAATACCAGATATCCAATAAAATAAACGAGGGCGGAGGGCTGTTTTCATAAGGGCGGAATGCAGCGCGTTATATTGCGCAAACAGGCGGCGGCACTCGCCACAGCCACACAGCGAGCGGCGGCGGTGATAACCCGGCCTGGGGGCAGCCATCACCTGCCGCGCGCTGATTGTTTCCGCTGGGGGCGGCATTAGCCGGCGCCATTTTAATGCTCTGACGGATCATCATGGGGCAGGCGGCGTGCAGCTCCCGCGTCCACTGGTCTCTGGCTGGCTTTCGGTGACAGGTGGCGAAAAATTTGTTTGGTGTTGTGAGGTAAACGTGTAACCTTCTCACAGCCTCCAGCGTACGCTGTAATCGACGGTCATTAAGTGCACTTGTATTGTGTCGGACCTCCTTTTGCCCGACGTACTGCCACAATTGGACGTGGCATGGACTCAGCAACTCGTTGCAAAACCCCTGCAGGAATATTGTTCGATGCTGCCCCTATAGCCGTCGGTAATTGCGAAAGTACAAAATTTTTAAGGCTTTCGTGGCCACTTGTTGACAAACTGCCTATTGGCTCCTGTCTCGGGTTCTTCGGCCGACGTTCATCTAATGATTTTACTGACGTTTCGCCAGCACGAGTGACTGGCATTGTCAAAGCTTCACCGTCCATTGCCGGTCGTGAACTGAAGCCGAGCTCGCGGCCGCAGACTATATGTACCTGGCGCCCCAACGTCCGAGGGCTTCTTCGCGGTCATTTCCGGTGCGGTTCTCCTCTCGGTACCTGCGACGGTCGTTCGCTGCAGTACGGAAAGCCAGGATCCGTTTACCTTAAGGCTTTCCTCTTTCTTGTTGAAACTGTTCGCCTGTTTTCGTATTTCTACAGCTTCTCTGAACAAGCGCGTGTGATAGTGCTTCTCTACAGCCAGAACTTCCGTGTCGGCGAATTTTATTACGTGGTCGGTCTCACTCAGTGCGTGCTCTGCCACGGCCCATCTTTCCATCTGCCCCAACCTGCAACGTCGCTTATGCTCTATATTGCGCAAACATGGCGTAAAGACGATTTTCAAACCGACAAGGAAGATCAAAGAGTGTCTTAGATCGGCGAAGGAGAAAAGGGAGCCACTTGCAATGTCGGGAATATACCGTATACCATGCCCATGCGGAAAAGTTTATGTCGGAATGACTGGACGATCAATTAACACCAGGATCATAGAGCATAAGCGACATTGCGGGTTGGGGCAGGTGGAAAAATCGGCCGTGGCAGAGCACACGGTATGCGAGACTTTACAAGGTATTAAGGTATGTCTTATAAGGCGTTACAACACAATGTCAATTACATTATGAGTGTAATTGACATTTCTCAGAAAGTACAAATGTGGGGATTAAACAAAAATACATCATTACATAATCAGCTTTTTCTACGCAGCTGTACTACATCCACCACTTCAGAGTCAAAATAACATGTTGCACTCCAGTGGCAACCCAAAGCATCCACACCGAGCTCTTGTTGACTGTACTGCTTAACTATGCAAGCTGACAGATTTTAGTTCTGCTCTGTAGCATCTAATGTTCGTGTGACGCTATCACTGAGGCGGGAGTCGTGTGCAAACACTAACCGTATTCCGCCACTGAGCACGCCAGCAGTGGTGTTCAAGAGTCCACTGCACTCTGAGATATTCGCGATCCTAGGGAACAGCCGCTCTAACACGCAGCAGAGATCACAATGCGGCGCTGGAGCAGCTGCCCCACTCTGCGAACGGAACTGCTGCCCCAGCTGCGGTCTCGTCGCACGCTCCATTAGCCCGTCATCACAGCGCGTAACACTCTTCCGACACACTCGACCACCGCGGCAGCTTGCCCTCCGAGGGCAGACATGTCGCTGTGTGGCTCGCCTGTTTCCTGGAGCAGATTACTCGGTCCCACTCTAATTCGCCCACTTGCTTTCGCGCTTCCACTGGGTCGGATCCCTCTTCGTCGACTGAGCTGGCGATAGCACGGGAGGGATACCTGCCGTGGCGCTCGTGTCCGCCATCTCTCTGCAGCCACCGAGCTACGTGGTCCAGACTCGGCACTCGCACGCGGGAGGTCTGCGGTTCAGATCCAGTCGGGTCATCCGCATTTACGTTTAACATGCTTTCCCTCAATCGCTTAAGGCGATTGTTTGAAAGGTTTAAATTTCGCGTTTAAAAACATCAATCACGCAGCGGGATGGTGCACCACATTTCACATGTAAAACCGTTTATTGAGAGATAATCTGTTTTTTAACTTAGTCTTTGCTATAAAATTTTTCACTTTATATTACTAGTATGCTTTGTCAGACAGAATCTGTTAACATGTAACAATGTTTGAAGTTAAATATCCTGTCAACAACCAAGAGAACTTATTTAAACAGAAATTACGAATGCATTGTTATAGTGAACAGAGGAAACAGTGTTATTGTGTGTGTACATTCTTGCTTGTTAATTGCACGATTACGTAACGACTATAAGGCTTACATACTTAGAACATATACTGCTAATGAGATTTTAATGCAACATTTTGGTTCGGTTAAGGGAGATGTCTATTCACATCTTAATATCTATATAATTAAAGTGGTGCACCACAAAAACTTATTCTGTGAAATAAATTACCAAGTACTTGAAAAGGAAATTATGTATGCAGTTCCTGTGAAGGGAAATGTCTTTTTGTGCTCCCTCATTTTTTTGGAAGTATACCACAAAATTATTATTTACTGGATCTGTAGACAGAAAATATTTATATTAGTACATCTACAAATTTTATTTTAACCAGTGCTGCAGTGCAGCTAGAAACTAGATGTTAAACAAAATAGGCAAAGCAAGGCGTGAAACGTCATTCACTAGCCATATGGCATTTCATAATGCAGTAAACGATCTTTCAACTAGCAAGACAATAGATGTGAAATGTTTCTCATCATTTCATTTCAGTAAATATCATAAATTAAGAACTCTACAGTGCAATCATGTTTTCAAGTTTGAGCGTGTCATATTTGCGATGCTTTCTACAAAGAAATGTCAATAGCGAGGATAATGGCCTCTTTCTTCTCCACCTAATGGCTTTTTCTCAAGGCGGCTGGCACACTTGGCCACTCACAACGCATTATGTCATGGTCACTTACCTTTCTTACCGAAATATTTACAGCAGTTTCCGCTACAGTGACAGTCTCATATAAAAATTTCACAGGTCGAAAATTTGCGTTACAAATGTGTAGAAACAAAATCCTGTAAATATAACAGTGTCCAAAAAATTATTGCCGGCATTGTGATACATTCACGCATTTACACACATTTCATAACTCTCAAAGTGCGATTCTTGGTTTCCAACATCCTTTTTTCACAAATCAGAGTTCCTAGCCACTACTCATTATTCCTTACCTTATCACACATATACATATTCGTAGACACTTCTTCAATGTTTCATCATAATAAATATGTAGCATAATCAAATTCCTCATATAGCATCAGCTTATTGATCATAAACATACCTCAACAGCATAATACACATTGTCATCGTATTAATAACATCATAAAAACTTAGCCAAATCTCAAAAACGTCGTAGCTGTCTGCAATAATTTCAAACCCTAAAAAATATTCTCTGCTCATTTCAATAGTGTCATCTACCTCAAACGTACTTTAAAAATCATGACCCCATACCAAATGCGACATTCAAAGCTCTCATAGTATCACAATGGTTCAAAAAAAAGAAAAAAAAATGAACAGTTCACGAAGTGCAGACAAAATACAATTTCATAAGTGTGAAATTATCCAACTGTGTAATTAGGTAAACATGTGTCACTGATGTAGTAAAAAAAAATGTTTGTCTCTCAGTTAAATAATCAGATAGCTGTCTAATTCTGTGTCAGAGAAATATGGTACCGATGTGTAAAGTTGTATAAGCAAATACCATATTAGCTAGGGCTCCCTGTGCTTGCCAAACACATGGTACACAAAGTAAGCGCGTACCCCCCTGAGGATTAATGTAATTATACCCTCAGGTGTTACAGATTACAGCAATGGAATGAAATGTATCAGGGAAAACCTTTGTATCATTGTAATTGAAAAACCTTTAAAAATAAATGTTTTAAGTACAAAATTAATCACTCAAATTCGTGTCCTTTAGCGCTAAATGTGCATCTTGCTATAAGATAATTCTGTGGAAGTGTCGTAGTTATCGTCCTCCGAAAACTAAGTTCTGCAGAAGTCAATGTACTTACCTCATGATAAACAAAAGTGAAATGCTATGCGTATAGATACCGTAGTTATTACGTACATTACCATGTCAAGAAAGTACTATACTGTAACGTATTGTTGTGCTACGAAAAAGGCTGTCACATTGTAGCTATTCCACAAAAGTTACTACTAAAACATGTTTTACTTTCCAGAATAATACATAAAACTGTGCAGATATAAAATATGCACCGCAAAAGCAACAATGTAAATTGTGTCACACATTAGTAGCGTCGTGATATAATCGTGTAGCTGTCAAATAAACTAACCACTGTGTCATCTGATGAGAGTTACATTGTAGAATTTTTCTGATAATATGTTATTTACTTTGTAAAGATGTTTAGACATTATTTATTCTGTTTTGTTTTAATGCTCATGTGTGAAGTTGATGTTTCAAAAGTTATTCTGATCTTTTATGTATTTAATTATGTCATAATTCCTATAACACTGATGTATATGTCTATTTCTATTCTTTTGTAAACCCTGTATTACTACAAATGTTATCTGTATTGTTATGTTCTTTAATGACGTATTTTGTACCTTTGTTATTGTATTCTTGCGTTATAAAATTGTAATTGACACCAGTTCATCAAATTAAGTAACTTGTAAGCTACATTTCACTGCACATGTTTCTGTTGGTCATAGTATATGGACAATATGTGAGAAGTAGGGACTGTTAGTGTTTGGACATGTGTTAATAAGTCAGCAATGGACTGATTAACAGCATTGCTGGTTCTAAGGACAATTCCAAAAACTTTGTGAGTGCACAAGTGGTGGTTTATGGACTTGCTATATTGTCCGCAAGACTCTTTGATGGTGATTGTGCACCTGCACAGTCGCAACAGATGGCTGCTGGCCGACTCTACAAGCACTACAGTGGGTCTGAATCTTTGATGGCCCACCAGTACCACAATCTCTACAAGTACTACAGTTGGTCTGCACCTCTGGTGGCCCACCAATACCGTAATCTCTAACAAGACTACAATGGTCTGCTCTGTGATGACCTACCTACCAATATTCTTCAACTTCGACTGACTCTGCTGTGGGTTTGCTCTGTTGTGGCCCATTACCTGTCTGCATGTCAAGAGTCAGTACTGTCTTTCCACTGGAAGGACAACACTACTTCTTCAAGACTGCATGGAAATCCACTACTTCCGTGTGCATTCTCTTTTACTGCTCAGACTTTGAGAAAAAAAAAACACTGCAATTTTACTGCGATGAATGATCAGGAGTGTCTTTATGCACTGTGAGAAAATTTTAGCCTTTGACCAACATTGTATCAATAAGTGTGTGCATTTGATTTCTTTGGTTTTGTAATTATGATTATGAAAATTTTTTTTCAAATCTGTATTGGCCACTGCCGAAAACAATTTGTAAAATTTTTTGTGGGGAGCATGGGGGCTATGTAAGTAGGCTGTTTAGGTTTCTATATTGGTAACGCCACGTAGCGCTCTGTATGAAAATCACTGACTGTGCTGTGTGCAGTCTGTGGCTGGTTTGCATTGTTGTTGGCCATTGTAGTGTTGGGCAGTTGGCTGTTAACAGCGCGTAGCGTTGTGCAGTTGGAGGTGAGCCGCCAGCAGTGGTGGATGTGGGGAGAGAAATGGCGGAATTTTGAGAGCGGATGATCTGGACGTGTCTCCATCAGAAACAGTACATTTGTAAGAATGGATGTCATGAACTGATATATATATATATATATATATATATATATATATATATATATATATATATATATATAATGACTTTTGAACACTATTAAGGTAAACACATTGTTTGTTCTCTACCAAAATCTTTCATTTGCTAACTATGCTCATCAGTAGTTAGTGCCTTCAGTAGTTTGAATCTTTTATTTAGCTGGCAGTAGTGGCGCTCGCTGTATTGCAGTAGTTCGAGTAACGAAGATTTTTGTGAGGTAAGTGATTTGTGAAAGGTATAGGTTAATGTTAGTCAGGGCCATTCTTTTGTAGGGATTATTGAAAGTCAGATTGCGTTGCGATAAAAAATATTGTGTGTCAGTTTAAGCACAGTCATGTATAATTTTTCTAAGGGGACGTTTCAAGATGTACCATCATTTGACCGTCGCACATACTCCATTCAGGACAAGCAAACCAGACGTACCAGTTTTGTCGGAACAGCCCCAGTTTTCACATAAATGTCCTGCTGTACCGAGTAAATCATTCGGGACAACTAATTGTCCCGGATTTTAATCAAGAAATAAAATGCGTGCAATAATATTTTTCATTTTATTAAATTTCTGTGAAAAAGAAGTTTCCTAGAAGTACAACGTCACAGAAATATAAATTTTCACAGTATGTAGGCCTACCACATATGCCTTGACTCGGCTTATGCCTAAGGAAAGAGTAAAGGATGCGTCGAAAAGAACAGCACCTATTGCCTACCCCTGCCTCTAACTTGGCGACCTTCCACCAAAGCCAAAGCCAAACCCAAACTAAGTATAAAGGAGCATCACTTAATCCATTTTTCCTAACGGGGAAAATGGAAGTTAATTTTGTGCCGAAAGTGAGCGATCCGATAACTGGCAGCGGTGCTTAAATCTTAATATAAAATGTATAATTTGTATCTACATAGCTTTTAGGATTAACAAATTGCACTTAAGTACCTAGTAAGTGACCAAACATTGCAGGAATTATATCCAGGATATTGCAACAAAGTACATATCAATCATTTTTATTACTTAAGAAATAAATTTTATTTACTTGTAAAGAACTAGCATTTTGCTTTCCAGTTCAAAATGAACATACAAGCTTCTGTGGGTTTTTCTGCTGCTATATCGTGATAAATCTACACTACTGGCCATTAAAATTGCTACACCAAGAATAAATGCAGATGATAAACTGGTATTCATTGGACAAATATATTGTACTATAACTGGCATGCGATTACATTTTCACGCAATTTGGGTGCATAGATCCTGAAAAAACAGTATCCAGAAGAACCACCTCTGGCCTTAATAACGGCCATGATACGCCTGGGCATTGAGTCAAACAGAGCTTGGATGGCGCGTACAGGTACAGCTGCCCATGCAGCTTCAACACGATACCACAGTTCATCAACAGTAGTGACTGGCGTACTGTGACGAGCCAGTTGCTCGCCGACCATTGACCAGACGTTTTCAATTGGTGAGAGATCTAGAGAATGTGCTAGCGAGCGCAGCAGTCGAACATTTTCTGTATCCAGAAAGGTCCGTACAGAACCTGCAACATGCGGTCGTGCATTATCCTGCTGAAATGTAGGATTTCGCAGGGATTAAATGAAGGGTAGAGCCACGGGTCGTAACACATCTGAAATGTAACGTCCACTCTTCAAAGTGCCGTCAATGCAAACAAGAGGTGACCGAGACGTGTAACCAATGGCACCCCATACCATCACGCCGGGTGATACGCCAGTATGGCGATGACGAATACGCGCTTCCAATGTGCGTTCACCGCGATGTCGCCAAACACGGATGCGACCATCATGATGCTGTAAACAGAACCTGGTTCGTCCGAAAAAAATGACGTTTTGCCATTCGTGCACCCAGGTTCATCGTTGAGTACACCATCGCAGGCGCAACTGTCTGTGATGCAGCGTCAAGGGTAACCGCAGCCATTGCCTCCGAGCCGATAGTCCATGCTGCTGCAAGCGTCGTCGAACTGTTCGTGCAGATGGTTGTTGTCTTCCAAACGTCCCCATCTGTTGACTCAGCGATGGAGACGTGGCTGCACGATCCGTTACAGCCATGCGGATAAAATGCCTGTCATCTCGACTGCTAGTGATACGAGGCCGTTGGGATCCAGCACGGCGTTCCGTATTACCCTCCTGAACCCACCGATTCCATATTCTGCTAACAGTCATTGGATGTTGACCAATGCGAGTAGCAATGTCGCGATACGATAAACCGCAATCGCGATAGGCTACAATCCGACGTTTATCAAACTCGGAAACGTGATGGTACGCATTTCGCCTCCTTACACGAGGCATCAAAACAACGTTTCACCAGCAACGCCGGTCAACTGCTGTTTGTGTATGAGAAATCGTTTGGAAACTTTCCTCGTGTCAGCACATTGTAGGTGTCGCCACCGGCGTCAACCTTGTGTGAATGTTCTGAAAAGTTAATCATTTGCTTATCACAGCATCTTCTTCCTGTCGGTTAAATTTCGCGTCTGTAGCACGTCATCTTCGTGGTGTAGCAATTTTAATGGCCAGTAGTGTATTATCGATTTCAAAATATCACGATAGCTGACATGAAAGGAAAGGAAATGTAGTAATGAAGTTAGGTATGCCGGCCGCGGTGGTCTAGCGGTTCTAGGCGCTCAGTCCGGAACCGCGCGACTGATACGGTCGCAGGTTCGAATCCTGCCTCGGGCATGGATGTGTGTGATGTCCTTAGGTTAGTTAGGTTTAAGTAGTTCTAAGTTCTAGGGGACTAATGACCACATATGTTAAGTCCCATAGTGCTCAGAGCCATTTGAAGTTAGGTATAAAGACAAGTTGCGAGGGTCCGGGGTGGAGAAGTTTGTTTAAAACTTATATTGAACTGAATTTGCAAGAGAGCTACTCATACACTCAGTTAAGGCCCCCTCCCCTTTTAACTACTATCTCAACTTAAGCTCAATGGAGAAGTGGACGTTAAGAGAACTAATAAAATGAGCCTGTGAATGAGAAGTAAAAAGTGTTGCACACACGCTATAATTTAATAAAGTTGTTAAGCAATCTCTATGCTCAATAATCATAAAAAAACGGGCAGGAAATGAAATTTCTCATCTGACTATTAATGATAAATTAAGTCGCACACAGATTTATTTCATCTAATAACCATGTAAATATGTGATTCAGTGAAAGTGACGTCCGCCCCCGGTAGCTGAGTGGTCAGTTCTACAGAATGTCAATCCTAAGGGCCCGGGTTCGATTCGCGGCTGGGTCGGAGATTTTTCTCCGCTCAGGGACTCGGTGTTGTGTTTTCCTAATAACCATCATTTCCTCCACATCGACGCCGAAGTCGCCGAAGTGGCCTCAAATCGAAAGACTTGCACGCGGCGAACGGTCTACGCGACGGGAGGCCCTATTGACACGGCATTTACATTTATTTTACTGAAAGTGCTTTAATAGAGCAAGGGCACAAAATAATGGTGTTGAGAATAAGTAGGTGGCAGCTTTTTAAAGGGGCACCTACTCTGAAATACCGAATACTGCAATCTATTACGAGCCGTGCGACACAGTGCCGATCGGAAATGAGAACTCTGTGAAAAATTCACATCCAAAATCGTGGGTACTGTACCGCCAAAAAGAAAGAATAGACTGCTGTTGGTGTCAGAGAAGAATTACAGGTCCCTATTATTACCATCGACACCTCAGGCAGGGTGTATACAGCAAACGGCAGTCGGACAGTGCAGGCGCAGCAAACGGCAGTCGGACAGTGCAGGCGGTGGGCTACCTGATGATCGATGACTGTAAACAAAATCAGATGAGACAAATTCCGGAAAGAATACTGACACAGTCTTACTCCTAAGTCTGCTCAAGATTATCTCCAGGTAGAGACACTATCAATACTCCTGTTCTCTCTGGCGGTCCAGAGTAGAGTCCCTATCTTGTGCACAGCACACAGACGCTGAAAACCAGCACTTCCAATCCTAGGAAGCCGCGGGAAAATGCGCCAATCATCTGTGTTCAGTACACTGCACAAAATCCCACCAGATTGGATAGTAACATTTTTTAAGCCGTTCATGGTCGTTGCCGCCAATTTTCAGTAGGGATCTCTGATGTCACACTGCCTCTTCTTGAGTTGCCCAATCAACTGCCTGTATTTCGCGGGAGGCGTGAAAGCAGCCGTGAAAACCACCGCTAATAACGAACGAAATATCGCCCGAACTCTTAGGCGCCGGTGTGTCGGAGACCCCGTCGCTTCAGACCTCATATTCCGAGGACGACTGGCAACAATACTAACACCTGGCAACAGTACTTTCGCGTCAACCAAACGAAGCCTGGACGGCAAACATCAGTGAAGCGTTTACCGCTGGCTCCAGGAAGTCACGCTCGCCGTCGCTTCACATCTAACGTAATGACCAACAGCGACAGCCCTGAGGAGCCGGCGCACACTATCGCCTATTGCCCACTTCCCCTCGTATTCGCATGCCTCACAATTTTTCTGCCGCACTCACCGCAGGCGGCCCTGACCCAGCTGCAGCTCACCCACACAAGAGGGACAGAAGAGCAAGCAATGTCCCAACACCAGCTGAAATATCACAGTCCCCATTACCGGTTTCATTTACAACCCCGTCCCCACTGAAACGCACTAATAAAATAGTATCAAATCAAAAAAAAAATTGAGAAAAATGAGAGCCGTCAGTCCGCAAGAGGCTTGTAACCTCTCAAAGGGTCCCGATTTTTTCTCTCCGAATTCCGGTGTCTACTTAAGGAGGACATTCAAACAGGCTTCTCTGGCGTTAAAAAAGTGAGAAACTTTAGAACAAATTAGTCACCAGGTCCAGATGGAATCCCAATTGGGTTTACAGAATTTTTTGTCATTGGTCTCTTACTTAGCTTGCATTTATAGCGAATCTTTCGTCCAGGCCAAAGTCTCAGACGACCGTAGAAAAAGGTGCAGATGACTCCAGTATATACGAAGCTTAAAAGGACCGAGCATCAGAATTATGGACCAATACACACAACATCGATTTGCTGCCGAAATCTTGAGCATATTCTGAGTTCGAATAAAGCAATTTTCCTTCAGGCAGAAAAACTTCACAAATCAGCACAGAATTAGAAAGCATCGCTCGCCTGAAACTCGGCTTGGTCTTCTCTCACACAGTATCCTGAAAACCATGGATGAAGGGCAATAGGCACCTTCTATATTCCTAGATTCCCGGAAAATATTTGACAGGATGCTCCATTGCTAATTTTTCACGAAGGTCCGAGCATGCGGAATATTTTCCCATATACACTCCTGGAAATTGAAATAAGAACACCGTGAATTCATTGTCCCAAGAAGGGGAAACTTTATTGACACATTCCTGGGGTCAGATACAGCACATGATCACACTGACAGAACCACAGGCACATAGACACGGGCAACAGAGCATGCACAATGTCGGCACTAGTACAGTGTATGTCCACCTTTCGCAGCAATGCAGGCTGCTATTCTCCCATGGAGACGATCGTAGAGATGCTGGATGTAGTCCTGTGGAACGGCTTGCCATGCCATTTCCACCTGGCGCCTCAGTTGGACCAGCGTTCGTGCTGGACGTGCAGACCGCGTGAGACGACGCTTCATCCAGTCCCAAACATGCTCAATGGCGGACAGATCCGGAGATATTGCTGGCCAGGGTAGTTACTTACACCTTCTAGAGCACGTTGGGTGGCACGGGATACATGCCGACGTGCATTGTCCTGTTGGAACAGCAAGTTCCCTTGCCGGTCTAGGAATGGTAGAACGATGGGTTCGATAACGGTTTGGATGTACCGTGCACTATTCAGTGTCCCCTCGACGATCACCAGTGGTGTACGGCCAGTGTAGGAGATCGCTCCCCACACCATGATGCCGGGTGTTGGCCCTGTGTGCCTCGGTCGTATGCAGTCCTGATTGTGGCGCTCACCTGCACGGCGCCAAACACGCATACGACCATCATTGGCACCAAGGCAGAAGCGACTCTCATCGCTGAAGACGACACGTCTCCATTCGTCCCTCCATTCACGCCTGTCGCGACACCACTGGAGGCGGGCTGCACGATGTTGGGGCGTGAGCGGAAGACGGCCTAACGGTGTGCGGGACCGTAGCCCAGCTTCATGGAGACGGTTGCGAATGGTCCTCGCCGATACCCCAGGAGCAACAGTGTCCCTGATTTGCTGGGAAGTGGCGGTGCGGTCCCCTACGGCACTGCGTAGGATCCTACGGTCTTGCCGTGCATCCGTGCGTCGCTGCGGTCCGGTCCTAGGTCGACGGGCACGTGCACCTTCCGCCGACCACTGGCGACAACATCGATGTACTGTGGAGACCTCACGCCCCACGTGTTGAGCAATTCGGCGGTACGTCCACCCGGCCTCCCGCATGCCCACTATACGCCCTCGCTCAAAGTCCGTCAACTGCACATACGTTTCACGTCCACGCTGTCGCGGCATGCTACCAGTGTTAAAGACTGCGATGGAGCTCCGTATGCCACGGCAAACTGGCTGACACTGACGGCGGCGGTGCACAAATGCTGCGCAGCTAGCGCCATTCGACGGCCAACACCGCGGTTCCTGGTGTGTCCGCTGTGCCGTGCGTTGATCATTGCTTGTACAGCCCTCTCGCAGTGCCCGGAGCAAGTATGGTGGGTCTGACACACCGGTGTCAATGTGTTCTTTTTTCCATTTCCAGGAGTGTATAAGGGGCAACATAGCTATTAAATAATAGCAACGAGATTACGAGAGTAGTCACTTTCAGTGTTACGTAAAATAACGTTATACCTTGTAATTATCACGACACAAAATGAAGATGATAAGCAATGTGGGACTTCCTTCCGTTTGCGTTTGAAACTCTCGGAGAACTCCTGTGTGGTGAGGAGGGTGGGAGGGGGCAGCAAGGGGAGCCTCAATTAGTTTTGCCGGCCCGGGCTTCTGACAGGTTTAGTGCGCCACTGCTCGTAGGAAACCCCACGACACCATCCGTGACACCCTTACAGCACAGTGCTACGTGGACGACATTCCACGCCCTGTTTAGTTGCTCTTCGTGGCAAATCGTCCTGGGCTTACATTTCAGCACGGTAACGCCCTCCCGTGCACGGTGACAGTTTCTACTGCTTGTCTCTGTGCTCGCCGATACCTGCTTTAGCCAGCAAAGTCGTCGCAACTCTCCCCGATTGAGAACGTATGGAGCAATATGGGCAGGGCACTCGGACTGGCTCGGAATTTCGATGATCTAACGCACCAGTTGCACAGAATTTGGCACGATATCCTTCAGAAGGACATCGAAGAACTGTCTCAAACCATGCCAGGCCGAATAACTGCTTGGTTAAGAGCCACAGATATACCGACGCGTTATTGACTTGCCCAGTTTGTAAAGCTCTTTCTCTTGAATAAATCATTTTATTTCTCTGAATTTGTACTCATTTGTCTGTCTGTATATGTACATAAAATCTACCGATTTCCGCTCCATTCGGATAAATCCTTCAGCGTGCGTCTTTTTTTTCGTGTTTTTGTTGTGGTCTTCAGGCAGAAGACTGGTTTGATGCAGCTCTTCATGGTACTCTATCCTGTGCAAACCTCCTCATCTCGGAGTAACTACTGCAACCTACATCCTTCTGAATCTGCTTGTCTATTCATCTCTTGGCCTCCCTCTACAATTTTTTCCCTCACACTTCCCTCCAATACTAATGTCACCAGTTTAGTATGTCTCAGAACATGTCCTACCAACCGTCCCTTCTACTAGTCAACTTGTGCCACAAACTTCTCTTCTCCCCAATCCTATTCAACACCTACTCGTTAGTTATATCATCTACCCATCTGACTTTCAGTATTCTCCTCTAGCATCACGTTTCAAAAGCTATTCTCTTCTTGTCTAAACTATTCATTGTCCATGTTTCACTTCGACACATGGCTACACTCCATACAAATACTTTCAGAAAAGACTTCCTGACACTTAAATCTAAACTCGATATTAGCAATTTTCTCTTCTTCAGAAACGATTTCCTTGCCATTGCCAGTCTACATTTTATATCCTCTCTACTTCGACCATCATCCGTTATTTTGCTTCCCAAATAGTAAAACTCCTTTACTACTTTAAGTGTCTCATTTCCTAATCTGATTCCCTCAGCATCACCCGACTTAATTCGACTACATTCCATTATCCTCATTTTGCTTTTGCTTGATGTTCATCTTAAGGCCTCCTTTCCAGACACTGGCCATTCCGTTCAAATGCTCTTCCACGTACTTTGCTCTCTCTGACAGAATTATAATGTCGTCGATAAACCTCATTTCTTTAAATTTCCTCTCCATGGACTTTCATTCCTAACCCAAACTTCTCTTTTGTTACCTTTACTGCTTGCTCAGTACACAGATTGAATAATATCGGGGATATGCTACAACCATGTCTCACTTCCTTCTCAACCAATGCTTCCCTTTCATGCCATCCGACTCGTATAACAGTCATCTGGTTTCCGTACAAATTGTAAATAGCGTTTCGCTCCAAGTATTTTACCTCTGTCATCTTTAGAATCTGAAAGAGAGTATTCCAATCGACATTGTCAAAAGTTTTCTCTAAAACTACAAATGTTAGAAACGTAGATTTGCCTTTCCTTAACCCATTTTCTAAGATAAGTCGTAGGATCAGTACAGTCTTGTGTGTTCCAACATTTCTACTGAATCCAAAGTGATCTTCCCCGAGGTCAGCTTCTCCCAGTTTTTCCATTTGTTTGTATAGAATTCGTGTTAGTATTTTGCAACCATGACTTACTTAACTGATAGTTCGGTAATTTTCACACCTGTCAACACCTGCTGTTTTTTTTGGGGGGGGGGGGGGGGGGATTGGAAATATTATATTCTTCTTGAAGTCTGAAGGTATTTCGCCTGTCTCATACATCTTGCTCACCAGATGAAAGAGTTTTATCATGGGTGACTCTTCCAAGGTTATCAGTAGCTCTTATGGAATGTTGCCAACTCATGAGGTCTTTTTTCGACTTAGGTCGTTCAGTGCTTATTCAAATTCTTCACAAAGCATCATGTCTCCCTTCTCATCTTCCTCTACGTCCTCTTCCATTTCTATAATATTGCTTCCAAGTGCATCTCCCCTTGCATAGACCCTCTGTATACTCCTTCCACCTTTTTGCTTTCCCTTCATTGCTTAGGACTACTTTTCCATCTGAGCTCTTTCTATTCATACAGATGGTTCTCCTTTCTCCAAAGGTCTCTTTAATTTTGCTGGAAATTTTGGGGATTTGTGGTAAGATCTCAGGGGACCAAACTGCTGAGGTCATCGGTCCCTAAGCTTAACCACTACTTAATCTAGCTTAAACTAAGAACAGAACACACACTCACACCCGAGGGAGGACGGCGGCAGCCGCGCGAACCGTGACAAGGCGCACAGACCGCGCGGCTAATTTTGCTGTAGACGGTATCTATCTTACCCCAAGCGATATATGCTTCTACATATTTACATTTGTCCTTTTTTTCTTACAGTGTACAAAAACGCCATTAGCTCTCCTTGTGACCTGTTGATATTACACTACTGGCCATTAAAATTGCTACTCCACAAAGATGACGTGCTTAAGACGCGAAATTTAACCGACAGGAAGAAGATGCTCTGAAATGCGAATGATTAGCTTTTCAGAGCATTCACACAAGGTTGGCGCCGCTTACAAGGTGCTGACATGAGGAAACTTTCCAAACGATTTCTCATAGACAAACAGCAGTTGACCTGCGTTGCCTGGTGAAACGTTGTTGTGATGCCTCGAGTAAGGAGGAGAAATGCGTACCATCACGTTTACGACTTTGATAAAGGTCAGATTGTAGCCTATCGCGATTGCGGTTTATCGTATCGCGACATTGCTGCTCGCGTTGGCCGAGATCCAATGGTTGTTAGCAGAATATGAAATCGGTGGGTTCAGGAGGGTAATATGGAACACCGTGCTGGATACCATCGGCCTCGTATCACTAGCAGTCGAGATGACAGGCATCCTATCCGCATGGCTGTAACGGATCGTGCAGCCACGTCTCGATCCCTGAGTCAACAGACGGGGACGTTTGCAAGACAACAACAATTTGCACGAACAGTTCGACGACGATTGCAGCAGCATGGACTATCAGCTCGGAGACGATGGCTGCAGTTACCCTTGACACTGCACCACAGACAGGAGCGCCTGCGATGGTGTACTCAACGACGAACCGGTGCACGAATGGCAAAACGTCATTTTTTCCGATGAATCCAGGTGCTGTTTACAGCATCATGATGGTCACATCCGTGTTTGGCGACATCGGGGTGAACGCACATTGAAAGCCTGTATTCCTCATCGCCATACTGGCTTATCACCCGGCGTGATGGTATGGGGTGCTATTGGTTACACGTCTCGCTCACCTCTTGTTCGCACTGAAGGCACTTTGAACAGTGGACGTTACATTTTAGATGTGTTACGACCCGTGGCTCTACCCTTCATTCGATCCCTGCGAAACCCTACATTTCAGCAGGATAATGCACGACCGTATGTTGCAGGTCCTGTACGGGCCTTTGTGGATACAGAAAATGTTGGACTGCTGCCTTGGTCAGCACATTCACCAGATCTCTCAGCAACTGAAAATGTCTGGTCAATGGTGGCCGAGTAACTGGCTCGTCACAATACGCCAGTCACTACTCTTGATGAACTGTGGCATTGTGTTGAAGCTGCATGGGCAGCTGTACCTGAACACGCCATACAAGCTCTGTTTGACTCAATTCCCAGGCGTATGAAGGCCGTTATTACGGCCAGAGGTGGTTGTTCTGGGTACTCATTTCTCAGGATCTATGCACCCAAATTGCGTGAAAATGTAGTGACATGTCAGTTCTAGTATAATTGTCCAATGAATACCCGTGTATCATCTGCATTTCTTCTTGGTGTAGCAGTTTTAATGGCCAGTAGTGTACTTACAGTACTGACTCAGATTACAGCTTTGAGAGTCATCTGTGGCTCCGACTGTGCGAAAATCACGGAACCGTCAAATCGGTGCGACCAGCGCGCAGCCCTGACCGTAGGCACAGACAAATATGTTACTCTGTGCCGTAGGAGAGACAGGTGCGCCTTGGCTGACCCTACCAGGAGTCGCCGATCGCGTAGTCTGCTCTGAGACCTGCCGGCCTTAAGCGGATTTCTTGGAGGGGCGAGCGTTGGACAGCCCCGTCTTCCTAACTGCCCTCTCCCCCCTCACCAAGCGAGGCTTTCCGTCAGCGGCTGAGCCCGCTAAGCACATTACCTGCACGCGGGGAACAAACAGGTTCTGTCGCGAATCGCTCCACCGAAGACCGTCTGCTGCACTAACACGCGCGAAGCGGAAAAGAGGTCATCCTGCCATTTTGTTGCCACTCGTAAGGCATTTGCTACGTCAGACAACAAAATCACCGGACAGATATTAGCGATCTGCCACTTTGTTCCACCCGTACTGCGTTTGCCCCGTGAGATAATAAACACACTGGACAAATATTAGCTATCACTCAACTTCCGAGCGGTTCTAGGCACTTCAGTCTGTCGTTAGATTAGTTAGGTTTAAGTAGTTCTAAGTTCCAGGGGACTGATGACCTCAGATATTAAGTCCCATAGTGCTGAGAGCCATTTTTGAACACAAATTCCGTGGCACACTGCTCTTAACTTTGGAATGGCCTTAATTCGGTGATTTCAGGCAGACCGAAATTTCATCTGCCACGCCATATTTAGCTGACCACACGCTGCTGACTAGATCCCATAGAGCTCGTCGTAAGCCTCCACCGTTTGTTTCTATAAAACTGGCTGAGGAACTAGTCGTTGCCATGGTATTGGTATGCGTGCGACAGCGTGTGTACTTGTACACCGATAAGCCAAAAGATTATCACCAGTGCCCACCGCGACGTTGTATGCCACCTGGCGGCGTTGCGAGCACGTGACGCGGTAGCAAAAGCATGCCAGCGGAACAGACACGGACAGGGATTACACTAGCGAAGATATGGGCTGCAAATGAGGAACTCGAACGAGATAAGCGACTTGAGAATATATTATTATTACGCAGAGCCTGTGAACGAGTATCTCGAAAACGGTGAAGCTGATCGAATATTGATGTGCTACTGTCGTGAGCATCTACAGAAAGAAGTAGAAGGACAGTAAAATTACGATTAGGCGCTAAACGGTTGGACGCCCAAGACTCTTCACAGAAGGTGGGTTCAAATGCTTCAAATGGCTCTGAGCACTACGGGACTTAACATCTGAGGTCATCAGTCCCCTAGAACTTGGAACTAATTAAACCTAACTAACCTAACGACATCACACACATCCATGCCCGAGGCAGGGTTCCGGACTGAAGCGCCTAGAGCCGCTCGGCCACTCAGGCCGGCCACAACGTGGGGTTTGGGGGCTTGTTTGCTCTGTAAAGTAGGATACATGGTGATGTGTGGCATCTCTGCAGAGAGAGGACAATAATGCTGGTGCGCGCCCAAGTGTTTCGGAACACTCCGTTCATCGGACATTATTGAACAGTAGAGGTCCGCAGAAGACCACGCCCACATGTTCACATGTTGACCCAACGACATCTTCAGTTACGATTGCACTGGACTTGAGGCCATCGGGATTCGACCGTCTATTAACGGAAAATGGTCGGCTATTCGGGTGAATCACATTTTTGCTGCACTAGGTCGACGTCATCTCCACAAACGCCGTCATCAAGGCGAACGGCGGCTCGAGGCGTGCAGCACGCTACGGACGCAACCTGGTGGGAGCAGTATTACACAGTGTCCCCGAAAGAATGACCCGATTTTAACTTGTAATAATATTGAGACAAATGTCACGAGGTAACTGAAACAGTGCAAGGTGTAGTCGGAATGGTTTCAGAAAAAATCCGCTGGGGTGTCGCTACGAGCGCTGACCTGGAGAGTGCAGCCAGTCTCGCGCAATATGGCGTGCGCGCATCGGAAGGCGTGTTGTGTTTTTGAATTTAGTCGTACTCAATTAGTGATCGCAGTTCAGAGGGCGCTTCATATTCGATTTCGTGCTAAACCACCATTAACAAAGAACATTCGACGGTGGTATAAACAGCCTGAAGAAACAGGGTGCCTCTGTAGAGGCAAGAGTCGTGGCCCGTCACGCGTTCCTGAACAAGCAGTGGAACAAATCCGAGGAGTATTTTAGCGGAGCCCCCGCAAGTCTACGCGTCGTGCTGGCCGAGAACTTGCGTTACCGCGAATGACAGCGTGGCGCGTGTTACGGCGTCATTTAGCTCTCAAACCGTACCGATTACAACTGGTTTAAGCTCTTCAAGATACTGACAAAGTGAAGCAAGTGCACTTCAGCAATGCTATTCTGGAGGACATGGAGGATGACACCTTTATGTCATGGTCGATATTCAGCGATGAGGCAACTATCCGTATTAGTGGTAAGGTTCACTGTCCTAATGTGCATATATGGGGGCTCGAAAATCCTCACGAAACTATTGAACACGAACGTGATTCACCGAAAGTGAATGTTTTTTGTGCTGTTTCGCTAACCGAGGTTTATGGACCCTACTTTTTTGAGAAAGAAACCGTAACAGGACAATCATATCTTGCAATGCTATACAACTGGTTATTCCCACGACTTGAGTCTGACAATTTCATCTTCAGCAAGACGGAGCACCACCGCACTGACACAACAACGTGTGCAGTTTCTTCAACGCCAGCATCACTCAACGTTGGATAGGGAGCACAGGACCACAAGACCAGGCTTTACACTCTTGGCCGGCCGTTGTGCCCGAGCGGTTCTAGCCGCTTGAGTCCGGAACCGCGCTGCTGCTACAGTTGCAGGTTCGAACCCTGCCTCGGGCATGAATGTGTGTGATGTCCTTAGGTTAGTTAGGTTTAAGTAGTTCTAAGTTCTAGGGAACTGATGACCATAGATGTTAAGTCCCATAGTGCTCAGAGCCATTTGAACTTTTTTTTTTTTTTACACTCTTGGTCTCCTAGGTCCTCTTACATAACGCCATGTGAATTCTTCCTGTGGGCATATGTTAAACAATGTGTTTACCTTCCTCCTTTACCTCGTGACACTAATGAACTAAAAACCAGAATATCAGTTGCTGTAGCTTCAGTGACAGAAGACACCTTATGCCCAGTTTGGGATGAATTCGACTATCGGGTAGATGTCGTCCGTGAAGCCAATGGAGGACATATTGAACATTAATGATGGATTTTTATAAACTTCTGCCTTTTCTTAGTAATTTAGTATGCGATTTGTTGGTGTTAAGCCCTTCTTCCTAATAAATAATTCTATTTGAAATCAGGTCATTTTTTTTCGGACACCCTGTACTATGGGGGACATTCTCCTGCACTTGCGTGGGACCCGCGGTGGTAATCGAAGACACGCCGATAGCTGTGAACCACCCGGATCACTTCATGCCTAATGTCTTCCCCGGCGGCGCCGTCATTTTCCAGCAGTACAATAGTCCGTGTCCCGGAGCTAGAAACGTGTTACAGTGGTTTGAAGAGCCTTCTAGAGATCTCACCTTGATGTCTCGGCAACCAGATTTGCCAGATGTAACTACTATTTAACCCATATGATTCAATATCAGACACCATCATTGCATACATAAATAATTGACGCGAATTACATGATCTGTGCGTAGGCACATAATGCCATGTGCCTCCACAAACCTACCAACAAACTGTCTGATACTAGACACGCAGAATCAGTGACGTATTTCGTTCCAAAGTCGGACAAACAAGCTATTAAGCAGACGGTTATAATGTTTTGGCTCGTCAATGTATTTCCCAAAAGGCCGCGCATAAAAACTGGATTTGCGAATGCTCATACCTCGGGTTCTGTTGGTGATAAAAAGGTAGTGTCAAGTGTTTTGAGTAGCCCTTGGGCTAGGGACCATTCGTATACCCAACAGAAGGATCATCTTATCGTCACTATTCTGTAGTGCAGGGTCAAAGTATCAATATTACACATTCCTTCATGCCTGGGCAAACGGAGAAAATAGGTTGGTTGTTTTTGCATTTGATGTGGTCTACAGTGGGCCTGGTGGGACTTGTGGAGGCACTATCAGTTCATGGGCGATTCCTTGTAAAACCCCAGACAAAGGGTTTTTTACTGTATTTTCGCCGTCACTAGCAGACCAAAACCGACCAGAGTATGCGAAGACGGCTACACACAGCAAATGGCTGAAGTTTTCAGAAGACATTCTTAAGAAACGAAATTGCAATTTGTGGTTAAGTTCCAATGAGACCAAACTGCTGAGGTCATCGGCCCCTAGACTTACACACTACTTAGGCTAAGGACGACACACACACCGATGCCCAAGGGAGGACTCGAACCTCCGACAGGGGGAGCCGCGTGAACTGTTGCAAGGCGCCTGAGACAGCGCGGCTACCCCGCGCGGCGCACATTCCTAACATCCCGATCTCGAACTGCCCTCAAAATTTTCTTTATATCTTTATCCGGTTCCGTGATACAGAGGTTTAAAGTTTCCATAGTACTACACGTAAAATCCGGTATGAGGACAAATCTAAATAATAAATAATCTAAGCAAATTGCTGAAATTATAACGGTATAATATTCTGACATTTGTCCAGAAGAGCGATTTCTCCGTTTTCAGTCATCCTTATTCGTTATCGAGAATCACCCCAAAAACTTGTTTTTTGGATACCTCAGCCCAGCCGAGGAATCAGAGGCATCTAAGCACAACAAACGGCTACAATTTTTGCGATGTATTGCTAGGATCCCGATTTCGAATTACCTTGAAAATTTTCTTCAGATCTCTATCCGTTTCCGAAATAGCAGAGGTCAAAGCTACCCTACTTATACATGTAAAATGCAAATGCGTAATCCGGTGTGAAGTGAAAACGTATTTTATAATCCGACGTAGCATGGAGAAATATGCTATAAACTGTCTCCGGTATCGTCTGGGAACCCCCTTAGTACTGAGGCACAAGCAAAATTTTCGTGCACGTAAAATCTGGTCGGAGCTGTAAAATTACTTTGGCGTTATTTCAATATCACATAAGTACACTATCTAAATTTTACTGACCAATATATTTCTTTTCAAACATACCACTCTGCAGGAGGAAAAAGAAAGGAACCAGAGGAAAGATACTCCTATTGGAGCACAAAAAAATTCAAAATTTTCCTCTTTCTTTAAAAATACTTTGACTTAAAAGTCGGGTACCAGCTGCATCATACTGCCTTCATCACCACCTTTAAAAATTTTCAGTAAAATGTGAACACATTGGCGCTTTTTGTGCTGAGAGATAAGGAGTCAGTGGCAGTGGGAAAGAGATGGGAGAATAATAAATACCGGAAGATAATACAAAGCGATTGTGTTATAGAAAGAGCGAAGGAGACAGTGGCAGTGAGAGAGAAAGAGAGTGACACCGTGGCAGTGGAACATAGACTGAAGCGCCAAAGAAACTGGTATGGGCATGTGTATTCAAATACAGAGATATGTAAACAGGCACAATATGGTGATGCGGTCGGCAATGCCTATGTAAGACAAAAAGTGTCTGGCGCAGTTGTTAGATAGACTACTGCTGCTACAGTGGCAGATTATCAAGATTTAATTGGGTTTGAACGTTGTGTTATAGTCGGCGAACGAGCGATAGGACACAGCATCTCCGAGGTAGCGATGAAGTGTCGATTATCCCGTACGACCATTTCACGAGTGTACCGTGAATAACAGGAATCCGGTAAATATCAAATCTCCGACATCGTTGCGCCCGGAAAAAGATCTTGCAAGAACGGGAACAATGACGACTGAAGAGAATCGTTCAATGTGACAGAAGTGCAATTCCTCCTCAGATTTCAGTGCTCGACCATCAACTAGTATCAGCGTGCGAAATATTCAACGAAACATCATCGATATGGGTTTACGGAGCCGATGGCAAACTCCTGCACCCCTGATGACTGCACGACACAAAGCCTTACGCCTCGCCTGGGCCCGTCAACTCCGACATTGGACTGCTGATGACTGGAAGCATGTTGCCTCGTTGGACGGGTCTCGTTTCAAATTGTATCGAACTGATGGACGTGTACGGACATGGAGACAACCTCTTGACTCTACAGACCCTCTATGGCAGCAAGGGACTATTCAAGCTGGTAGGGGCTCTATAATGGTGTGGGGCGTGTGCAGTTGGGGTTATATGGGAGCACTGATACGTCTAGATACGACTCTAATAGGTGACACATACATAAGCATCGAGTCTGATCACCAGCATCCATTCGTGTCCATTGTGCATTCCGACGGACCTGGACAATTCCAACACTATAGTACGACAACCCGCAAGTCCAGAATTGCTATAGAGCGGCTCCAGGACCACTCTCCTGAGTTCAAACACTTCCGACATGAACGTTATTGAGCCTATGTCGAATGCCTTGCAACGTATTGTTCAGAAGAGATCTCCACTCCCTCGTAGTCTTCCGGATTTATGGACAGCCCTGCAGGATTCATGGCGACAGTTGAGTCCTCGCCACGTCGTGTTGCGACACTTCTGCGATGTTGCGTGGGCCTTACACGATATTAGGCAGGTTGCTCTTCAGTGAAGTTCACAGTGACAGAACAGTGCTAGGAAAAGAGTGAAGGAGACAGTACCAGGCAGGGGGAGGGGGGGGGGGCGGAGGAATAAAAGTGGCGTGGGTGAGAGCCAGAGACAACGAGCGACAGAATATATGGCAGTGGCCTTGAGAAAGACATAGTGACATGAGGAGAGACAGCTGGAGTGGGAAGGAAGGAATGAGATAGTATAATGAGATATCGGTAGTAAGAGAGAGCAAGAGGGGGGAAGTGACAGCGAGAGGGGACCGTAGCAGCAAGACAGAACGAAGGGGGCTGTAGCTGTCACACAAGAGATAGTGACAGAGAGGCACAAAGAGGTAATGACAATGAGTTGGGCTGAATGAGTGTTTGAGGAAAGGCAACTGGTAGTGGATGGGTATGAGCGATTTACAACGATGAACCAGTGGGTGTGAGTGAGTTACAGTTAGGGGAGCTTGTGGGAGTTTGAGGTGAGTTGCATGTTTAGAAAGAGCGCGAATGCGTTTGTACGCTAAGGCCACTTTCCAGTCACAGTCTTTTGAATAAACAGGAACATATTCGCACTTTTTGTACTCGATAGGAGCATTTTTCGCTAGTTTATTTATGGCTGTGCCCGAGACTTTGTACATGTAGAATTTATTTTTGAGTTTGAAAGTTCTTTGTATACAACGTTTGACGTAGTATGATGGGGACATGAACGAAGACCTTGTTTGTTTTACTAACATGGGAGAGCGCCTCGTAAAACTGCTCATGCGAAAGGTAACTAAAAACAAACACGCACAATGTGCCCTCGTACTTTTTTTCTGGACGTGGTAAAACATACAGTTACCCGGACTTGTGCACGTTTAAAGCGAAACGGTAAACTGTTAGGAACAAGCGAACTTCGGGATATAAGAACTAGCTCGCCTGCGCTACTTCCTGTCAAAATTTCCGCTTCTATGTTACATTGGAGAGAAGTAACTTTAAGCCGCCTTCATGTGGCGCTTAATTCTGCTTCTGACGTGAACTTTCGAGAAAAAAATGAAACAAGCTTGGTGTACCGGTACTACGAAACAAACAGTGCCATTATTTGTTCTTTGATGTACTACACCATGATCGTGTCACTGAGGTAAATATCAGAACTAGGAACCTGAACAGACGATTTTATATAAAACTTTAAAATACGATATCTTTTTTTTCTGTATTCTTATTTTGATGAAAGAAAGCTACGCTCAAGTTATCTGTGAGAATTCCATGAAAATTAGCCTATTAGTTTTTGTAACTAGCGTGTTTAAACAGTTTTCGATGGAACTTTAAATTACGGTGCTTTCTCTTCTTGATCCGATTTTGATTAAATGAAGCCTTTAAGTTGCTCCGAGACACGGTCAAGTTATATGTGAAAACCCCATGAAAATTTGTTTATAATGCTGCAGATTGGTGTGTCCAACTTCAAACAGACAGACACGATACTTGTAAAGTTTCATTGCCATCAAAATTGAAAGGCACCGGTCTGAATGTTTATGACAGCACATGAGGACAGACTTACGCCCAAGGAACACATTTGAAACTCTTGAAATTTATAATATCCACCTACTGACACATATCGTATCGAAACTAGTCCTCTTTCTTACATTAGTCACTATCAAACTAATAAAGTATGCTGGAAACGTTGTTCTTTAATTAGATACAATTTAAATAAACGCTGAACTTATTCCTCTGTAGGCTCAAACTAAAAAATTCCTTATATTGCTTTATCACTATTCACACTGCAGTGCCGTCCAAGCATATTCCACAGTTTCTTCTGAACTTGCCATTGCTGCTCGATTCTATAAAGTGGTCTACGATTAAGTAGTCTTCTCTCAACCGCGAAATTAATCCTGGCCTTCAATTAATACTCTTCTATGACCGAATACGTACATCGTGTTCACCGTTAGCCAGTCTCTTTTGTTGGCTACAATACTGTTTATTGTCTTAATTAGCACAGAGCCGCGCGGGATTAGCCGAGCGGTCTTAGGCGCTGCAGTCATGGACTGTGCGGCTGGTCCCGGCGGAGGTTCGAGTCCTCCCTCGGGCATGGGTGTGTGTGTTTGTCCTCAGGACAATTTAGGTTAAGTAGTGTGTAAGCTTAGGGACTGGTGACCTTAGCAGTTGAGTCCCACAAGATTTCACACACATTTGAACATTTCAAATTAGCACAGAAATGTCAAGGGGTTGGACAAATATACGAAAATACAAAAAATACAGCACATTACTGTACCTTACATGGTGTAAGAAAACCATCGAATGTTTGTATCTTACTTTTAGCATTGAAGGACAGTAATGTGAGCTATATATTTTCATTCGATGTGTCATATTTCGTATTTTGTACACTGTATGTTTTTCAAAGTCTTCAGTAGTCGATATGTTACGGCACGGAGATTCTGAGTACAAGAAATGTGATCTTTGGTTGCCAGTAACTGTGTCGTTACTAGTAGCTTCCTGCGAGAAGTAAGTGAGTGGATCGGGTGTTGTTCACACTACTGAGCGATCTGGGAACAGCTTGCAAAGCACAGAGATAAAGCTATTGAGGATGTTGAATTTTGGAAATATGATTTGGTAAAGAGTTATTTGAGAACTGTGGAGGTTTTCAGGTAATGTTGTTGCTGCGTTGCTTGCTTTTGCGTAATTTATGATGTGCTTGAAAAGCGAAAGTCTTAGTAGGATTTTTCTTGATTGATTCGGTTTAGTTAGTTCCATTGTTCAGACGGAAATAAATGAAGTTATCAGTTCACATGCCTTGCAGTCAGAGGTTATTTATTTAATGCTCTTCACCTCTCGACCAATTCGTTTTATGGCAGTGTCATACTTTTTACAACAAGAAAGATTTTGTAAAGAGGGTCGCTGTTTTTAAAAAGTCAAATTTTCAGTACAGTTTTTGAATCTCAGTCTTTTTCCAGTCGTTTAGTTAATGCAATATCTTCCACTGTCTCCTCTCGAAAATTTGTGCAGAACAAAGTCGTTAAAACTTATGCTTAATCTGCTTACAACAGCTGCATGTCCTCGCATTGCACAGTACAAGGATTTCTTTCTTTTAGCTGGTTTGCTGCAGTGCTACATTTTTTATGTCCATCACTTTCGAGCAGTATCGAGTTTCAGTTTCCTTAGGTAAGCCTTGAAAATTAGAGCCAGTTGTACATCACAGAACATAATACAATGATTCGTAGTTAGGTGTTACTTTTCAGAATCGTTATCGGGTTAAGCTTAGGTAAAGATCAGTTCAGATTTCATTTCATACTCAGACAGTTTTATTCGAAAAGTGTAGTGTTAAATTTGCGTGTGCGTTGTTTAGTGTTTGGAATTTTGTGTAGGCAGTTTGCGTCAGTAAAATTACACGGCACTGTCACAGAAACATTCTGGCTATTGATTCTTTCAAAATTCTATTTGTAATTTTATGTACATTTTCTTTGTTTTGTTAGTCTTGCGTGCTGAAACTGCAAGTCACAAACCGTGACGTCACGTATTGTAGCATTGTTCACTATAATGCATAAAACAGAGTTTGACAGGACAGTTTATTACTATACAGTTTAACGTTTTCTGAGTATTTTGGTAAAAGTTTATTCAGATACAGTTATATATATTTTGATTGATTTGGCGACCATGGCGAGGGCCATGAAACGCCACTATATGGCTGCCCGCTATGTTTCACCCTTTGGGTGTAAACTCGGCCAGAAGCTGGTAACAATGTGAAACAAGACTCATGCGACGAAATGACTTCCTTCCATTCCTCTGTAGCCCAGGTTTCAGGAGTTCGGCACCATATTTTCCTGTTTCGGAAACTTGCATCGCTGGTGAGTGGTTTTGGAATTCCAGCTGAGCCTGGAATTCTCTGCTGATGGAACTCCCTTCGTGTTATTTCGGTGCTGACTGGGTTCGCGTGTGTTACAGTTTTCCAGTAACTTTTACAACTGTCGTTCTCGTATTTTTCGCCACATTCCTCTTCAGTGAGCGTCTGTCACGATTACACAACACACATACTTTCGTTTGTGTTGTTACTTAGTGGATGATGTTTTTCCGCTTGCCGTGTAGGCGATATAAATTTTCCATACGGTGCCTGCACAAATACGCCAAACACTTCGGTTTCCTTGGTCGTGGCAACATCCTCCATAGGAGCACCAACAAGTTTTCCACATTCGAATTCACTTAGCCCCGACATAATGCGCTCGCAACTACACAGAACAGAGTTCTGACCACAGCTGATACTTGCAACGTATTCAGGACATTGTGAAACGTCCCCTTTGAACAATTTTAGATGTGAAACGTCCCCTTAGAACAATTTATACAAGACTATGCTTAACCTGGCACACAATATTATTTAGCGCAACGCAATCTGACTTTCAATAACCCCTACAAAACAATGGCCCTGACTAACTTTAACCTATACCTTTTTACAAATCACTTACCTCACAAAAATCTTCGCTACTCAAGCTACTGCAAAACAGCGAGCGCCACTACTGCCAGCTAAATAAAAGATTCAAACTACTGAAGGTACTAACTACTGATAGGGATAGTTAGCAAATGAAAGATATTAATAGAGAACAAACAATGTATTTACCTTAATATTCATAATTGACATTCAGTCTTACAGATTATCAAAACTCCGCCATCTCTCTCCCCACGTCCACCACTGCTGGCGGCTCACCTCCAACTGACCAGCGCTACGCGCTGTTCGCATCCAGCTATAGCAGTTCATGACAACAATGGCAGACAACAATGCAAACTAGCCACATACTGCACACAGCACAGCCAGTGATTTTCATATAGAGTGCTATGTAACGTTGCCAATAAAAAACATAAACAGCAAACTTACATAAAGAAAACATAAACAGCCTACTTACATAGCCCCCCTGCAAAACAGCGAGCGCCACTACTGCCAGCTAAATAAAAGATTCAAACTACTGAAGGTACTAACTACTGATAGGGATAGTTAGCAAATGAAAGATATTAATAGAGAACAAACAATGTATTTACCTTAATATTCATAATTGACATTCAGTCTTACAGATTATCAAAACTCCGCCATCTCTCTCCCCACGTCCACCACTGCTGGCGGCTCACCTCCAACTGACCAGCGCTACGCGCTGTTCGCATCCAGCTATAGCAGTTCATGACAACAATGGCAGACAACAATGCAAACTAGCCACATACTGCACACAGCACAGCCAGTGATTTTCATATAGAGTGCTATGTAACGTTGCCAATAAAAAACATAAACAGCAAACTTACATAAAGAAAACATAAACAGCCTACTTACAATTGTACAGGTGCCATTCGTGTTGAAGTACAGTGTTACAACTTGCAGGCTCTGCTAGTTATGCATTTATGTTCAAGCATGCGCTTCTCTCGGCGTCCTCATATTTTTGTCCGACCCCTATATTAAGTCACCAATATTATTTTTCTCACGAAACTACTCCACAGTCATAACACACGGCGCATTCCCCCGCAGCCTTAGCCTGCAATATTGCAGAGGTTCGAACGATTCGCTCGCTCGCCACAAGCGGTATCCGCTACAGATGGCCGCACTCGAAATGTGGGGCATCCCCACTTCAGAGCGATGCTGCTGCACCCGAGCAAAGGTGAGCAAGGCCAGATTCGATCAGTCGATATACAGGATCGATATGTGTAGTATCCTTATAGGCTGCGAATTTAAAGGTACTGTTGTAAAGTATGAATGTAGAACTGTTAACGGATCCTAGCCAAGGCTCGACATACGTTACGTACCAAGAATAATGGAGATATAACTCTTGTGCGCAATTTCTGGTTAAGCCACCTCACAAGGACAACTGTAAATTTAAAAATTACAGCGTCACCACCAGCCCAAACCCTTCCTAACAATTAAGAAAAGACCGAACTGGAAATTATCAGTTCAATTAAATTAAGAATTTAATTATAAGAATGCAATTTTTTTAAGACACTAACAAGATGAAGAGATTTTTATGTCCTATATCAATGAGCTTGTTTAATTAAATTGATTTTTCCTTCCATTATTGTTCATCACAAGCAAGCAGATTATCTTTAAAAAAACCAGGGAATAGAAAATTAATTTGAAAAGTGGCGTCAATGAGAAAGATAAAGGACGCAAAGTTTATCTTTTACGTAGCACATTTATTTCATTACTGAATTTGATGCACGTCCTATGAATACACCTGACTGGTGCCTGAATGAAAAATTTAACTAAATAATTCGCCAAAAAATGGTAGAATAGCGCAATTAAAAAAGGAAAAACACACAAAAGGGAAGTGGAACACAATAATTCAATCATTCCATCTACATACCCACGGCAGCAATAGTTCAGAGAGATACCTTTCACCATAATGCTCATGCACTAGCTTGGAAAGAGGTCTATCCGATTCGCAAGGTTTGTATAATAGATTACGACATGGAATCCGCGCCTGCCGCTTACGAACGGCCGAACTTTAGCACGTGGTAAACTTGATTACGAGTTAACTGTTCAGAAATTAGACATTAAACCAGGCAAAAATGTTAGAAATTTTAATGGTGCAATAGCAGAATGATTTTGCTGTCACGAAATAAAATTAACTCGGCAAGGCAGAAACTCTCTCTAGGAGCTACGAACTGTACTCACCAACCGCTAGCTGCAGAGTGTCTTTTCTCCACCGAGCTTCGCTTAACTACCGGTGCAACGGAAGCTACCAGAGGGGTAGGCTTCCACCACCAACCTGACAGACAAACCAACCTCAGACTAAAAGGGGTAAACCTCTCTGTCCACGTACTGGGCTCCTAAGTTGGTCATTCTGTACTACCCTCCAAACGAGAAGCAAACATCACCTGCTCCTAGCAGACACTAACCAACTAAGAGTCCCCCACAAAAGAATCCAGAAAACACTCGTAAAAACACTCATTCAGTGACATTTACGCACACACATAGGGTAGAGTGAAGGGAAAAACGTAATAAATACAGTTCATGATTTCCTATGCAATACAAAAACAAAATCAAACATAATATCATTTAACAAGCCTTACTTTGATTGCTCAGTCTTCGTGGGAGAGTTAATAAATTAAACCGCAATCAGGCCGTGGACAGAATAGGATGCACAGAATCCAGTGAGACAAGCGTCTATGAAACGACTCCACAGAGACGTTTCATTGTTGACTGCTACATTTCACCAGCTGCTCAAAACAGTTCCAGGCTATTTATACAGGATTAAGATCGGGTTATGTAGTGAGCCAGTCGAAGGGCGATAGCGTTCCCCTGAGGGTTGGCGAATCAGGCATGAATTAGTGCAGCTCTCTGACTAGGCTGTTGGCATCTTGGAAGAGAATAGTGTCCCCATCATAGTAACCATCAAGATATAAAGGAAACGGCAAAACGATCATAGAGAATGTTCAGGTAAACATCCTGGTTCATGTTCGTGGTAGCCTCAATGTGTGGGTCATAGTTATTGTACGAAAATACCTACATAACACCAAAGGCTCACCTCCAGCCTGAATTACAGCCAACACACACTGCAGGTACCTGTGCTACACCAACTGAGCGCTTCAAAGAGACAAGGCTGCCCTTTTAAGAGGGTGACCCATATTTTGTCCGGTGATTATATTGAATTGCTAAAGCGCTCGTATAGCATAACGTGCAGCACGCTGGCTTGGCACACACGAACGGAATCCGCAGGGCGAATTGACAACCGTGGATTGGTATGCTGGTCAGCCTAAGTGTGGTTTTAGGCGGTTTACTACGGTCATTTAGACAAGTGTTGGGATAGTTTCCAAATTCACCTCAGAGGACTCATCTACCGCAATAATCTACAAACGACTGTGAAGTTCATGGTTCTCCCGTTTCATTCGGGTAAGGAGCCCAGGAAGAAAGACTGTTTAAATACGGCTGCCAGCGCTGTAATTAATGTAATCTTATCCTCACAGTCTCTATGGGAGTCATGTGTAGATTCATCATTTAAAGCTGGCTCACGAAATTTTGTAGGTAGGCATTCTCGGAAGAGTTTAAATCTATCTTCAAGCGTCTACTAGTTCAGATTCTTCAGCATCTCTGTGACAATTTTCCACGGGTCAAACTTGTGACCACTCATACTGCCCTTCTCTGTATACATTCAACATCCCCCGTTAATGCTATTAGGTATGGGTTCCACACATTCGAGCAATATTTTAGTATGGGTTGCACGAGAGTTCTCTGAGCAATCTCCTTTGTAGACTGTGACGGTACAAACCCCCGTTGCTAATTGAATATTTCTAGTATGCGAGGATTGCTCTGTGGAGAGCTTTGTGGTGCGCGATTCGTGGCAGCGCGTGGCGCGCCCGCGAGAGATCTCCAACGTGTCGGTGGGATGGTCTCCGGCGGCCACGTGGCTCGCAGCTTGGGGCATTGTTTGGTTTTTCGCGCATTACGCGAAAACTATGTGACTTACGGGGAAGAGAGATGCGGCAGTGGATTGCGGTCAGCAATATGCACCTTCTTGAAGATCGACCTTTATTTCAAGTCACGAGATGCAAAAGTTATAGTAACCGCAAAATAGGTTAATATCACGAATATTGCAAGATGAATAAAAATGGTAAGTAACAACTTACAGGGATGAGCGAGCACTCTTTAAAAACGTCTCGTCATAGCGGATCGAGTGCCGTAGTCATTTGTTAAGATTCATAAATAATTAAGCCTGTAAAGAGCAATAAACAAAGTTTGAGGGAAAAATGTTTATAAAATTCAGTAGAAAATTCACGACGTAAAGAACGACACTAGAAAATATTTTGGGTGGCATCACACGTATTTTAAACTAGTTAAGTTATACTATACACTTAACTTGCAATAATTTTCTTTGTTTACGAATTATTATTAACATTTTTCGCCCATAATTAATTAATTATTATAGATATGAAGATTTTGAGCAGCGCAATGTGTAGATCGCTAGAGATTACGTCTAAAAACGGTGCTACATGCAATTCTATGTTAAAACTTTGCAGCACAGATGTCAACAAACAAATTTGAGCTAAGTGGCGAAATTTTGCAAAAACTAAAACTCGATTTATGGGCGACAGAATAACCCCAGAAATTAATGTAACATAGTAAATAAGATGTACTTTTTAGCGCAGTCCAGATGGTGTAGTTTTTTCTGTCGAAGGATGTATGTATCACAATGTGTAACTTTAACTGATGAGAGTGGTACTTGCATAACGAGGGGTTGATGTCTGAGCCTATATAAGCGAGCGGCCATCTTGGCCAGGGGTAGCTGAAACCACGCAACCAACTAAACTTCACCGGCTACTGCGTCTATCGTACCGATCGACCGGACGGCTCCGGACACGGCGGAACGGCCATCATCATACACAAAGACATAGAACACACAAACATAGTGCTCCCTGAACTTGAAAAACTAGAGGCAACCGCCGTCAGGATCAAGTTCAACGGAGCCTACACTACACTGGTGTCGGTATACAACAGCCCTAAAACCATTAAAACACGCAACATCAGCACAATACTCAACATATCACCGCGCTTAATACCCGCTGGAGATCTTAACGCAAAACACCCGGACTGGAACTCACGAATACGAAACTCCAACGGCAAGAAACTATACGAACACGCACTAGGACGAAACTACATCACACTAGCGCCGACCGAACCGACGCACATTCCCTACCGGAGGGGACACAGGCCAGACGTGTTAGACATGGCCCTCATCAAGGGCATAACAACGACACTCAACGTTGTCGTTGAAAACGATCTGCCCTCAAATCACCAACCCGTTATACTGTACATAGAAGAAACACTGCAGCACATGGAACAACGCAGGATGTTAGACTACAGGCGCGCGAATTGGACCCAGTTCAAGGAAACGCTTGACAGTCGCATCCCACCCACCCACGCGATTAGCGAGACAGCCCAAATTGACGAGGCAGTTGAAACCTTCACCGGCGCCGTCCAGGACGCAATAGCCGACACCATACCAATCCGCACGCCACAACAACACAGTGCTGCCCTGCCCCAGGAAATCCTGGGCCTAATCTCAATGAGGAACCGCCTCACGAGACACTGGCAGCGTACCAGGCGCCAGCACTTCAAACGGCACATTCACAGGCTCCAGGGTATAATCCGGGAAAAAATACAAACATTCAAGGCACAACAGTGGGACCAGAAACTCGCAGGGCTGGACACCATGCGACCTGGCGTTGGCAGCTAGCCCGACACTTCACCAGGGACAAACTGTACACCCCCACGTTACAAGGGCCCGACGCACCAGCATATTCTGCGGAAGAAAAAGCGGAACTGATGGCCCTCACACTCGCAGCGTCATTCACACCGAACCTGGATCCCTCAGACCCAGCGTTCACACTTGATACGGACCAGGAGGTCACACGCATCCTGGCCCAACCGGCGCGCTACAACATCCGACAAGCTAGTACAGCAGAAGTCAAATGGGCCATCATGCTTACCACCGCTAGGAAGGCCCCTGGTCACGATGGCATTCAAAACCGTGTCCTCCAGGAGTTCACGGACAAAGCTGTAGACTACCTAACACACATCACGAATGCCATACTCAAGCACCAACACTTCTAAGCCTTTTGGAAGACGGCCAAGGTCCTGATGTTCAGGAAGCCGGGGAAAGACCACTCCCTCCCACAAAATTACCGACCCATCAGTCTGCTGAGCGCGCTCAGCAAGATCGTTGAGAAGGTAATATTAAAACGACTCACCAGGCACTGCATCACAAACGACACCCTGAGACCGGAGCAATTCGGTTTCAGGAATCACCACTCAACAACACAACAACTCCTCCGCGTCGTTGAATACATAACACACGGATACAACACAAACAAGGCAACTGGGGCGGTGTTCCTGGACATCGAAAAGACTTTCGATAGTCTATGGCACAACGGCCTAATACGCAAACTTAGCGACGCAGGGTTCCCCGACGGGCTCGTACGTCTCATACACTCATACCTCACGGACAGGAGTTTCAACACCGACGTGCAGGGCAAACAATCGACACGACATGGTATACAGGCAGGAGTCCCCCAAGGAAGTATCCTGGGGCCCTTACTGTTTAACCTCTACATTAACGACCTCCCAGCTACACATAACACGACGGTAGCAATCTACGCGGATGACACAGCCATCCTTGCGCAAGATTGGAAGCCGTCTAACACTAACTCACGACTGCAGACTGCACTCAGAACGGTGGAGCCTTGGCTGGTGAAATGGCGTGTTAGAGTAAACGTCGACAAGTGGGAGGCCGTTCTGTTCACTAGACGACCGAAGCAACTGCGCAAACATCAGCACTGCAACCCAATAACACTACACACACGCCCAATACGTTTCCGCGAGAAGGTCAAATACCTCGGTGTCTGGCTGGACAGGAAACTACTCTGGGGGGACCACATTCAACACGTGACCAACAAAGCTGACGCGAGGCTCAAACAACTCTACCCTATGCTTAACAGGCGTAGCACACTGAACAGGAGGGTGTCTAGGTCCATGTACATGACACTTATTAGACCCCTGATGACGTACGCAGCCCCTGTCTGGGGATACGCTGCGCCCACTCGCCTGCGCCGTCTGCAGCTCATACAGAACAAAGTACTCAAAATCATAAGCAACGCTCCGCGCTACACACGCATCGCGGAACTTCACCGGGAATACCGGCTAGATACTATCTTGCAGGTATTCCAAAAACTCTCCACGCGACTGTACAATAACACGAGACACTCGCGCAACCCGTTTATCCTTTCTCCGGGTAACTACGACCACAACCATAGATGGAAGCATAACAGACCAAAGACATTACTGGCTAGGAACTAAACATGTATGGCCCATAGCACGCTAACACGACAGTACTGGCGAGCCCCTGCAACACAGTTACTACTGGAAACCCAGATGTGCGACCAGCCGAAAAACAGGCAACCGCAGGGAAACTGTACTGTACACAGCACGCAAACCAGCCACACACACCCCCTACACCGTCCGTGAGCCGATCTATGACCGATCGCCCACTAATCTACAACGACCTTGAACTGTTGCAGAGACGCAGCAACTGCAGCAATCCCCGCAACGAGCTCCAGCAACGACAAAGGTAACGATGCACGATACCTCGAACTAACATAACCGCACCTTGCATGCTCTGTCGCAGCTAGCAAGCCGCTACTGCCCTTACTACCCGTCCTACTGTCGCAGAGGTTTTTTTTCCCTTGGCTCTTGCCTTGGCACTTTTTTTTCCTCTGCCCTTACAACCGCTACCCTTCAACCGTTTTCGACCACTTCTATCTCCTGATGGACCATGTTAATGAGTAATCTTACCCAGACGCATGGACAACATCACAGCCCGCATCCTGTGACGCCTGATTCAAAAACTAACATGTTTACGGAGGTGACAGTAGAACTTTTGGTTTGGCCACCACGTTGGTGTGGGCGTGGAGGGTCCCCGTCCTTTGTGTTGGCCAGGGGTCAGTCGTTGGTCAGTCGTTTCGCAGGGTGGGTGGCAAGCAAGCCCCACTTGAGGGTGGCCCATGTGGTCGTTTGAGAATTCTTTTTCACGCCGATTTATTTCGACAAATTGTTCAATAGTGCAAGTGTGCAAGCTTATATTTGGTGAACTGGAAGTGCTACGATTATTTACGATTATTTGTGTGAGTGCGATTTACGAGATATACATCGTCGTAAGTGAACATGTGGCGATCTGTGACTTCGCGCCAAAACTGTTAGAACAAAGAGGACAGCGGGATTTGTAGTTCTGTTCGAATTGAGAGAGTAATTTTCGTTTATAGCAGCCTACATTACTGCTATTGGGGGCTCAGAGTCAAGTTATTATTCAAGTAAAACTGTAAACCGTCTCATCAGTGCTAATTTCGATGTGTCAACGCCAATAAATAGTGATTGAATTGTGTCGTGAAAAACTGATTTTGCTATAATACTCGTCTAATTTTTGTTCCCTAGCATAAACTGTACTCATGAATATTAATTTAAAAACTATAAGAAAGGCGCGGCTGTGGAACAGTGTATTAATGCACCAAGTGTGGAAACCATCCCCTCAGACTTACGCGAGTTCCAAAATTTGCAATAACTTTTTTTAACGAACATTTTGTACATGCACATTCGTGTGAACTCTGCAACCGCGCTTCTTTATTTAACCGCCCCGTTGCAAGACTGACTGCATTTCTTTAGTATTCCGATAATAAATCGAAGGCTGGCATGTGCTCTACTTATGACAGCCAATGCAATCGTCCCTTTTCGTGTCCCTAAAAAGTATTACACTGTGGTGTTTGAGGTGACCAGTTCCAAACGCGATTCGTTGACATTGGAGTCATAGCACACGTTTTTTTTTTTTTTTTTTCGCTTTCTGATGCGCACAATTTCACATTTACGAACATTCAAGGCACGTTATCAAACAGTTAAAATACGATAAGACAGAGAATAAAGTTTACACGATTCACTGACAGATGGTCATCACTGAGCGAAACAGGTTGCCCTGACGACAGTGGTGTCAGGGAGGCCATCCGCACACAAAGTTAAATAATAACAGAAAAGAAATGCCAACTTACGAAAAAGTGGACCACGTACTAAACGGGATAGACGCTAGCGAAAGGAAGGAAAGAAGAGCTTATTGAGTTACTGTTTACCTATTAAAAGACAGAAGAACCAAGCGAACTGACAACAAGCAATCCCATCGCTATAATTGATACATCTCAGAGAAAAATAATTTGCCGCTTCAGAGTAACTGAATATGAAAAGCGGCAGCGTGGAAGGCATGGAGTCTTTTGCCATTTCGTTGTGAGCAAAGAGGACCAGTACTCTGTTCGGTCTTGTGGCAATCACCAGTTTCTTGGCTGCACGCAAGACTTGATTATTAACTCTGACCGAGCTACAAAATTTTCGAAATACCGCTGCGCTGTGTTCACTCATTTGTAATATTTATTTATTTATTTATTTAACCTAGCAAGATTAGGGCCATCAGGCCCTCTCTTACATTTAACCAGGCATTCTACTTATTTTACATTCATATGTTTTAGTAGGCATGTTAAACTACATCTAGTACAAAAAGTGAAATAAACAATTAGAAAGGTACACCTGGAAAAATACATACATATAGAGTTTATATTCGTAGATCATAAATACTGTTATAATTAGACATTATTGAAGAGACAAATTTTAGATAGGAGTGCTGGCAGCAGGGAGTATGAGGGAGACTCATGGTGAAGGGAGGAGATGAATAGACATGATGAAACATAATTAAGGAAATATAAAGGAAAACAAGATTGCCTGGCTAATAGAGATAGATGAAGAGGAAGGCATCTCAGGAGCAAGATAGGAGACGATAGCTTTGCTGTTTGACAGATAAGAGGATTGGCCTGGTACATTAATTTTCTGGAGACTTTTATGAGGATGATAGTAGGAAATGCTTCAACTTCTTCTTAAAAGCAGCAAGAGATTGAATTTTGCGCAAGGTAAGGGGCAGTTTGTTCCAGAGGCGGACAGCGGCAACTGAGAAGGAGTTTGCAAAAGTTTTTGTTTTGTGAGTGGGCACAGTTAGGATACCAAATAAGAGTGACCTCGTGTTTCGATTATGATGGCATGATAGGTTTTTAATCTCTGAAGCAAGGTACTGGGGTGCTTGCGCGACGAGGAGTCTGTGAAGTAGACATAGAGTGTGGTAGTCACGCAATTTGTCGGGCCGCAGCCACCCTAGCTCGGAGTATGAAGCACTAACATGATCATATCGGCGAATGTTGCAGGTGTAACGCACACAGGCATTCTTGGTTAGCTCTAGCCGTCTTTTGTTTTCACTACTCGTGCCTTGCTGAATCACATCACAATAGTGGAGGTTCGGTAGAACGAGTGCTTGCACGAGCTGGCGTTTCAAGTCCTGTGGAAATATGTTCCGAAACTTTTTGAGAGCATAGAAACAAGCAGACGTCTTTCGGCACACTGCGACTGTATTCTCCGCCCAGTTGAGATGCTCATCCAAAGTTACACCCAAGTTCTTCACTGTTTTCTGATGTGGTATTGGAATACCGTCGAGCAGAATAGGAGGTAGCCGTTCGCGGAAATCTGAACTTATTAATTTCTGATGGGCTATTAAGATTACTTGCGTCTTTTTTACATTTAGTTTAAGCCCCAGGATTTTCGCCCATGTCACTACTGAAGACAGATCATCATTCATATGAGCGATTGCAGTGTTTACGTCTTCGGGTCTGACGCTTAGGTAGAGCTGGAGGTCGTCGGCATAGAAATGATATTTACAGGAGGACAGAACCGACGAAATATCGTTGACATATAAAGAAAACAAAAGTGGTCCTAAGACTGATCCTTGTGGCACTCCCGAGGAAACATGTTTCCAGGAAGATTTTTCATTTACGCAGACAACACATTGCTGTCTGTCTTTTAAGTAGCTTTCAAACCATCTCATTGCACTATCAGAGAAATTAAGCTGTTGCATTTTTCTGAGCAATATGTCAAAGTTAACAGTGTCAAAAGCTTTGCTGAAGTCCAGTAGCGTCAATATTGTTGCCTTTCGATTGTCGATGGCACATTTCAGGTCATCAGTTACTTTAATTAGAGCAGTGTTTGTGCTGTGATGTTTACGGAAACCGGATTGAAATTTGTCATATAGGCTGAATTCATGCAAGTGTTCAGTGATTTGGTCATGAACAATATATTCGAGTGCTTTGGAAACAGCAGGCAGTATGCTAATTGGTCGGTAATCACTAGGCAGTTGCAGGTTTTCGATCTTAGGGATGGGTCGAATTATGCTTCTTTTCCATGCAGTGGGGTATATTCCGTTCACGAGGGAAAAATTAAATATGTCAGTTAAGACAGGTACTAAGATATCGGCAACATTCTTAATCATGGTTATACCGATACTGTCGTTGCCTATTGCATCAGAAGAGATTCTCATTATTGCTTTTCTTGCCGTATTTGTTGTTACATGTTTTAGATGGAAGGTATCGTTGTTAGTTATCCTGTTTGGGGATTCTTGTGGACGGTAATTATCAGCCGTGCTGGTATTCAGAGGTGCAGAGAAGAATTCATTTAATTCGTTAGCTGACACATGAAAATTAGTTTCCGATTTTGCCTTTCCGACCCCCAAGCTACGGAGATTCTTCCATAGAGTCGTGGGCGTCATATCGCTGCATACAAGGGAGCGAGCGTGCCTGATTTTAGCATTGCGAATGCATTGTTTCACTCTGTTCCGTAGCTTTCTGTATTCTTCGAAACGCTCGGGTTTCGGATCTGCCTTGAAACGCCTGTGGGCAGCATCCCTATTAGTCATCATTTGACGTAATTCAGCTGTCAGCCATGGAGCAGGAGATTTTCTTACACGGATTGTGCGCACAGGTGCATGTTTGTCATAGAGGGCAGTGAGTTTATCACCAAGTTCATTAATTTTGCCGTCGATTGTAGGTTCTCTGATTATTTGATGCCATGAGATTTCTGAGCAATCGGCTGTTAGAGCGTCAAGGTCAATACGTTTCATGTTCCTACAAGTTATGTAACGCGATTTGATCCTTGGGGGCTGCACAGCGTGGGCCAGGAATATTACATCATGTGCTGAGAGGCCAGGGGCCGATGTTTGACCAACATCTCTTACTTTGTCAGTCTGTTTCGTTGCGATTACGTCTATAAGAGTATGACTGTGCGCCGTATGGTGTGTAGGTTGTAATGGAAGAATGTTCATGCTATTGCAACTAAACAATCTTCTAAGGTTTATTGCGGAGGGAGTGTCTCTTAGCAGGTCTATGTTCAAGTCGCCCATTACGATGACATGTTTGTATTGACACTGGAGTGAATGTAATTCCGACTGGAAGGAACTCATTGAGTTTATTTTTGGCGGCTTGTACACGACGCCAGTCAAGAATTTCCGACTTTGTATATTTATTTCAATGAACACGAATTCAGCCTCTTTTTCTTCATCAGGATTTGACGTACATAAGACTTTCGCTTTGAGATCTGTTCGTATATACGCGCCGACCCCGCCACCTCGTTTTTTTTATCTGTCTTCTGTCTGCCCTAAGAAATGTGTACCCTGGGAGATGAATAGATGCAGAGGATATGTGTGGTTTCAACCACGTTTCGGATAAGAGGATTACGTGGTAGTTTAGTTGGTTGAAGAGGAAGCTAAGTTCTTCGTAATGTGCAGGTAAAGACTGGATGTTGCAAAAAAATGGCTCTGGGCACTATGGGACTTAACATCTATGGTCATCAGTCCCCTAGAACTTAGAACTACTTAAACCTAACTAACCTAAGGACAGCACACAACAGCCAGCCATCACGAGGCAGAGAAAATCCCTGACCCCGCCGGGAATCGAACCCGGGTACCCGGGCGTGGGAAGCGATAACGCTACCGCACGACCACGAGATGCGGGCTGGATGTTGCAGTGAGCTGCTAAAAGCTCTGACGCGTTCCGCTGGGCGGCCTGGAGCAGGGTGGCAGACTGGTTTGTCCCTTTGTTGGGCACTACCTGCCGCGAGGGGCACTGGCCGGTGCTTCCGCCAAGTGACATAACACAGGGGTGTCCGAGATTTTGCGCGCCCTGTTTGTGACTCCGCGAGTGCCGAAAGAAAGGCGACTGCAAGAGATTTCCTGGGGTTGCGGGAGTATAGAAAATGGATTAGTGGTATTCGGTGCAAGGAGAGAATGACCAAAATAGTGACGGCTGTGTGTCACTGTGTATCCTATGTCGTAAGAGGAGAAATGTAATTAGCGTATTTGAAACAGATTAGGGTGGAAATAAGGGAAAGCGGAGTGATTTAAGAGGCCAATGCTGTCAGCAGAGAGAAGTAAGCTTAATAATTAATAGATTATCGTAGGAAGCTAGAATTAAATTGAAATTTACTAAAGTGATACTGGTAGTGATTATTGTAGGAAGCTACAATTAGATTGAAATTTGCTAAAGTGATACTGATGGTGATTTTTGTTACGAACAATTTAAACCGAAGAGATGGGTGAGTAATGAACTAAAGGAGAGACTAATAATTGCAATAGAACTATTACAGAATGGAAGAGCATAAACTGAGAAAATGAAAAAAAGTATTAGCAGTAACTAAAATTAAGTAATGGTTAGAGCTACAGACACAAAAAAATAGTGAAAAGTTAATACAGTTACAAAAACAATTAGTTGAAGGTACAAATATGGGTATAATTAAAAAGTTAATACAATTACAAGACTATATCTGAATATAGGGCTGTTACTATTTGCAAATGGTGTTAAGTTTGCACTTTTGGCTCGAGTAGCTTCACTTAATACTATTCAGTTCTGTCATGTTTGTGACTGTCTTCTTTCCAGCTGCTGTCTTAATGATTACTCTGCCATCCTGAGTCCACACATTCTGAAGACCGAAATGGGATATGGCACTGTTTAAAATCTTTAGCCGTTCGTGTGTCAGATCTTCCCTTATTGTAATCCCTGTCCTTGCTAACGTCTTCTTCTGGGTAAAGATCTCTGCCCTTTTTCGGTACGAGACGAATTTAATTATTATTGGACGAGGTTTGGTAGCACCTGGTAGTTTTCGTCCCACCCGATGGCTCCTGTCAATGTCTGCCTTGGTCACTTCAACACCTAATTTTTCACGCGCAACCTCTATAAGCAGGTTGTCCGTGTCTTCTTCCTTATTTTCTGCTACTCCAAACAGTCGTAGACTATTTCGCTTTTGGTACTGTTGGTCTGTTGCGGCAGATAGTTTCACTTCCAACTCTCGTGTCTTTTTCTCGTATTCAGACACAGACTTTTTTAGTGCTGTATTTTCGGCAGTATTGGCCTCAACAGTTTCACCCATTTTGGCCAATACTGCTGCCGTTACAGTATCTGATATAGTGCCTGCTATCAGATCGAGACTGTTTTTATCGCGAAGCGCAGCGTTTACCTCAGAGCGGACCAGCTCCGCTATACCGGGAGCCGCGGCCGCACCTTCCGCCAAGAGCAGACCCGCCGCACCTGCTGCTTCCCCGCTGCTGGACGCGCTGCTGTTGACTCTTCTGTTTTGAAAGTCTTTTCGGGTTTGCTGCCGGATCCTAAAATCAACTTGACTCGATATTTCGGCGATCCAACTGTTCGCCATCTTCAGGAAATGCTGCTTCTGCTGATGAGTCCCGCTGATGAGTCCCGCTGAGTTCTCAGCGGGACTCATCAGCAGAAGCAGCATTTCCTGAAGATGGCGAACAGTTGGATCGCCGAAATATCGAGTCAAGTTGATTTTAGGATCCGGCAGCAAAGCCGAAAAGACTTTCAAGACTTATTACGCCGGGAAAGCCTACGTAATCTTCTGTTTACCATTTTCTCGAAGATATTGGCGGAGCACAGAAAAAAAAAATAGCACTACTGTACAGAACACTGTTGTTTACACGATTTACACTTGTACTAGACAACACCACCTGCGAGAACACCTTCGAAATCAACTAAGTTTCGCGAGCCGAAGTTAACACGTGTTACTCTGCAGCCGCCATTACTCCACTGTAATAGACTTTTCATTTGAATTAGATGTTACTTCACTAACAGTAGACCACTACAACTTATCTTAGAAGACCAACTGAACAAATGCTAACCTACCTTTATAGATTTAAATGAAGTTTTTGGCAATGTTGACAGGAAAATACCCTTTGAAATTCAAAAAGTACCAGGAATATAACGCAGATGACGACACATTATACAGGCCGTAGCAGGTATAAATGCAAATATTTTTGTTTGTGGTATCTTAATATTCATTCTCATCAGCGTGTTGGCTGCTTTTTTCTCTGTGTCAAACAGTCTTCCCGCATACACATCACATAATTTACTACTTGATGTTTTCTGCATCGTCGTAGCTGCACCACTAAGTAACTGCGCCTGGAGCATAGACTACCCGGTTTCCGTCTGCATCGCCACGCCTCAACACCTGACGTGCTGCTCACAAGGGGAAGGCCTCAGACACGGCCAACCGATTCGGCTCAAATTTGGCAGGTCGCTTGTGTACAACCTAAAACGAAGGACTCTAAGATATTTTGGGTCAACACCCCCGCAATTTTGAGAAAATCACACCTAAAGGTTATAACGAGCAATCGACTCAAAATTGGAGGGATCGATAGATATTTGTAAATAGGGCATTTTTCATCATCTGGTATGCGGTCCGCAAACGCAAACGTTTCCAGAAATCGAGGTAAGAAACTTTTACAACTGCCGCTTTTGTACCCACATGGTAAACACATCTCGACGCCATCGTCGATCGAGCAACGGCCAAGGTAACTGGCTGGGAATCGGAGAACCCGGATTCGAATCTCGAAGAAACCTAGCTGATGTTATTCTTTTCGTTTGTATTTTTCCATATCTCAATTGATAGGGATAGGGGGATAAATAAGGTAAGTAAATCTATAAGGAATCATAATAATAAGGTAGGCAAACTAATTTCCCAAACGCCGTGAGTTTCTAAAGTATTAAACTTTTAAGCCTTGTCACATGAAAACAACTCCGAGTAAGAGTGCTAGGAATTTCTCACGAGGAATCACAGATAGCCAACCGCGCGACGCTTGTTTACAGCGAGGCACGGGACAGAATGCACGCGGGGAGAGTTATGTTGTCCCAGTTGCCTCTTCATCATATCATAGTTGTGAACCTGGAAGAGTGAAGGTGCCCAGCACCAGCCTTATATATGTCAATCGGAAAGAGTTGTTTTCCCTAATTAGGCTGCCGCGAACCTCGCGAATACATGTAGTGATTTTTCCATCGTTAATGCGCCGAATGAAATACGTTTTGTGAATGAATACAGTGTTCTTCCGTAAGTAACATATGACGAGTACTGTATGTAGTTTGTAGTAATTAGCTCATCTGTTTATGCCGTAGTACCTAGTTATTGTTTGTTGTGTCATAACTTTCAGGTGCATAATCTGAATAATGGAGGATGTACACCCTTCGACTAGCGCTGTAATATATAGTTGGGAGCCTGTCACAGACGATTGAAAGCGGGAAGTTACCGACGCTGTGTTTCGGTTTGTAAAAGTGTTGCAAGACAGATGCAATATCAATGCACTACCGGAAGCAGAGAGTTCTGTTTCTCGGCGTTCCAGATTGATAGGAGTGGCAGTTGTAAAAGATTCTTACCTCCATTTCTGGAAACGTATGCGTTTCCGGACCCCATACCTGATGATGAAAAATGCTCTATTTACAATTATCTACCGATCCCGCCAATTTTGAGTCGATTGCTCGTCATAACCTTTAGGGGCGATTTTCTCAAAAGCGCGGGGGTGTTGACCCAAAATATCTTAGATTCCTTCGTTTTAGGTTGTACACAAGTGACCTGCCAAATTTGAGCCGAATCGGTTGGCCGTGTCTGAGGCCTTCCCCTTGTCAGTGGACAACAAGCATTAACGACTTGCTCTTGCCACATGTACTTGGAAGTACTAACCAACCTAAACACATACCACTCCTAACAGCTATACGTGATTATTAGTCTGCAGATGAAGTAAACACTAACGTAATGTGCACTGTCCTCAGTCACCAAAAAACAAAAATATATGCACTTTTGCCCATTACATCATTTATAACTTGAACAGAAATCAACTGGTATTATATGACTCGAACAACGTAAGAGAAATGTATCAGTTAAGAAGTTAGTGACTTGGGATTGTAGCCTATTCCGAAGTTATTCAGTATATATGAGAGGTGGCATGAGCCCCCTCTCATATTTCTATCTTACGATTCTCCTCTCTAATTGCATGCGGTGGAAAGTTGCTATTCCTTCACACGCGGACTTCCCACGCAGCGTCTCTCGTCACCCGGGTGGTCCAGTGACAGGTGGGCACTGTTGACTTTGAAAGGGTAAGCCGACAGGTGTGAGGGAGTCGAGTGAATGCTTTCCAGACGCCGACATTGTCAAGAGGTACGCCCGCAGGGCCTGAAGTAGCGGCTGGGCTAGAGGTTCCGCTACTTCGCAGAAACTTAGCGAAAACACTTTCTGGCGGGCTACCAGCGAGGCGTGGGAATGACTTGTGTACCCAGGCAGCTGTGGCGGGAAAATTCCCGCGCTTTCTGCAAAATAGTAACTGTGATTGGCTTGCTCAGGGCATAGCTCCGTGACGTAGCAAGATCGGCGCAGAAATTGGCGCCAAGAATCTCCATTGGTGGAATGGTAGCGTTCCGGCAATGGAGTGGAATTTTCCGCCGGTTTTCGAGTTGCTGATTGGAACGTTTAACCACGGCCACTGTCGTGGGGGCGGGAATGTTCTGTGTTCGGTTTTGTACGGGTGCTCTTGTGGGTAGTCGGCTCTCGCCTTTCGGTCGAGGACGTCGAAGTAACCAGCCAACGGCTCCGGTACGCCAGATCGTGTCCTGGCAGTCAAGAAGACAGTTTGGTAATGTATGTCTGCAGCACCGGCAGATAGGGATTTTCCTAGGTGATAATCAGAGCTCAGCAGAGCGCGCCTGTTCGTCTTTTTTCTAACTTTGTTCTGTCTTGGGTAGCAGCAATTAATGTTGGGTTGGCTATGTGTTTTCTCTAAGATTTGAGTTGCAAGGAATTGGCTGCACATACCACTTCGTCATAATCCTCACAATCTAGTTTAGGGACAACTTCACATTCACAGCGTTTGTTTGAGTATCCAATTTGAGCCAATTTGATGTATTGTAAATATTTCATGTGTTTTTGTTTATTATTTTGTGTTTAGTCTAAATTAATCATATTGTTATTTTGGACAGAACTTTCATTCTGTTAATCGGTAGAGCAACCCCATCATTCCTCACTATGTTAATGAGACCTTCGTTTATTTAACTTATTTATCAAATTAAATTATTGCAGGTGCCAAACTCTCTTCTACTCCACTGGCAGGGTTGATTAGAGTCAGTTCGCGTATTTTTTTTAATCCTTGTGCAACAGCAAAAGTCGGAGTTAGAATAGGGGGGGCTTAGCGCATCATGTACATATGTAGCTTCTAGAAGAATTTAGTGTTAAATACCCTGCTTGCCCCAGCACCTCGCATATATACTGACCAAACAGTAATGGAAAACAATGAGAAACTTAGAAAGAGGATTAAAGGGCAGGGACAAGTAGTAAAATCATTGAGGTTTGCTGACAGCATTGTTATTATTGTCAGAGACGGCAAAGGACGTAAAGGATCAGTTACGGCACAGTGTCTTGAAGAGAGGTTACAAGACGAAAAATCAACAAAAGTCAAACAAAGGTAATATAATGTTGTCGAATTAAATCTGGCACTGCTGAGGAAATCAGATTACGAAATGGGACTCTAAAAGTAGCAAATGAATTTTGTTATTTCAGGAACAAAACTGGAGATAGTCAGAAAATCGTGACTGAAAAAGAGAAATTCGTTAACATCGAATACAAATTTAAATTATGTAATTAAAGATGGAGAGGGGAGAAACGAAACGATAGGGAAAGAACTAATGATATCAGTTGCATCAGGACTCAGGAATCAGCGGTGATGGGTGAAAATGTGTGGTGGTGGACCAGGACTCAAACCTGGGACCTCCTGCTAACTAGGCTGTTGTACTAACCACCGCACCACCTGGACACAGTGTTTACCTCAAACATCTGGACTATCTCAGCATGCTCCGCGGACGACCCATACTCCCACCTGGCGCCACCTATCTGCAGTCCGCGTCCACGTATTCCACGCTAGCTGATTGCCACTGGAGGCCGAACGTAAATGATGTGCATCTGCACTAAAGGTCACTGATCTGTTGCCCATCAAGGCAAATCAGTTATATGAATGCATGGTGTCTCTTGTTTCAGACATGTCCGAAAGAACAGACACTATGCATTCATATAATAAATGTAAATGTTTGGAAGTCTTTACTGAGATATTTGTGTGCAGCATAGTTCAGATAAGAAGCAAATAGAAGCTTTTGTTTCCCCCCCCCCTTCCATCCTGTTTCCTCTCCGCCAAACCTCTCCCTACCTCCTTTCTCCCCCTCCCCTCCCCCGAGTCCTTTTGTATTCCCCTCCTCTGCCTTCCCCACTCCCTGTCACGTCTGCCCAGCACCCCCACCCCTCTTGTGGGTCCTCATCCCCCGTCGGCTCCTTTTTCCCTGCTCCCCCCCTTCGCTTTTCCTCTCCTTTCCCCCTTTTTTATTTTCCCATCATCTGTCCAGTTTGCCCTCACCTGCTCTCGGCTGTGCTATGTCACATTGGCCACCCTTTTAGTGTAGTGTTCCAGTGAATGTTCGTCTTTCTAGTGTTGCGAACAGAAACCATGCTGTCGCTGGGTGTGAATTTTATGTCTTTTGCGAACAGAAACCAGACTGTCCGCGTGTTTTTTTTAATTGTCTGTCTATTATTTTACCTGTCTGCTTCGTATGTATTTTATTCACATCATCATCCCTTTGTTCTATGTTTTAAGTTCCACGATTTTTTTTCGCCATGTTACTATTTAAGTCTCCGATTTTATCGCCTGTTTTTATTATTTCTTCTCTTCATCTTTTTAAAACAAATTTTGTAGGCTGAAGAGGGGCGTACTAAGTTGCTGCCAGCCCGCCCCCTTCGAGGGGAATCGAAATTCAATAAAGAAAAAAAGACTATTGAACTGTGGTGCTTCAGAAAAGTGCTGAAGATTAGATGGGTAGACCGGGTAACTAATGAGGAGATACTGAAATGAATTGTGGGAAAAGGAAATTAATGCCACAACCTGACTAAGAGAAGGATCCATTGATATGGCGCATCATGAGATACCACGACTTGACAATATGGCAATGGAGCATAATGGGGGTGGGGGTTGTACAAATTGAAAATGGAGATCGAGACTCGACTACAATAAACGGGTTGAACTGGGAGTAAGTTGCAGCAGTTATGCAGAAATTAAGAGGACTGCACGGTTAGACCAGCTTAGAGAGCTGCATTGAAAAAGCCTTATGACTGAAGACCACAGTAACAACAACAGTTAATCAACATTTTTATGGAGGAGCTGCTAGACACAATACATTTCAGTGTAGCAACATTCCGTATTGGAGCACACTTACTATTGAATATAATAGGTGAAGGTCCTGCACCAGATGCAGGAGTATGAATCCGGAATTTCGCTACAGATGGTGCTAGCCTTCAGTGTAGGCCCGTCAGTCCGCGTCTGTAGCGCCATCTGCTTCTTGTAACGGCTGACAACGAATGTCAACTCACAGTGACCCATGTTCCATACATCGGTATCTTTTTCAAACCCGTTAACATGTCGAGTTTTATGCCTACGAACTACGATTTGCAAACAGCATTGGTTTTCTGTTATCACTCGAAGAAAACTGCTGCAGAATCGCGTCGAATGCTTGTCGAAGCTTTAGACGAACATGCTCTTGGGAAAAGAAAGTGTTTCGAGGAGGTAAAAAAATTCAAAAGTGGTGATTTTGACGTGAGAAACGACGAGAGCGGGATACCACCGAAAAAGTTCGAAGACAACGAACTGCAGGCCTTATTGGATGAACATGATACTCAGATTCAACAGGAACTCTCGGAACAATTGAATGTGACACAGAAAGCCGTTTCTCTTCGGTTGAAAGCTATGGCAAAAGTGCAGAAAGTGGGGAAACGGTTTCCGCATGAACTGAATGAAAGACAGCAAACAAATCGAAAGACCACTTGTGAAATGCTGCTCGCTATATACAATAGAAAGTCGTTTCTCCATCGAATAGTGACAGGTGACGAAAAGTGGATATATTTTGAGAATCCTAAGCATCGTAAATCATGGGTGAATCGAGGCAAACCATCGACATCCACTGTAAGACCTAATCACTTTGGAGAGAAGACAGTGCTATATGTCAGATGGGATCAGAAGAGTTTAATCTATTATGAGCTGCAAAAACCAGGCGTAACCGTTAACACTGATCACTACCAACGCAAAGTGGTCGATTTAAGTCGAGGATTACGTGAAAAACGACCGAAATATGGAAAAAGGCAACACAAATCCATATTGCTCCATGATAACTCCCCATCACACACAGCAAAACGGGTCATGGAAACGACCGAGGCGTTCAGTTGGGAAGTACCGGGGCACGCGGATTATGCTCCAGACTTGGCTTCGCCCGATTGTCATCTGTTTGCCTCACTGGGAAAGGTTCCCGCTGAACAACACTTCAGTTCGTGTGAAAATGTACGGAAATGTCTCGCGTTGCATTCATAGCCTGCCAGAGAGGTGGGGGAAATGTAATAAATAGAAATGGAGATTATTTTGAATAAAATATTGTTTATCATTTTCAAACAACGGACGTTTGATTAATGCAACCAAATTTCGGTTTCATACTTCTACACCTCGTAGGCTCAAACCAAGCAGTTAATACGCGTCACAACTGATCAAATCGATGCAGCTACCGAGCGGTCCTTTCTAAATGCCGCTGTACACTGCTCTTTTGTCGCGTCTTTTCAGCTCGGGTGGGGAACAACTTTAACGCATGTTTTTAGACGTTTGACTTTCTGTCCATACACATACTGTGAGATGAAGAAGTAACTACGTGAACTAGCGATGAGAGCTAGTTCTAACACGGTACCCAATCATTAAATCATTGGAACTTCGGAACTGATGGGTGTTTCCAATGCCTGTAACGTAAGGATGCGTGACTACTTGTAGGAATAATTACTGATGTCCTATGCATGTCGGGCAGCACCCAAGCGTACTTAAAAAGCGCCATCGCTGCATTAATAATTGGGTACTAAACTTAAAGGTCGCATCCCGACAAATAACATCGCATAAAGACCATATGTGTATTAATAATGAAAATTTTTTGTTTCATTTGATCATTTACCATACTTTTTTTCCCCTTTGGATCGCAAGACTTCTTCGTCTTAAATTTATAATTCCGGATTTCGATCGTTGTTCATCGCTGAAGGACATCTACAGTCTTAGATAGTAAAATTACTGGAATGTGTTTCATTCACTGTGGTTACGTTTCAATGACTCTGGTCTGAAACATTTCTACTGAGTGCATGTACCCTTACATATGTTCGCGACCGGAACTTTCGAATATTTTTTTGTGATTCAGAGCCAGTATTTAATCTCAGTCGAAAACCCGTCAAAGGGAATATCTGTTGTATTCAGCATGGTACTAGCACAGTCGTCACTTAGTTTGGATTTTCTTCCGTGGATAGTTTTTACAATTATCATAATCCATTGAAATGAGTCAGCCAGTGGGCTGTCTAACACAGTACACATGATATGGCTCTATAATAACAATGTATCGGTGAGGACATATTGCAAAACTGATTTTTTGTTTAATGAAAGAAGCTTTTTAAATTGATATTATTCTGATAAAGGTTCCTTTCTCTTAGATGACATATCAACATGAATGCATAATATCAGTGTTAGGCGATTTATCCATATCCAATGAAGAGGCGAACTATGGGCAAATGTATACAAGTATGAAAGCAGGAAGTGTTGAGAATGTTTGAACAGAGGGAAGCTCATGTCTCATATCACCGGAAGACATGCGAGAATGTCTGTGAGAAAGCATTACAATTTTTCTAGCCAGAGTGGTACAGACTAACGCAGAGGCGTGTGAAATACATTTGTTCTTAGGAAAGCGGAAGCGACAGAGTGCCCAGGAGAAGTGCTGGCCGCACCATTTGATTTCCAGAGAGTGGGGGCGTACTGGACTTATTCAGTTTCCTCATCAGAAATCGAAATCACGAACTTTTACGAGAATGGAAAACCCAAAGGCATGACGGAAGTAGAATTACAGAACAGTGGTATATTGATGTACGGAGCAACATAGGATACAGCAGGAGCGCAGTTTCGCGTTCCAGCTACCGTGACCAGTACGACGACAATCAAGTTGTCACATCTTGCTTTGTATTGGCCGTAAAACCTTTTTGGAAGTGTTACCAGTGCAAAACCTGACTTTTGTAAACAACACATTGAATCCTGACCTATAACTTTCATTGTATGAACTTACACTATCACAGAGAAGACGAATTTCCGCGTAACAGATGTTCCAAGAAATCCAGCAGTACCGAAACAAATAACATTATAACATCACGACCGTAAGTATTCCAACTACCAGTATGTACCATGGTTGTAGTAGCAGTTTTGGTAGCGTATTTTTGCATTAAACGTAATACTGTCCATCCGCCTGAGTTACCAGTACAAGAGATACCAGTGAAGTGGCTCACTGATATAAATAAGGAACAGAAAGTAAAGTGTAACAAATAAAACAGTTTATTCGTATTAGAATATAAAGTGCAAACAGAGACACTGTAAGTGTAACCAGATGAGTTCAATGAATTGAACATAAACAGCGGTTATATAGTATTAAACAATAAAAGAAGAATCTTGTGGTTCAGCTCTCATGTGCAATCAAATAATAAAATCTACGCACTGCATAACTATCAGTGTAAAAAATATGTGTGATTTGGGGCAAATTTTCTAAAGGAGAGGGTCTGTTGCACCACAGAAAGATATTCTAGGCGAATGTAAAATTATGAAGTTCCTCCCTGACTAGTACCAAGCCAAGTGAAGATAGGCTTGTGTGCAACATTTGCATCAGCATGTCAGGGAGGTAAGAGAGCCAATACTTCAAGTAGCATAACACACAACCGAGGCCACTCTACTCATCACTCAAGTGAATCCCCAGTCCACTGGTATGCCCTCACTGTGAAGGGAGTATGACGTCACTCTGCCAACCACACACAGTGGAGTAACAACATGTAAATCATATGCATAAACAATTTTCAGCACACTGACGCTGCAAAAAGTAACGAGCTGAATGCCTTAAGCAAAAAGTTACAGCACCATGGTGCAGTGTAGAGCAATGGCAGGCCCAGAGAACCAGGCCACATTCGTTCATCCTCGCCAACGGATAACATCATTGCCCCAACAGACAGCTATAAATACTTTGGCTTCCTAGCCCTCTCACGATTCAGTTGCAACGAGCCAGTTCTGAGGCAGGACCTGTGATGTTCGGACTATCATTCATCAGATTCTACTATGACACAGTAGCCATCCCGGCCTGCTGGACTTAGCCATTGTGAACTGATGTCCTTTTCCCCATTGATGTGAAGACTTGGAGCCTGCTCACTGGGACAAACTGATAGTGTTTGGCACACTGTCGAACTGTCGCTCTTCAGGGAAGTTGCGCTAGCTTCTGCTGTCTACTGACATGTGTCTATGAGCAGACACTAGCGACCACAGCCTTTATCTAGTGGGGAGGACAGGGTATAACTCTACACAACCACCGCCATCCTGTGCAGAGCTGCTGAGAGCTTACGAGGGTGCTGTCTTCAGTGTCCACGAGTACACACTAGTGAAACGTGTTGTCACACTGTGGGACATCACTGACGAATGGGCGATGTCTGCAACCAACTGGGTCGGCTACCTTGCACGGCGCCGCTTTTGCTGTGTTGGCGGCCCTGACGTTGCCGCTGCCCTCGAGACTGCTGAGGTGCACGTATCCGCTCATTCTATTCCCACTTGCCACTTCTGCTGCCATTGCCACTGCCGCAGAGAAGCTGACACAATTGCAGAACCAAATAAATCGCCTATTCAGTCTCATTAGGGCTCCTGAGAGTCCGCCACCACACGCTTCGCTTTGTCATCCTTCGTTCGTAGGGAACATATCCCACTGACCCCTACGCTCCTACTACAGAGAAAAATGAGATGCGCAGAAGTAAATATTTAATTTGATTTTGTATTAAGCTGCAATAATTCTCAGGCACTTCATATCACTAGTCAAATTATCGATGCTTCTAATAGGTACTGTATTCATCACTTTCCAAGCAAAAATCAAGTTTCATGAGGAATAGTGAACTTCATTTTCTCTTGCAATTTTTTGAATATGCTTTTCATTATTCCTTCTTATATATCACAGATTGTTTACGGCTCTTATCTCTGCCGGACTACATATGCACAACTTATTCCAACAAAACACCATGCAAAAATCAACCCCTGTATCCATTCCTGTTTAATCTCACACAAATATATTCATCACCTAGAAAATTACTTAACTAACCAACAGAGCAGAATCGCCTAATACTATACCGTTCCACAAAGATTTCATTCCATGGAAACAGTATCATCAAAAATTGAGCTTTACACATATAACAATGCATACACAAAAAATAAAACGAATTAAACAGAACATACAACGTATAACAAAAATATTTACATTCTCCATGGCTTTGTTCAAAAAATATTCAAATGTGTGTGGAATCTTATGGGACTTAACTGCTAAGGTCATCAGTCCCTAAGCTTACACACTACTTAACCCGAATTATCTTAAGGACAAACAGACACACATCCGTGCCCGAAGGAGGACTCGAACCTCCGCCGGGACCAGCCGCACAGTCCATGATTTCAGGGCCTTAGACCGCTCGACTAATCCCGCGCGGCCCATGGCTTTGTTACTTATAAAGTTATCTTCAGATACTTTCCAATAGCACTCATACCAGTTACTCTGTCCATGGCTTTACGCGTGAAACACGACGCAAACCTTTTAGCTCATGTGTCTGTACCATTTCTATTTCGACAGCATAGGGGTGCGGGATCCTACGTATCCTATAAGGACCACTAAAACCTTGAAAAATTTCTTCGTTAAGGCATTGCATTTCTTAGACAGTCGCTGAGTGCATACTGAAACTTTCTGGCCAACATGAAATTCTGTTTGGCTCACCCGTTTCTCCCTCCAAGTTTTGCAACGCCATCCCTATGATTAGGTGCTGACAGAGTCAGCACTTCTTTGGGCATGGTACAGTTTCCTACATATAGGCAGTTACTGACTCTTCAAAATGTGGACTGGGGCAAGCAACGTTTATTCACTGGGAAGCTAGTTCAGAACGTCTGGAATGACCAAAGATGCACGTCCCATGTTTTACGCTGCCTGGAACAGTAGAGTCTACATAATTTTTGAAATTCCTTCATCACCCTCTTAACAAGGTTTCACAAGGGGTGGTATAATGAAATGAAGGCCAGTTTAATCTTATGCTACTTTGTCATGTTCAGTCACTGTCGAGAGCTAAATAGTGGACCACTGTCGGAGATCACTTGTCTCACCGTACCTACTTCGCACAAGAAATGATTTGTAAAGGCGGCCGCCACCGTCTTACCAGTAGCCTTCCTCAAGGATACGAAAGTAACAGACTTCGATGGGCATAGGAATCAACTGCGTGCGAACTAGTGACTGCCCCAAAAGGTCTGCTGTGGCTATGTCGCGTAATTTCGATGGAATTATTGGATGGTTTGGTCTTGCGTACGATACCATCTGTGGTTTCGTCTTTTGGCAGATCTTGGATACTTCCATCATCTGGCGAATTCTCTCCAACGTACTGTTGAAGTAACATGCTTCCTTTAACTTTTTATAACATTTTTACACACAAAAACTACCGTAGGTTAAGTGTGTGCTAACACTATCTTATTAATTAACTTATTTGGAGTCTCCAACAGCCATCGAGAATCCCTTGGATCTCGATGTTTAAAAACTAATTTGCCCTGTATTAAATGATATTTGCGTATGGTCGCTTTGTCATTGTCATACGTTTCGGTTTTATCTCACTCGGCACCAAGTCTTTGTCTCGCTCAATCGTAATTTGCTCTAGTGTGGACATTCCATAATTTCTGAAAGTCACATTCTTGAAGTACAACAAGCTAAAATCATTATCTCGTTGGTTGCCTTCAAGACTGTGTGGCAGATCGTTTGGAATGCGTGACGAGTCCTCTACTAAATGCCTACTTCCTGGCATATACTTGAAACGTCCCCTTAAAAAAATTATACATGACTGTTCTTAAACTGATACACAATATTTTTTTTAGCGCAACGCAATCTGACTTTCAATAATCCCTACAAAAGAATGGCCCTGACTAACAATAACCTATACGTTTCACAAATCACTTACCTCATAAAAATCTTCGTTACTCGAACCACTGCAATACAGCGAGCGCCACTACTGCCAGGTAAATAAAAGATTCAAACTACGGAAGGCACTAACTACTGATAGGCATAGTTAGCAAATGAAAGATTTTGATAGAGAACAAACAATGTATTTACCTTAATAGTGTTCAAAAGTCATAATATATACAGCATTTCATGACATCCATTCTTACAAATGTACTGTTTCTGATGGATACACGTCCAGATCATCCGCTCTCAAAATTCCGCCATTTCTCTCCCCACATCCACCACTGCTGGCGGCTCACCTCCAACTGCGCAACGCTACGCGCTTTTAACAGCCAACTGCCCAACACTACAATAGCCAACAACAATGCAAACCAGCCTCAGACTGCACACAGCACAGCCACTGATTTTCATACAGAGCCTACTTACATGCTCCCCACAAAAAATTTTACAAATTGTTTTGGGCAGTGGCCAATACAGATTTGAAAATTTTTTTTCATAATTACAATAACAAAGAAATCAAATGCGCACACTTATTGATACAATGTTGGTCAAAAGCTAAAATTTTCTCACAGTCCATAAAGACAGTCCCGATCATTCATCACAGTAAAATTGCAGTGTTTTTTTCTCAAAGTCTGAGCAGTAAAAGAGAATGCACACGAAAGTAGTGGGTTTCCATGCAGTCTTGAAGAAGTAGTGTTGTCCTTCCAACGGAAAGACAGTGCTGACTCTTGAAATGCAGACAGGTAATGGGCCACAACAGAGCAAACCCACAGCAGAGTCAGTCGAAGTTTTGAAGAATATTGGTAGGTAGGTCATCACAGAACAGACCCACTGTAGTCCTGGTAGAGAGTATGGTATTGGTGGGCCACCAGAGGTACAGACCCACTGCAGTCCTTGTAGAAATAATGGTATTGGTGAGTCATCAAAGGTGTAGTTCCACTGTAGTACTTGTAGAGGTGGCTAGCAGCCATCTGCTGCGAATGTGCAGGTGCACAATCACCATAGAAGAGTCTTGTGGACAATATAGCAAGTCCATGAACCACCACTTGTGCACCCACAAAATTTTTTTTTGAAATGTCCTTAGAACCAGCAATGCTGTTATCCAGTCCCTTGCTGAATTATTAACTTAAGTGCAAACACTATCAGTCCCTACTTCTCACATGAAATGAAATGTCGTGTGACGAGGGCCTCCCGTTGGGTAGACCGTTCGCCTGGTGCAAGTCTTTCGATTTGACGCCACTTCGGCGACTTGCGCGTCGATGGGGATGAAATGATGATGATTAGGACAACACAACACCCAGTCCCTGAGCGGAGAAAATCTCCGACCCAGCCGGGAATCGAACCCGGGCCCTTTGGATTGACATTCTGTCGCGCTGACCACTCAGCTACCGGGGGCGGACACTTCTCACATATTGTCCATATACCATGACCAACAAGGCCCCAGGAGTAGACAACATTCCATTGGAACTACTGATGGCCTTGGGAGAGCCAGTCCTGACAAAACTCCACCATCTGGTGAGCAAGATGTATGAGACAGGCGAAATACCCTCAGACTTCAAGAAGAATATAATAATTCCAATCCCAAAGAAAGCAGGTGTTGACAGATGTGAAAATTACCGAACTATCAGTTTAATAAGTCACAGCTGCAAAATACTAACGCGAATTCTTTACAGATGAATGGAAAAACTGGTAGAAGCCGACCTCGGCGAAGATCAGAAATGTTGGAACACGTGAGGCAATACTGACCCTACAACTTATCTTAGAAAATAGATTAAGGAAAGGCAAACCTACATTTCTAGCATTTGTAGACTTAGAGAAAGCTTTTGACAATGTTGACTGGAATACTCTCTTTCAAATTCTAAAGGTGGCAGGGGTAAAATACAGGGAGCGAAAGGCTATTTACAATTTGTACAGAAACCAGATGGCAGTTATGAGAGTTGAGGGACATGAAAGGGAAGCAGTGGTTAGGAAGGGAGTGAGACAGGGTTGTAGCCTGTCCCCGATGTTATTCAATCTGTATATTGAGCAAGCAGTAAAGGAAACAAAAGAAAAATTCGGAGTAGGTATTAAAGTGCATGGAGAAGAAATAAAAACGTTGAGGTTCACCGATGACATTGTAATTCTGTCAGAGACAGCAAAGGACTTGGAAGAGCAGTTGAACGGAATGGATAGTGTCTTGAAAGGAGGATATAAGATGAACATCAACAAAAGCAAAACGAGGATAATGGAATGTAGTCGAATTAAGTCAGATGATGCTGATGGAATTAGATTAGGAAATGAGACACTTAAAGTAGTAAAGGAGTTTTGCAATTTGGGGAGCAAAGTAACTGATGATGGTCGAAATAGAGATGATATAAAATGTAGACTGGCAATGGCAAGGAAAAATTTGTTAACATCGAGAATAGATTTAAGTGTGAGTAAGTCGTTTCTGAAAGTATTTGTATGGAGTGTAGCCATGTATGGAAGTGAAACATGGACGATAAATAGTTTAGACAAAAAATGTGGTGCTACAGAAGAATGCTGAAGATTAGGTGGGTAGTCACACAACTAATGAGGAGGTATTGAATAGAATTGGGGAGAAGAGGAGTTTGTGGCACAACTTGACAAGAAGAAGGGACCAGCTGGTAGGACATGTTCTGAGGTATCAAGGGATCACAAATTTAGCATTGGAGGGCAGTGTGGAGGGTAAAAATCGTAGAGGGAGACCAAGAGATGAATACACTAAGCAGATTCAGAAGGGTGTAGGTTGCAGTAAGTACTTGGGGATAAAGAAGCTTGCACAGGATAGAGTAGCATGGAGAGCTGCATCAAACCAGTCTCTGGACTGAGGACAACAACAACAACAACAACAATGCAGAAACGTGTGCAGTGAAATGTAACTTACAAGTTACTTAATTTGATGAACTGGTGTCAATTACAATTTTATACATAAGAATACAATAACAAAGGTACAAAATACATCATTAAGGAACATAACAATACAGATAACATTTGTAGTAATAAGGGCTTTACAAAAGAATAGAAATAAACATATACATCAGTGTTACAGGAATTATGATATAAGTAAATACATAAAAGATCAGAATAACTTTTGAAACATCAACTTCACACATGAGCATTAAAACAAAACAGAATAAATAATGTCTAAACATCTTTACAAAGTAAATAACATATTATCTGAAAAATTCTACAACATAACTCTCATCAGATAAACACATAAAGACGGGAAGAACACAAATACCCAAGGGTACACAAGCACATAGTGGGATAACACAAGGAAAGGACAGGGTTTGTTTTACTGCAGTATTTTGAAAACAAAACTTTCTTTACTTCTCGGAGATCTCCCTTCGTTCTTCATTATTTCCAAAAAGTCCTATCTATACCTGCTCTCTGTACTTTTTTCGTATAACTTATCAAAGCATTTCTTCCAATTCATTGCAACTCATTCTCTTATATAGTCTACACCCTCTTAAACTAACTTAAATCTACTGAGCTCAGATGCATAAACTAAGGGACGAGGCAATGCAGCAACACAAAACTATTAATACAAACAGCAATGACAAAAAAATGCGAATTGGCAAAGCAAGCAGCAGTATATCTAAATTAGCAAAGCAAATGCAACATTACAACTAATATGAGCCAATGTGCAACAACAAGAAAAATAACAACTGGCTTAACAGAGTAATACAAAGTGAAATTCAGTAGCACTATGCCTGACAAACAGCAGCTGCAAATGCAATAACTTATATCTAAACATGACAAACCCATAAGCAGAAAAAATAGTACACTAAAGACAACAATGCAGATAAGGGAAATGTGCATTCACATATTAATGTCTATGTAATTAAAGTGGTGCACCACAAAAACTTATTCTACAAAAAATTACCAAGTACTTGAAAAGAAAATTATGTATGCAGTTACTGTTACTAGTCCCTTCTTATTGTTCTTTCCTTTCCAAGTGCTCCTTTTTTTGAAGAATGTGGATCATAAAATTATTAATTAGCAGATCTGTTGACAGAAAGTGTTCACATTAACAAATGCATTTAATTTTATTTTATAGAACCAATGCTGCAACACAGCTGGAAACCAGATATCAAATGCAATAAGCGACTATGTTCAAAGCATAAAAACATTATTCAATAGCCATGTGGCATTTCATAAGTCAGTGAAAAAATCTCTCAACTAGCAAGACAATAGGTGCAAAATGTTTCTCATAATTTCATTAGGCATTTTAGTAAATATCATAAATTAAGAGCTCCACAGTGTAATAATATGTTTTAAGGTTCGGGTGTGTCGTATTTGTGATGCTTTCTACAGAGGAATGTCAACAGCGACGTTAATGGCCTCTTTTTTCTCCACCTAATGGCTGTTTCTCCAGGCGGCTGGCACAGCTGGCCGCTCACGACGCATTACATCAAGGTCACTTGGCTTTCTTACCGAAATATTTACGACAGCAATTTGCGCTACAGTGATAGTCTCATGCAAAAAATTCACAGGTCGAGAATTTGCTTTACAAATCTGTAGATACAAAATCCTATAAATATAATAGTGTCCAGAAAATTTTTGCTGGCATTGTGATACATTCACACACTTACACACATTTCATAACTCTTTAAAGTACGATTCTTGGTTTCCAACATCCTTTTTCACAAGTCAGAGTCCCTAACCACTACTCATTATTCCTTACCTTGTTACACATATACATATTCGTTGACACTTCTTCAATATTTCATCATAATAAATACGTAGCATAATCAAATTCCTCAATAAGCATCAGCTTATTGATCATAAACATATCTCAACAGCATACTACACATCGTCGTCGTAATAATATCATAACACCTCAGTCAATTCTCAAAATCGTCGTAGCTTCCTCCAATAATTTCAAAACCTAAAAAAAATTCTCTGCTCATTTCAATAGTGTCATCTACCTCAAAAGTACTTTAAAATCATGATCCCATACCAAATACATCACTCAGAGCTCTCATAGTATCACAATGGTTCCGAAAAAATATGAACAGTTCACAAAGTACAGACGAAATACGATTTCATAAGTGTGAAGTTATCCAACTGTGTAATTGCGTAAATATCTTTCCCTGACATAGTAAAAAAAAACATGTTTGTCTCTCAGTTAAATGATCAGATAGCTGTGTAATTCTGTCTTACAGAAATATGGTACCGACGTGTAAAGTTGTATAAGGAAATACCACATTAGCTAGGGCTCCTTGTGCTTGCCAAACACATGGTACACAAAGTAGGCGTGTACCCCCCTGAAGACTAATGTACTTATACCCCCAGGTGTTACAGATTACAGAAATGGAATGAAATGTATCACGGAGAACCTTAGTATCTTTGTAATTCAAAAATCTTAAAAAATAAATGTTTCAAGTACAAAATTAATCACTCAAATGCGTGTCAGTAGCGCTAAATGTGCGTCTTGCCGTAAGATAATTCTGTGGAAGTGTCGTAGTTATCGTCCTCTGTAAGCCTAGTTCTGCTGAAGTCGATGTACTTACCTCATCATAAACAAAAGTGAAATGCTTTGCGTATAGATATCGTAGTTATTGTGCTTATTGCAGTGATGAAGAAAGTACTGTGCTGTAACGTATTGTTGTGCTACAGAAAAGGCTGTCTCATTGTAGCTATACCACCAAACTTACTACTAAAACATGTTTTACTTTGCAGAATAATACAGAAAAACTGTGCAGATATAAAACAGATACACCGCAAAAGCAACAACGTAAATTGTCACTCATTAGTAGCGTCGTGATACAATCGTGTAGCTGTCACATAAACTAACCACTGTCTCATCTGGTATCTCTCAGAAAGTACTTTAAATCCAGAATGTACGTTCAAGTAAACCAAATGTTACATTAAAATCTCATTAGCAGTACCTGTATATGTTCTAAGTATGTAAGCCTCATAGTCGTTACGTAATCGTGCAACTAACAAGTAAGAATGTACACACACAATAACACTGTGTCGTCTGTTCACTATAACAATGCATTCGTAATTTCTGTTTAAATAAGTTCTCTTGGTTCTTGACTGGATATTTAACTTCAAACATTGTTGCATGTTAACAGATCCTAAGTCTGACAAAGCATACTAGTAATGTAAAGTAAAAAATTTTATAGCAAAGACTAAGTTAAAAAAAAAACAGATTATCTCTCAATAAACGGTTTTACATGTGAAATGTGGTGCAATCCTTTACTCTTCCTAGTATGCAGAGTTTCAACTTCAACGCAGTTATCATGTGGTATACGTCGGATTCTGTAAGGTCCATTGTAAATCAGAAGGAATTTGTGACTTAAGTGTTTCTTCTTATGTGACAATGAATGAGCTTTAATGAGAACTTTCAGACCAATATATAATTTCTTTGCATTTGCTTTACCGTGTAGTTTTCTCCTTTTGTCTGCTGCAGAATTTATATTTTTAATAGCCAAATCAATTATGTCTTTATGTCGAAGTTTACGTGTATTCGGGAAAAGTACAAGCCCTCTGATTCTGTTCGGTGGTTCTTCATTCTTCAGCACAAGAATAGGTGGTAAAGCAGTGGAGTCATGAGGCATTTCATTCAGCACGTTTTGAAATAAGTGTAAATATCTGTCCCAATGCTGATGCTTTCTGTGACAATAGTCTGCAAAGCTTATTGATTTCTTTCATAATCCGTTCAGACGGGTTACAATGTGGTGAGTACAATGAAATAAAAACAGGTTTGATTTTATGGTTCCAAAGCATGCGTGACCAAATAGCAGATCTGAATTGCGGTCCGTTATCTGAAATGACTTTACTAACGTGTCCAACTTCACGTAAGAAATTTTTAACAAAGGCGTTGGATACCGACCGTCCATTGGCTTTACGTAACGGAGTGAAAGAAACAAATTTTGAAGTAAGTTCAACAGCGACTAGAACGTACGAAAATCCATTCGATGTTCTGACAAGGGGTCCCAAGAGATCAACGGCAGCAAATTCCTTTAATTTAGAAGGAATGATAGGAAACATCGGAGCACGATGTGAGATAGTAGATGGTTTCGCCTTTTGACAAAGTTTACAAATAGACAAGACTCTTCGAATTCTCTTTTCCATATTGTTAAAATAACAAGTCGTTCGAAGAATATGATAACATTTTCGTGGACCAAAATGTGCGTAGCTGAAATTAATGTTCCAAATGAGCTTATTAACAAAATCGTCCGGAATGCAAAGTACCCATAGCTTGTCATCAACAGTGCAGCGTTTGAAGAGTATGTTGTTTCTAACGAGATAATAATGCCGAATCTGAGTGTGTGTCTTTTCATGCCATTTACTTTTGATGTCTTTCCAAATCGGATCTTTATCTTGTTCATGAGCAATGTCCTTCAAAGATGTGGTGATGAGGTTTTCAAAGGCGACTTTCTGAATGTAAAGAATACTGAAATTTTTCTCGAGGTTGCCTTCTGTGTTACTTTTCTCAAGCCCAGCCGGTGCGCGTGACAGTGCGTCCGCAACAATGTTCTCCTTGCCGGGAATGTAGACTACTGTGAAGTGGAATTCTTGCATAAAGAATGGCCAACGTTTTAACCTGTCATGATTTAATTTTGAAGACATAAGAAATTGTAATGTACCATGATCACTGTATACTTTTACGTGCTTGCCAGAAAGAAAGAAACGGAATTTGTTGAATGCCCAAACGATAGCTAAAGCTCATAATTCAGTAACGGAATAATTTTTTTCAGATTTTGTTAGCACTCTGCTAGCAAAATCAATGGTTTTCTGAACAGTAGTGTCATTTTCTATGGCTTCTTGAAATAAATGGGCACCAAGACCGACTTTAGAAGAATCCGTGCTAAGGCAGAAATCTTGTGACAGATCTGGATGAGGTAGGAATGGCGCGTTAAGTAGCGATTCCTTCAAAGAATTGAATTCCAACTGTGCTTGTTCGTCCCAGTTCCAAATAGTATTTTTTCCAGTGAGAGAAGAAAGTTTTGGTGTCGCTAGAATTTGCATATTCAGAAAACGACGGTAAAAATTTACGAGACCTAGAAAACTGCGGACTTGTCTTTTTGTGGATGGAACTGGAATGGCTCTGATTCCTTCTAACTTTTCAGGATCCGGCTGAATGCCTTCAGAAGAAATAATGTGTCCCAAAAACCTCACCTTTCACCTACCGAATTCAGACTTTTCCAAGTTAACTGTAATTCCAGATTCTGCAAAAATACGTAACAAACTGTTAAGGATGCGATTATGTTGTTCCCATGAGGCATCTGCTATTAGAATATCATCCACATATAAGGTGATGTGACGTTTTAAGAAATCAGATAATATGGAATTTAGTCCACGAATGAATGCTGCCGAAGAAATGTTCAAACCAAAAGGAAGTTTCCGAAATTGAAAACAAACGCCGAAACAAAGAAAAGCTGTGTATTTTCTACATTCTGGATGAATTTCGATCTGTTAAAAGCTAGATCTGAGATCAATAGAAGACAACACTTTTACACCATTAAAATTTTGAAGAAGTTCTTCCATTATTTGCGGCCTGTCTGTTTCAGGAATACTGATAGTATTGATTTGTCTCGAATCTAAGACAAGTCTGAGCGATCCATTTTTCTTCTCAACAACATGTAATGGATTGTTGTATGAGCTTACTGCAGGCTCAATAATGCCCTCGTCAAGCATAGATTGTATTTCTGTTCTAACACGGCCCTATAATGTGCTGGAATTACGTATGGTCTAACACAAAATTTAGTATGCTCACGAACACGAAATTGGTATTGAAATCCCTTGATTGTTCCTGTTTTGTGAGTAAAAACTGTGGAATGTGCTTGTAAAATCTCAAAAAGGTCCTGCCTATCAGTGTCATTACAATTCTCAATTGTTTGAATTTTATTCTGAATTAACTCATTAGTTTCAAATATGCCGTCGATATCATCCCTGTCAGTACTTGCAGAGTGATTGTTAGTGTCTAGTTCCGTAGAAAATTCCGTACTGTTGTCTAACAGAAGGTAAAGCCAATTAATTTCCTCGTCATGGTTTGAGAGCCAATCTTCAAATTTCAAAGCTAATGACTTACCTTCTTACTCTAAACTTATTTCAGCATCGTGAAATTTTAAGATTGCTTTGTATTCATTCAAAAGTCTACTCCCAATATAAATTCCGTCGACAATAATGGAACAATATGAAAGTTCATAGAGAAGCTGTGGCTTTGACAAAAGAATTCTAAGTTGGTTTGTTGGCGTACATCTACACTTTTTCCAACGATTGCACCTTGTAATTTAATCTTACGTAACGGAAGTGTGGGGCAATCGTTAGATTTGTTGCATTTGCTAAAGGCTGTTTCACTAAATACTGAAATTGGACTGCCAGAGACAAGTACTGCCTTATACAGTATTTTACGTCATTTACTGTATGTGAATCACAAGATATGCAATGTTGTTATGTTTTACGTCGTGTTCCTGGAGCAAGATGTCCCTAATGTCTTCCATTTTTACGTAATTACTAGCTACGGCAGCTGCGTCATCAGTTTCATAAGTACGTTTTGTGGCTGCCAGCAATATGAGTCATTGCCTATTGTCTCTTTGTTGGCGCGCGTCGTTATTGGGATTTGGAAACCTAACTTCTACAAATTCACCTTGTCGAGAGAGCCCTGCCCTGTTTGAATGCCGCCAGTTCTGTCGTTATGATCATATCGTCTGTCGTCATGTCGGTAGATTCCATAGTTTCTTTCTTGTCGGTCATGTGGTGGATAATTTCTCCCTGAATCGTAACTGCGTGCTGGACCGTTGCGTCTGAAGCTATTCTGTCACCCTTTTGTCTGTTTCTCTGATTGTCTCTGTGATAGTCATTGCCGCGGAGAGGTGATCTTTCCCTGTAATTATTAATACTCTGCCAACGGTTGTCATACGGGTGGTGTCTGTTTGGGTCACGATTTACGTTGTAAGAATAGCCTTGTCGTGTCCATTTATTATTTCTGTAATCGCGGAATTGTGATGGATGTGACTGTAATTGTTGTGCTCCTGTCTCCACGTTCTGCGATTGTCAGTGTAAATTTCCAATTCTTGTAACAGTCCCTGAAAAGCTTCAATGTCGTCTTTACAACGTCCTGCCAAAACAATGTGTCGTAAATGTTCAGGCAATTTGATTAAGCAAATGCGGATGAGTTCTGAGGGGCTGTATGGATTTGACAGGTACTGATTCTTGTGCAACATGTCTTCAAAATATTTCACGAGACTGTAAAATTCAGATTGTTGAAATGTTTCAACATTATGATGCTATGTTTTACTCGGTCTTGTGTCACTCAGATCATCATCCACCTTTGTAGATAAGTTAGTGAACTGATCCGAAAGTTCGGCTACTTTCTACGATAGTGAACTTATTTCCTCGGTGTGTTTTTCTGAACCAAGTTTCAGAGTATCCATTTGTGTTGAAATCGTATCTACTGTGTCCTTTAAGTTTTCCTGAGTTTTTGCAAGTTGCGTAACCGAATCGGTAGATGCAACTGATTCAATTTTAGATTGCAAGCTGTCGTGATTTTCATGAACAGTAGTTTGCAGTTCTTTTATGGCTGCTTCGTGATTCTGTAATGCATTTTCATGACGTGAAAAAATAGGTTGAAAATGCTCACAAATTTGTGTTTTTACATCATTACAGACTTTTTGGCATTTCGATTCGATTTTATGTAACTCAATAGTTAAATCTTCACGTGTTTGTTCAAGTGTGGTGTCTAACGTTTGAAGATTTTGTTCCATTGCGTCTAACTGTTGCTGTGTTTGTCTCTGGTGTTGTTCCATTGTGTCTAACTTTTGAAGATTTTGTTCCATTGTGTCTAACTTTTGACGATTTTGTTCCATTGTGTCTAACTGTTGCTGTATTTGTCTCTGATTTTGTTTCATTTGTTGCATTAATTGCAATAATAATGTATTAGTGTCTGGAATCTGTTCCTCTATGCTTTTCGGCAGCGCATTTGCACCGGCAACATTCACATTTTGACGAGCAGAAAATGTGTCTTGACTTATTTGAGAAAACGGTGAAGATGCAAAACCTGAATCTACAGTATTTGCAAGATTGTGTCCTGTCATTTCGGATTCCGGAGGCGAACTGTTGCCGACCGATCGATCGATAATGCTTCCCTGTTCACTACTTGTTTCACTGTCTACACCATTATTTGCAGCCCGCTCCATTTCCCTATGCACAATTACCAAATTACTAGTTTGAACATTAGTTAATTAATTACATGGTGGCGCTAACACACTGCTTTCGTCTTCACTGTCATTTCTCAGTTTACTTTGGAGCCTAGTATTACGTTTTTCACACGCCATTATTGTGACAATATTTCACACGGCAACACAGAAAAGCACAATTTGAAGAGCAAAATAAAAAAAACACATTAACATAGCAATGAAAATAAAATCTCGTTAATTGCTAGTGCAGCTGCGCAATGCTTGGTGCAAATCTACATGCATGCCACAACTGTTTTACTGTACAACAATGAAAAACTACAACTACAAAGGAAATTCTCTCTTTAATTACGCGCTAGCAATAAACAATAGCTACACTAATTACACAAACTACAAGAAAAAATCAGAAAATCCCAGTGAGGTATCCTCGGCTAAGGGTCGACATATGAAACGTCCCCTTAGAAAAATTATACATAACTGTGCTTAAACTGATACACAATATTCTTTTAGCAAGACGCAATCTGACTTTCAATAATCCCTACAATAGAATGGCCCTGACTAACAATAACCTACACGTTTCACAAATCACTTACCTCACAAAAATCTTCGTTACTCGAACTACTGCAATACAGCGAGTGCCACTACTGCCAGCTAAATAAAAGATTCAAACTACTGAAGGCACTAACTACTGATAGGCATAGTTAGCAAATGAAAGATTTTGATAGAGAACAAACAATGTATTTACCTTAATAGTGTTTCAAAAGTCATAATATATACAGCAGTTCATGACATCCATTCTTACAAATGTACTGTTTCTGATGGACACACGTCCAGATCATCCGCTCTCAAAATTCCGCCATTTCTCTCTCCACATCCACCACTGCTGGCCGCTCACCTCCAACTGCGCAACGCTACGCGCTGTTAACAGCCAACTGCCCAACACTACAATGGCGAATATTGCAACAATGCCGACGAGCCTCAGACTGCACACAGGACAGTCAGTGATTTTCATACAGAGCGCTACGTGGCGTTGCCAATATAAAATCCTAAACAGCCTACTTACATACTCTATAGTGAATAGGTACTCCTGCATGGAGTAGCCAATGAGCTAACCTTCCATGGACTACCGTTGCCATAATCAAGAACTGTAGAGCCCAGCGACCCACTTACACCTGTCTTTGTTCTGAATAGGAATAGGTAGGAATGGGGGTACTTCCACACCTGCTTGGGTGTGGTCTCTGCTGGTGTCTCGAATGACGAAGTATTAAATTGTTATTGACAAGCAAACACAACCTCATCCTCTCCCTATGCTGTACAGCTTCAGAGTGAATCCCTCTCATTCCAGTGTCCCAGTTATAAAAGATGATGATAAGGGGAAGAAGTAGGGGGTGCTTGATCATGATTGGTCCAGGGGAAGAGCAGGGGTTCCTCGCCATTTTATTGTGCCTCCATTGTCTGTGAGACATAGTGAGGGCGTTCCCGCCCCAGTTTATGTCACGTGACCACTATCATTTACCTGCCTGATGCTTGTGCGGATTCATTTCGGTGACCTTGATTAATCCCCAGTGGTTCCTCGGCACGGGAGGGGGGGCAGGTGGGGGGGGGGGGTGATATTTATTATTATAAGTCGGCCAAATGCGTAACCTGACGCCGGATGTGATAATAACTTTATCTGCGTTTGAATGCCCACCTGCTATCGTCGACCCTTCAAGCCCTTTTTTCAACAGATTGAAGGCGTGATTATCGTATGGGGAGGAAGCAGGAGTAAAGGGCGGGTGCGCGAGAGTCTGCCACTTAGGTTGACGTAACTTCGGCGTTACGGCATTTGCGAATGGAGGCGTTCACCATAAAGCGGCAGCACCCTTTGTTGCCCAACATTCCACAATGGTGATTTTCCACAGACGTGCTGCCCCATACACTTTCTCCATTCTCCGATGAGTGTCTACCTGTGTTTGTACTTCGGCAGCTAAGAAAAAAATAGCAGCACGTTGGTACTGTTTGCTCGTATTTGGCAATAGCGACACCATTAGTTCAGTTTCCTCATTTACCGCACGCGAGTCGGAAAGACACAAATGCGGCACTGATCCCTTGCCTACATGTCGGTGCTGATACACCGAAGCGCCAAAGAAGCTCGTATAGGCATGTGTGCTCAAACACAGAGATATGTAAACAGGCAGAATACGGCGCGGCGATCGGCAACGCCTACATAGGACAACATGTGTCTGGCGCGGTTGTTAGATCGGTTACTGCTGCTACAAAGGCAGCTTATCAAGGTTTAACTGAGTTTGAGCGTGGTGCTACAGTCGGCGCACGAGCAATGGGACACAGCTTCTACGAGTTAGGGATGAAGTGGGGATTTTCCCGTACGACCATTACACGAGTGCACCGTGAATATCAGGAATCTGGTAAAACACTAAATCTTCGACATCATTGAGGCCAAAAAAATATCCTGCAAGAACGACTGAAGAAAATCGTTCAGCGTGACGGAAGTGCAATCCTTCCGCATATTGCTGCAGATTTCAATACTGGGCCATCAGCAAGTGTCAGCGTGCGAACCATTCAATGAAACATTATCGAAATGGGCTTTAGAAGCCGACGGCCCACTCGTGTACCCTTGATGACTGCACGACACAAAAGCTTTCCGCCTCACCTGGGCCCCTCAACACTGACATTGGACTGTTGATGAGTGGAAACATGTTGCCTGCTCAGACGAGTCTCATTCAAATCGCATCGAGCGGATGGGCGAGTATGGGTACGGAGGCAACCTCATGAACCTGTGGACCCTGCTTGTCAGCAGCTGGTGCCTGACACTCCACTCGTTTTCACGTTAGTCAGACACCAGCAAAAACACCCTGAGACTGCGTAAGCGTCTATAGAATAAATTACTGAGGCTAGGAGTCGACCCTTATTCTACGACAGAGCACATCGGTGTTTATCTGTACACAATTTTTTTTTAAATTCAGGATTATTGTCAAAGAAGTACACGCATTTACATAGGTTGTAACATGACAATGTCAGTACAGTTGTCAATATGACGCATTACGTCCTGTTTAATCGAAATAACACTGAACAGAACAATACCAAATTTAAACTAGAAGGTTCTCTACAAAATTATTCTTACGACTACACCATGAAGTTGGCCAATATCACGACAAATCATCCGATTCCGGTTCTAAGTTCAGTAGTATTCAGGATTACAATCAAGGCTACGGAGGATGGTTAGTTTTTTCGGCAAGCTGAGCAAAAGACTGCTCAGGGTTGCTCGAGTTCACAGTGGACGCAAGCTGGTGAACCAACAAGTTCACGCCTCTGCCAGCGGTGTTTACCTGTGGTGAGCAGACGGCTGCATAGCTGCTGTCGCCCTCTGAAAATCCTATAAAAGCTAATCAAAATCTTCGATGATTTTATCAGCAGAAACCGTCTAGTTAGGCGAGAAACCATACACTCATTCCTAGTCTGAAAATACGGCGATATACTGCTGCTTAGATGGAGCAGCGTGGATATTACAATGCCCTCTCAGTTTTCGCAAGAACAATTAGCTACGTAGGTGTTTCGTTTCTCCGCTGTTGTACCTCAACAACTCTTGAGGTAATTTCTAGCTGAATGTCAACCAAAGTGAACGCAGTGTTCACTCAGTATTCCTCCTTTGGTGTCGTACAGAGGGCGACGCGCCCTGTTCTGCACTTGGCGCTGGTTCAGAGCAGAGTTCCTGGACGTTTTCGGTCTTGTGTCTCTCATAGTAAACTAGGTCCTCTCGTGCTTCAAGTCACGGCTTTTTCCAACCAATATGGGCGTTCCTTACATCTCATGGAAACTACCTCTGCCAATCGCAAAGACCCTACCTCCAAACTGCATCGAAATTTCGGCACTTTACTCCTTCCTAGTTCATCTCAGCCAGTCGGACATTTTGTGCCCGCTCCAACGCCTGAAAGTTACACGCGTACATCATGAGCGTACCACGAGCATTTCATGTGATCAGCTGCGTTGCTGGCCTGTTTGTGACCATCTGGCAATTCCCCAACGCAGCTTTCTAAAAGAGTTTCTCCACAGCCCGCAGTGCTGAACCAGTACCTGCTCTCCTCGATGTATCGCCCTGCGCGTTCGTTTTCCCTGTCACCACGGGTGCCCAACTCCTTTTTAAAAAGTGTTCCATTGTACTCGGGCCGCATCTGCCCCCAAACTAAAACGTTTTCTCCAGCCTTCACCTTTTGCTTGTTGACATGCACGATTTGGGTTCAGTGTGTTAATACTGTCGAACTGGGTGTCATCCCTTTGCTTTGCACACATTTTAATAGGCAAATCTACTCATTTTTGCTGAAGTATGTCAGGTGACATATTCACCTTCTTGTTACAAGGTATAAAATCTCTCATGTGAGGTGCTTAATTGACATTCATTCAATCTGTCACCTACCGGGGGAGGCTCTGTAATGATGTGGTGTGTGCAGTTGGAGTGATATGGGATCCCTGATATGTCTAGATACGACTCACAGGTGACACATATGTAAGCCTTGAAACGCCCTACTAAACCCGCAGGACAGGACAGGTAATTGTAACTGTGGAAAGGGGCCAAAATGGGCGGCTGTTAATTACACTCGAACACATATAACTTTATATATTTGACCAAACATTACAGAACAAATTCTTGAACTTAGTTATCGGCTGAATACGCCACACTATCTTATGCCTTAAGGCCACAACCACTTCAATTTTTTTTAAATCTCTAAAAGCCATTAACTCAAAATTCAGAGAATATTTAGAGGGCAGAAGGCCTCACATTAAGTAAGTTCTACAATTTGGCTGAAGGACCAAACTCTAACACTCGAGAAAACAACAACCTTAATTTAAAGACGGCTGAAGGTCCATGATTTAAGGCTCGAGGTAAAATTAAATAAAAAAACACAAAGCTGAAGGCCCCAAACAGTCTGATGCTCGAAAGACAAAGATCCTTAATCTAAAAACGGCTGAAGGCCCCATGACTTAAAACTCAAGGTGAAATAAATTTAAACAACAAAGCCTTATCTTTAATTAGGATGAAGGCCCCAAACAATCTAACACTTGACAAGCAAGAAACTTTAATTTTAAAATAGCTGAAGGCCCATCACTTAAAACACAACTGAAATAATTTTTAGTAGGCAGAGGGCCCAAGACTTACAATATATTAATCAGGCTGAAGGCCCAGACAATCTAACACCTGACAAGCAAGGAATTTTAATTTTAAAATGGCTGAAGGCCCATGACTTAAAACACCACTAAAAACAACTCAACTTTAATTCAAAAGCATCGGCAGTACAGCTAACGGGGGGTCGGCCAGCACTTGAAATACTAACGATGACTTAGGTGAGAGAGGCAGTCGGCCCGACCATTCTCGATCCGACGACAACCCAACCAACAGACAGTCAACGGACCCACCCACAGCATAACTTGTGCTCCATTCGACCAGCATTGTGTGTATTCTGCAGCAATGCCCTCAAACGGGAACTTTTTGATCGCCCATTATATATTCCCAGATTACTTGTTTAAAGCTGGTTCTCGAATCTTTGAGAGGAGGCTTCCGCTGGATAGTTTGCGTCTACCAGTTCAATTTCGCCAGCATCTCCTTGACAGTGACCTATGTGTCAAACAATCCTGTGAACATTCGTCCTGTCCTTTGCATCCATTCAACATTCCCTGTGAGACCTATCTGATACGGATCCCACACACTTGAGCAATACTAAAGGATGCGCCGCACGAGTGATTCGCAAGCAAACAACTTTGGTTGAATTTTCTAGCTCTCTACCAATAAAGCGAAGTCCGCTACCTACTTTACCCACAACTGATCCTATGTGATCGTTTCACTTAATGTCCCCACAAATTGTTGGACTCGAATATTTGTATGAGTTTACTGATTCCGGAGTAGGGATTCATGACAGCTCCAACGAATACGGGCACAATAACGTCCTTGCAGTTAATGCAGCTGACTTTCCTCCCTCGATGTTCGTCTAAGCTGATTCTTTCGCAGGTTGACGACTACATCCGTTTTGCTCTCGAGGGTCCAGCATATGCGGCGCCCTCTGCAGCCAACGCGTTATTCTCCAATTTAGGGCTTCGTATGCTTTCAGCCATTTTTACTCAGTACCTTGCTCCAGCCGCCAACTGGGAGATACGAGAAATGAGAAACGAAATTAATGTTAAAATCTGGAGTCAGAAGGGGCAAAAATAACGCCCTGGAAAGTTACATTCATTTCATGAAGTGCGCCGTGTTGTTGGGAGTGTGTTTGCCCTAGTTTTTGTATTACCTTTTCGCGTGGTCACAAAAAAAGAGAGAATACGTATTAAAACGACCGCGCTGCAGCGCTGATTATGCATGGTAGCACAGAACACGAGGAACCACTTGTATTTTCGTTTCTTTTGATCTCAAGTTTTACTATATGGTAATGTGTCGCCTGCAAGAGAAAGCAGAACAGGTCGATGTATTCCGTAGGATGAGGTAGTTGTGTTCTAGGTTGCAATGTGTGTAAATATTTATGCTCAAGACAAAGAGACTGTAAAGAGCAAAATAACGTGTCGAGAACGAATTAAAACACGTCTCAAAAGACAATAAGTGCTGCATGCGTTTAATATTTCGCTAAGGCTAGGCTCAATGTGAAATGGTGAATCTGACATTACGTCCACCTCAGGTCAATGTTAAATTACTTTTCAAGCCAGTGAAACATATGGTTAGCGGTTTCCCCATTGTTAACTGGGTGACGAATCATAAATACTGTTTCACAGATTTGCATCTTGGCTTCCCCATAGCTTTTCATGTATATAAATGACGTATCAAATAGTAAACCTCTACAATTAGGTCTTTTTACGGATGACACGAATATTACAACCAATTTAGGTAGATGTATAACGACTAAAAAATTTCAAATTGTGTCTTTGATGGAGCTATTAAGCTGCTTCTTGCAAATGAGTGTGAATACTGAGAAACCCCACATGTCCATTATTTGACAAAACTAAGTTACCTGTGATGTCGTTCTTTTAATATGTAGGTAATAATGTTCTGGCATTTTCTGTGTTGTTAAGCAGCCATTACTGTGGTGTCCACAAGCCACTGCCTCACAGATGCTGATTTATAGCGGTGCATTCTTGTTGTGATAACAATGAATCATCGTCCCTGAACTGTTTTTCTACTGTCTGCAATAAACAATGCAGTAAAAATTGTTCCCATCCTTCTGCATTTAGAGTTTTCGTACGCTCAATAAGGTAGCCGCACTAACAACGAAAAACACTCCCATACCCTAACATCACTTACAAGGGGCGTTTGAAAAGTCCGCGAAAAAATAAAAATTACTTACGTGTTTGGGGTAAACCTTTCTTACTTTTCGACATAGCCTCCTTTTAGACTTATACATTTCGTCCAACGCTGTTCTAATTTGTTGATCCCTTCCTCGTCTGAATAAAATCTTTGTCCTGCCAGCCATTCCTTCAAATTGGGGAACAAATAGTAGTCCGAGGGAGCCAAGACTAGAGAATAGGGGGGATGTGAAACGAGTTGTAATCCTATTTCCATTAATTTTGTGACCACAACTACTGAGGTGGGTGCTGGTGCATTGTCGTGATGGTAAAGGACTTTTTGCGGTCCAATCACCGGCGTTTTTCTTGCAGCTCGTTTTTCAAACGGTCCAATAACGATGAATAACACACATCTATAACAGTTTTGCCTTTTTCCAAATAGTCGATGAAGATTATCCCTTGCGAATCCCAAAAGACAGTCGCCATAACCTTTCCGGACGAAGGAATGGTCTTCGCCTTTTTTAGTGCAGATTCTCCCTAGGTAACCCATTGTTTAGATTGTTCTTTGGTCTCAGGATTATAGTAATGTATCCATGTTCCATCCACACTGACGAAACGACGCTTAAAGTCCTGCTAATTCTTCCTGAACAGCTGCAAACCATCATTGCAACACTTCACACGATTCCGTTTTTGGTCAAGCGAGAGCAATCGCGGAACCCATCTTGCGGATAGCTTTCTCATGTCCAAATGTTTGTACAAAATATTATGTACCTGTTCATTCGAGATGCCCACAGCACTAGCAATCTCACGCACCTTAACTCTTCCGTCATCCATCACCATATAATGGATTTTCTGGAATCGTAACCTCCACAGGTCGTCCAGAACGTTCAGCATCACTTGTGCCCATATGGCCACTCCGAAAATTTTGAAACCACTTATAAACTGTTTTAATCGAAGTTGCAGAGTCACCGTAATGTTTATCAACCTTCTCTTTAGTCTCCTGAGGCGCTTTGTCTTTCATAAAGTAATGTTTAATCACCACACGAAATTCTTTTTCGTCCATTTTTTGACAATCTCTCGACTTCCTTGATTCACACGAATGACAAATACAAAGAAATAGACCAATATGGCTGAAACTTGGTGTGCGTTCTCTCCAAAGATGCTACTAACTAAACATGACGATATACGCCGGTGGTGCCATCTGTCGGACTTTGCACGGACTTTTCAAAGCCCTCCCGTACTCTGTACTCCACTGACGGTACGACACATGACGGCTGGTAGCCTTCTCCAGGCGATCATCAAAACCAAACCGTTGCACCTAACTGCTCCAGGTTATCTCCTGGTTCATCACTCCAAAACACTCGTTTCCAGTCGTGCACTGTCAAATGGTGTAGCTCTTTATACTGCCGCCGGCATCGCTTAGAACTGACTATACAAATACGTGCCTTACAATGATCTGCTCCACCTCCTCCAGTACGCCGATGACACTGCCTTCCTTGCCCTCGCCCCCACCCTGCAACGCTCCCACCACTTTCTCCAATCCCATGCTGACCGGTTCACCACTTGGTGTAACCAGTGGCTGCTCAAGGTCAATCCTTCCAAAACCCAGGCAATCATTAATTTTTTATATCACCATGTATGACCGTCCTATTCACCTCACCCCAACCCCCAAGTACCTTGGTGTCACCCTCGATCGTCGCCTCTCCTGGACTCCCCATCTCGGGACGATCCAAGCCAAGGCACGTTCCCGACTCTGCCTCCTCAAACTCCTTTCTGGTCACACATGGGGTCTGGACCCCTCCACCATCCTCCACACTTACAAATCCCTCATCTGCCCCATTCTCTGTTATGCTCATCCCACCTGTATCTCCGCCCTTCCCACCTACTATAAGTCCCTTCAAATCCTCGAACGCCACGCGCTCCGCCTCGCCTACCGTAGCCGTCTCCCATCCCCCATGCGGATCCTATACGACTTAAGCCCCTTCCTACACATTCTCCTTTTTCTGAAACGGGTACGGATCCTTTCCACCTCCTGCAACCTCGATCCCCCCACACCCGCTCATCTCTCCCATCCCTACCCACTGCCTTGCCTATATTCTTGCATCCCACCTGCTCTCCATCTTCACACCCTCCATACACTTTCCCAAGGTGGCTTCCACCAACTCCCCCTACCTGATGATGTCCTTGTCCCATCTATCTACCCCTCCTATCAGCTCTGACTCTCCCCTCACGTTCCCCCTCTTTTTTCCCCCAGGGCTCCCTCTCTCCCTCCTCACCTTCCTGCCCCCACTCCTCCCTCCCACGTCTCCCGCTTCCACCCCTCTCCCCGGGCTTCCAACCCCCCTCTCTCCCCTCCCAACTCTCCCTTCTTTCTCCCACTGGCTCCACCTCCCCCGCCCCTCTTCCTGCCCTCCTACCTCTCCCTTTGACCTGGAGGCAGCCCCCCACCCCCTTCCCCAGTCTGAGTGCTTCGCCGATGATCGTCGTCAGTGTTTTCCGTGCGTCAGTGTCTCTCCGTTTGTGTACAGTATCTTCATCGGCGTTTTCTCCTACGTTCGTGTCTCCACCTGGAAGTCTTCATCTGTTTTCAACTGGTGCCACCCTTCATTACAGTGTCTTACGTTGAACGACTTCTGATCTCTTGTGCAGTGTTCATCTTGTGTTCACCGTGTTTTTTTATGTTTTCTATGCCTTCCGTGTATTCATGTTACGTCTTTTGGCCGAGGAGCGGCGTATGTCTGCTCGATAGTTGTACTCCATTCTTTTTAACTCCCAGACCGCAACCACTGCGCTATGTGCACTGCTGTAGGACACTGATACTCACGAGACATTGCACCCACTAATTTCATTTTTTTTTATCACCATCCTCTGCAATGCTAGACGCGTTCTATCCGTCAGTACACGAGGTTTGCTTCTCCTCGGTTTACCGGTGGTTGCTTCTTCGCACTTCCACTTCACAATCACATAATCCAACAATCGACTTCGGCAGCTTTAGAAGGACTGAAATGTATAGCCCGCTCCCATGATACAATGGCCGATGTACAGTGACCAGCTTTCGTCCAAAGTGCTGGGCGGTTTCATTGGTTTGCCCAGAAGGAGAGGGCGGTGAGTGTGTTCCACTTTTCTGCCGTCAGTCACGACAGAAACGAGGCGCGCACCCTGCAATCTTTCTCAAACGATTTTACAGAAACTATTCAGTAAAAAAAAAAATCAATTTTCCTTTACTTACAGCTTTATACGTCAGTTTCATGATAATGTAGCCATCATTTCGTTAATGGTCATAGCTATTGTGATATTTACGTGAAAGTGGGACATTGCGCGTAATTCGTAAAAGTGTGCAATGGAAAATAGAAGTCGCTATGATGTTGCGTTTGATGCAAACTACACAATACGTTGTTGCATATGAAATTTAGCTGACATATTGAATTTTTCTTTAGGCTTGGGTAGAAGTATCTATCTGTCACCAATGTCGACAAAACTGATCTGACATAGCGCACTGATTTGCAATCGCGCCGCGCCAGCGATAATGCCAGAGTGAAATATCCACAACATTCCTCGTATTTCGTAAACAGTTTCAGATATCGAAATGAGTTTCTGGCAATGCATAGCACGCAAAGAGGAGAGTATTTTACCATGTCGTTATTATGTAAAACTCCATTATCTACCGTGTTTTTCCAATAACTAGAGCCTTTTCCGTGAAAGAATGTAAGTTTTAAGGGTCACCGATAGCTGGTGAAACGAGAAATGCTTTACACCTTTTTTTTGTACCGACGATGGTATTTTTCATAACCTACTTGCTTTACTTTTCCTCACTTATTCACTTAATAAACTTAATAAACCACTGTTTCAGAAGGAATGTTACATCTGGAGCGTTGCACTATATGGTGCGGAGACCTGGACATCGAGGAAGGAAGATGAAAGAAGATTGGAGGCACTAGTGGTGTGGATATGGAGAACAATGAAAAAAGTAAAATGGGAAGACCGAGTAAGGAATGAAGAAGTATAAAGAAGAGCTGGAGAAGAAAGAAACATGCTGAAAGTTATCAGAAAGAGAAAACGGAACTGGACTGGACATTGTTTGACGAGAGACTGTTTATTGAAGGAAGGAATAGAGGGAATGGTGGAGGGAAAAAGGGGAAGAGGAAAAAGAAGATATCAAATGCTGTACACTATAAAAGGAGACAAATACTCAGAAATGAAAAGGCTGGCTATGGACAGACAAAAGTGGAAGAGGCTACACCCACGACAAGACCTGCCATACTACTACTTCAGAATTCTCTCGTAGCTGTGTCTGCATAACATGTTAGTGAAGTGAGACAGTGTAAACTCCGCTGTGTTTTGGCAAAAGAATCAGATTTGCTCAAAACTCGCCACTCATGACACTTCTCTGAAAGCTCCAAATGGTTAATAAGCCAGGCGAAAATAAATGGCTGCATTTTCGGCGGAATTCTTTTTAGATAGCAACGAAAGCAGACGTCACAGTAGACCTTTTTGAATAGTCAGCATGCAATTGTAGGTGTGACGGGACTCCACTTAATATTTACAAAAGAGATGAACGCAGGCTTCAGTTGAGAACACCACCTCCCCTACAGCGCTCTGAGCGACCCCGCACCACTGCCCGCCCTCCCCACGCTCCCCCAGCCGACTCCTCCACTTTTGTAGTGCAAAATGTAATGTCAAAGATGAGACGATTTGTTGCTGTTAAACACCCATCATAAAAACTTTTGCATCACCTCGGTTCCGAGAGTTCCGGAACCTGTACAGAAAATTAGAATAGAGATCAACATAAACATCATTTCCACCCTTTTTATTGCTCACGAAAACCACACAATGTATGTTCTACCACCACACAGCGAGACCTTCCGTGGTCGTGGTCCAGACTGCTGTACACACCGATATCTCTAATACACAGTAGCAGGTCCTCTTGCATTGAAGCACGCATTCGTTGTGGCATACTAACCACACGTTCATCAAGGTACTGTTGGTCCAGATTGTCGCACTCCTTAACGGCGATTCAGCGTAGATACCACAGAGTTGTTGGTGGGTCACGTCGTCCATAAACAGCCCTTTTCAATCTATTCCAAACATGTTGGGTAGGGCTCATGTCTGGAGAACATGCTGGCCACTCTAGTCGAACGATGTCGTTAACCTGATGGAAGTGATTCACAAGGTGTGCACTATGGGGGACGAACTGTCGCCCATGAAGACGAATGCTTTGCGAATATGTTGCCGATATGGTTGCACTATTGGTCGGAGAATGGCATTCACGTATCGTACAGCCGTTACAGTGCCTTCTATGACCACCAGCGACGTACGTTGGCCCTACGTAATGTCACCCCAAAGCAGCAGGGAAACTCCACCTTGCTGCACTCGCTGGATTGTGTGTCTAAGACGTTCAGCCTGACCGGGTTGCCTCCAAACACGGCTCCTACGATTTTTTGGTTGAAGGCAGATGCGACACTCATCGGTGAAGAGAACGTGGCGCCAATCCTGAGCGGTCCATTCGGCATGTTTTTGGGCCCATCTGTACCGCGCTGCATGGTGTCGTGGTTGCAAAATGGACCTCCCCATGGACGTCGGAAGTGAAGCTGTGTACCGTGCAGCCTATTGTGCACAGTTTGAGTCGTAACACGACGTCCTGTGGCTGCACAAAAAGCATTATTCAACATGGTGGCGTTGCTGTCAGGGTTCCTCCGAGCTATAATTCATAGGTAGCGGTCATCCACTGCAATAGTAGCCCTTGGGCGACCTGGGCGAGGCATGTCATAGACAGTTTCTGTCTCTTTGTACATGTATCTCCTCCATGTCCGGACAACATCGCTTTGATTCACTCGGAGACGCCTGGACACTTCCCTTGCTGAGAGCCCTTCGTGGCACAAAGTAACAACGTGGACGCTATCGAACCGCGGTATTACACCGTCTAGGCATGGTTTAACTACAGACAACACGAAGCGTGTACCTCCTTCCTGGCGGAATGACTGGAACTGATCGGCTGTCGAATCCCCTCCGTATAATAGGTGCTGTTCATGCATTTTTGTTTACATCTTTCGGCGGGTTTAGTGACATCTCTGAACAGTCAAAGGGACTGTGTCAGTGATACAATATCCACAGTCAACGTCTATCTTCAGGAGTTCTGGGAACCGGGGTGATGCAAAACTTTTTTTGATGTGTGTAGTTCTTAAATCAATTGGATGACACATGTAGTGTATTTCTCAAACTTTTGGAGGATTGATGTGTTTCTCTGAATCACAATGTCGTAGAAGTTAAGCTAAAGCGATATACTAATCACTGTTGTAAAAAAATTGTTATTATTGTAAACATATTAAAACACTTCACATACCATTTTTACGGACTTTTTTCTTCGACAAATTGCTCCCAAAATTCAGGTGCGTCTTATACTTGAAATTAATATAAAACTGTCCAGCGTTTGATTTAAAATTCCCGCCAGTCTTAACAATGGCGATATATCCGATGCCGCGGTAAACCTATCTCTATCTGGCAACGTTGGATTTAAATGGCAGCAGCGGAGCACCGATGTGACGAACGTAAGTTGCGGGGACTCACAAGCTTCCTAACACTGTCTCCCCCCCCCCCCCCACCCCGCCATCACAAACCAAGAACACTGTCTAGCATACGATGTGTCACTGCAGACTACAGTCCCAGTGAACTTGAAGCGAAAGTGATTTGTATCATCGGTAACAATACAATATCTTTGTAAATGGTTTCGTAATGGAAAAAAATAAAAGGCTTTGCAAAAAATGTCGGATGGGACAACCGCAATCAGTGGTTTTACAATGATACTTATAATCCGTCTTCATTGCAAAACGTTTATTCACATGACCAGTTTCGGTTCCTCTTAGAACCATCTTCAGATCTGCAATTTCGGTTAGAGGAGTAACCCATCCACACACAGCAACCTTCACATGCTGCGTCATATAATTTTGCAATCATGATCGATTATAAGTAACATTGTAAAAATAAAAGGTATTCATATGATCTGGGCTATAAATTGAAAGTAACAGCATGTGCAGCAGAACATGGAAACAGAGCAGCTGGGCGGTATTTCGGCCCTCCATCAACAGGAACAATCATTTGCAATTGGCGGGTTTGTGAAGAAGAACTGCAAAAAATGGGAAGTACTAAATATGCAAATAGAAGGAAGGTCAGTGATGACCGTAATATTGATGGTTTATTGATAGCAAAATCGATTTTCAATCACATAGTGATCACCTTCAGTGCTGTGGTGTACAAATTAAACTCATAGGCACTGGTATCAAGTTATTATCAGTAGCCAAAGTTAAGAAACGATCACCCTTAGCTTTGGCTACTGATAATAACTTGATACCAGTGCCTATGAGTTTAATTTGTACACCACAGCACTGAAGATGATCACTATGTGATTGAAAATCGATTTTGCTATCAATAAACCATCAATACTATGGGCAACGCCGACCTTCCTTCGCCAATCAACTAAATATGCAAATAGAGGACTGAATGCAAAATGGCAAAAACCTGAAGATGGTGATTGTCAGGGATTTTAAAGGTCAGTTCGGTTTTATAAACTATGATTTTGTTTTAGTCTGGTTTATCAATCTAATAATAAAAATGGTAAAAATTGCATTTTCTTTAAAAAATTGCTTAAAAATTAAGGTGCGTCTTATAGTCCATAGCGCCTTATAGTCCGTGTTTTATTGTAACTAAAGGACTTATTAATATTACGTGGGGCCTTCAAAAGTGACTGGCACTACAATAGTTGTCTATACACAGGAAACATGTCTGTAGAAATTAATACAGGTATTCCCGGCCAATGTCTATACACTTTTGCCGTCATTCTGGCAGCTTCTGTATTTGCGTAGGAAACCATTCTCTGGGAGTATCCTGGAGGCACTGATGGACAACTGCATGAAGCTCGTCATTGGTGGTGAACTTCAACTTCCCAGCCCACATGACCTCTTCATTTTCTCAAAGAGGACATAGTCGCTAGGAGACAGATCTGGCAAATATGGACGTGGCAGCACTGGAAACCCTAGTTCACACACTGTGGCGGTGGTCCGACGACTGGCGCGTGGCCGCCTGTTGTGATCTTGAAGCAGAGCACCACGCGCCGGTTTCCCTCGGTGGCGCTACTGGATGCGGCGGCGTACTCGGTGCCTTACCGGTTACTGTTCAGGGTTGTATTGGGAGGGAACCACTCCACCAACAATAGCCCCTCCTCATCACGGAACGCCGCCGTCACTTGTTTTTGCGCGAACAGACCCAGCCGCGACTTTTTTTGGGACAAGGGCTCCCAGTATGCTTCCAGTCCGCCGAATGGAGTTTCTTTTCTCCAGTCTCGTGGAAAAACCATGTCTCGTTGACGGTGATCCCACGCTCAAAGAACTCCGCTGGATCTGCACTGTGGTGTTGCGCCAACTGTTGGCATGTCTCCACATACTTTCCAAGATGCTACTCCAGGCGGGTGTAAAATGAATGTGCGCAATGGAGAATAATAAACCCTAAAATGAAGATTTGGCCCTGTCTGACAACCCCTTGCAGCAGATCTTAGGATCTCTTAATTCTATAAATTACAATCTAAACATATTTGAATAATGAAGGCAACTAATCCTACTAAATGGTAAACGTTGTTCCTGCTTATACACTCCTGGAAATGGAAAAAAGAACACATTGACACCGGTGTGTCAGACCCACCATACTTGCTCCGGACACTGCGAGAGGGCTGTACAAGCAATGATCACACGCACGGCACAGCAGACACACCAGGAACCGCGGTGTTGGCCGTCGAATGGCGCTAGCTGCGCAGCATTTGTGCACCGCCGCCGTCAGTGTCAGCCAGTTTGCCGTGGCATACGGAGCTCCATCGCAGTCTTTAACACTGGTAGCATGCCGCGACAGCGTGGACGTGAACCGTATGTGCAGTTGATGGACTTTGAGCGAGGGCGTATAGTGGGCACGCGGGAGGCCGGGTGGACGTACAGCCGAATTGCTCAACACGTGGGGCGTGAGGTCTCCACAGTACATCGATGTTGTCGCCAGTGGTCGGTGGAAGGTGCACGTGCCCGTCGACCTGGGACCGGACAATGAATTCACGGTGTTCTTATTTCAATTTCCAGGAGTGTATATTCATTGTAGGTTTTAAAAAAAAAAAAACATTTATATTACGAAGTTTACATTTACTAAGTAAAATTACTCATCAATTGCCCAACTCTGTGTGTGCGGTCTAATATCAATAACGCGAAATGACTGACATCATCTACGTACCAATCACTAGGAAGACACTACAGGGTTATTACAAATGATTGAAGCGATTTCACAGCTCTACAACAACTTTATTGAGATATTTTCAAAATGCTTTGCACACACATACAAAAACTCAAAAAGTTTTTTTAGGCATTCTCAAATGTTCGATATGTGCCCCTTTAGTGATTCGGCAGACATCAAGCCGATAATCAAGTTCCTCCCACACTCGGTGCAGCATGTCCCCATCAATGAGTTCTAAAGCATCGTTGATGCGAGCTCGCAGTTCTGGCACGTTTCTTGGTAGAGGAGGTTTAAACACTAAATCTTTCACATAACCCCACAGAAAGAAATCGCATGGGGTTAAGTCGGGAGCGCGTGGAGGCCATGACATGAATTGCTGATCATGATCTCAACCACGACCGATCCATCGGTTTTCCAATCTCCTGTTTAAGAAATGCCGAACATCATGATGGAAGTGCGGTGGAGCACCATCCTGTAGAAAGATGAAGTCGGCGCTGTCGGTCTCCAGTTCTGGCATGAACCAATTTTCCGCGGGCTACTCGTGAAACTTACCCGCACGCGTTCAACCGTTTCTTCGCTCACTGCACGCCGACCCGTTGATTTCCCCTTACAGAGGCATCCAGAAGCTTTAAACTGCGCATACCATCGCCGAATGGAGTTAGCAGTTGGCGGATCTTTGTTGAACTTCGTCCTGAAGTATCGTTGCACTGTTATGAGTGACTGATGTGAGTGCATTTCAAGCAGGAGATATGCTTTCTCGGCTCCTGTCGCCATTTTGTCTCACTGCGCTCTCGAGCGCTCTGACGGCAGAAACCTGAAGTGCGGCTTCAGCCGAACAAAACTTTATGAGTTTTTCTACGTATCTGTAGTGTGTCGTGACCATATGTCAATGAATGGAGCTACAGTGAATTTATGAAATCGCTTCAATCATTTGTAATAGCCCTGTACTTTCAAAGATGAGCTACGGTGGTATGGAACCTCAGTGGAAATAAACTGACGTGATCACAGCTGTTTAGCTTTTATAGCACTAATAAGATGAAGCAATTTGCGATATCACCGTATGTACTGCGTCTGGTGCGTCGATGTGATGGTTTTCGTACTCGTCTTCAACGATGGAAGACCTCCAGCCACAAATAAACTCCGGTGGAAGGCCATCCTCTGAGTAGTATTCTCTAATACTGTCTTCTCCTCTCTGTGTTCTACAGACGAGAAACGCGAACTACCAACCACAAGGACGGAGTTCAGATAACGTCTCAACGTAAGTATAGGCAGAGGAAGTGCTCTCAGTTACTGAACGCTGCATACTCAACGACGACTTCCAACCCGGAGGTGAAGTCCAGAATCTTATAGGTTCGCACCAGTACAATGCCTAACTGTTCTAGCTATAAACTCTCCTGAGAGCAAAGACAGCAAGACCGTCCGTACCAACAAAGCTGATATCGAGCGACCGGCACACAAGGGCGCTCACAACGGAACACCTCGTGTCTCCACCGCTGGCTTCCCAGCAAGGCTTGGCTCCCCACCCTCGTAATTCCGAAAACGAATCATATTCCCGAAACTACGCAACATTCTCTCTCTCTATAGATTCTTCCGAACGCCGACCAATCATATTTTAGTCTTTTGTCGTCCAGCGCGGAAAGTTTGCTAGGAAAAACCTACACTCGTACAATGGTACGCTCCTTAGTAAAAATCCTAGGAAATAACCCGGCCTGCGTGGTTTCCGAGGTGCCGCTTCTTCGTCCCTCTCACATGCGTCCAAGATTTTCAGCGTTCGGAAGTATTATCCGGTTATCCTTCCGGCCCTACTACAACACTGGCCGGCCGTCACCCTACTGTGCTCCAGAGCTCAGGTGCCACGACGTTTGTCTGGCTACTTCCTGTGGTTAAGCAGGACCAACACCTGTGCGGGCCTTCCACCCAGAGCTTGAGTTCTGCCTGCCGTTTCATCTCCACTGGCGTTCCAACCTCTACTAGTGTAGCCAATCATTCATTACGCCGTTTTTTATAATAAAGCCACTCCGTCACCTTTCATGCAATAAGCGTTAACAGTTATTTACAAGACGTACGTGACGATGTCAGTCTCCTTTATATATTCATATATACAATGTACAACCTGTCACATGATACCTAATTGTGTTTGTAGATCACAGCAAAGTATGTGGATGCGTTATTGTGAGGTGGGAAAATATAGCCACCTTGCAACTTCTGATCCTGCAGAATGGTGAAGGAATGGGGCAGCCATTGTGCACAAACATTCTTCATCTTCAGATCCTCTTATAAGGTGGTTTGGAGGGTTCCCAGTCATGGACCTGTAGCCTTCTGTAGTTCAGCAAACATGATTCGCATGTGCCTCATTATCAAATCATTGACATAAGGGGCATTGTTTGGTTCATGTGCAGTTGCTGTATGCCTATTGCTTTCGTGTTTATCAGCATAGTCGCTGCCGTCTCTGAATACTGATATCCAATCAAACACAGATCTGTAGTATTGTGCTGATTCACCATATATGGATATTAACCTCTTGCGGATGCCTGAACCAGCAGTCCTCCTACTCTGTCCACTGTTGCCCGTGCTTGTCTGCTTCCACCTCCTCTTCCCAATGTCCACCAGAGCACTCGCAAGCCAAACCAGTGCTGCTGCAGTGCACCACCAATGGGAAGCAGCAACGACATCTGGTTGTGGTAGACAATACCGTAGTCTGTCTTCACGCATACATCGACACAATTTTCAAACTGCTACCTTTCAGGAGTTTTAGGGGGAAGTGCCAGTAAATATTGACGAACTAAATGTATTAAACATCTCACATTTTCACTAGTATTATTATTAAAATTGTTTTGTGGCATGGTGAAAGGAGGGACTGACATTATTGTACACTGATAACCTATAACATTATGACCACTGTCCACCAGAACGCTAGATGTCGCCTGGTGACATTGTGAGCATGTGGCGGACTAACAAAAGTGTGTAAGCGGAGCACACGAGGATGGGCTATGACGCTAGCGAAGATGTAGGATACAAATGGGGAAATCCATTGAGATAAGCGACTTTGACAAATGGCAGGTTATTATTGCACAGAGCCTGTGAACGACTACATCGATAACAGTGTAGCTGCTCGAATATTCGTGTGCTACTGTCGTGAGCATCTACAGAAAGAGGTAGAAGGACAGTGAAACTATCACTAGGCGCTAACTGTTTGGACGTCGACTACGCTTCACGGAACGATGGGTTTCGGGGGTTTGTCTGCTCTGTAGAATAGGATAGATGTTGATCTGTGGCGTCTCTGTCAAAAGAGCGCAATGTTGGCGCATTCACAAGTGTGTTGTGGCACCTTCTGCCACTGAATGTATCAGGACGACCAAATGTAGCGGGGAGACACCAAATGTTGCGATGTAGTGGATGGGTGCCAGCAGGTGCCGTATTAAAACTCGGCGAGAGCTTTCCAAATGATTTACTTGCTTCCACTACAGTGCTCTGTTGACCTCGGTCTCTGTCACAGGGCCCCGCAATACTGAGGGAGCACCCCGGCAGCGTGTGCAACACAACGCCGTGTCGTGTCGGCCTCGGCTGGCCCACTCAGTTCCGATGATGTCAGGATGGCTGCACCAGCAGCTGACTCAGCGCTGCCACGGGCGTCCAGCTGCGTCCTTCTCCTTCCGGTGTGGCTGATATCGTGGCGCCGAACAAGCACCCACTATCCGGCGTCCGAATCTGCATCCCTCGCATCGGGAAGTCTCCAGCACGTGTCAGGAGCCGAGACGACTGCCTGCGGTAGCGAGCCAAAGAGTGGCCCGCCGCTGGGTGGCTGCGGACCCTGCATTGGCCTCAGAGGGTCGAACCGACGACCCACTGTGGACTGGGACACTGGAGCTCCATCTGTTGCTGTATGAAGCCGGGTGGTGTGATACGCCCCACCGTCCAGGAGAGCTGCCACACTTGAATGAACCTCATTAGAAAACGGCACCTATTTACACTCGGCTGTGCGCCTCTGTTTTCCAAGCGCGCCGCTTCGTGGCACATATGCACAACACTTACGTAGTCCGTGTAAACTGCCGTGTGCGATCTCTCCGGCAGTTCTATGCCCCTGAGGCCTCTATTTGCGTTCGCAACTGCTGGTATGCACAACTTACTGCAATCTGGCCCACAGCTGGTTGTAACTTGTGCTCCGAATATAGCACAAAACTAACTTTCCCTATCCTAAACGTTGGTGCCACTACAACTGTTTTGGAGGGCACTATTTATTGTGCATTGTCGAACACGGAGCTCCGCAACTGACCACACGTGTTAATGACATTGTGAATTATGATTACAGTGGGCATGGGACAATCGGAATTCGACCATTGATCAATGGAAACGTGTCAGCTCTTCGGGTAAACCACATTTCTGCTACATAAGGTCGACGGTAGTCTCCACAAAGGCCGTCATCGAGGTGAGCAGCGGTTCGAAACATTCAGCGCACCGAGGGTGCAGGCTGGTGGGAGCAGTATCATCAGTGTTATGCTACGGGAGACGTCTTCCTGCGCTTGCGTGGGACCTGTGGCAGTAATCGAAGATACGGTGACAGCTGTGAACCACCTGCATCCCTTCATACTTGACGTCTCCCCCGACAGTAGTATAATTGTCCTTGCCTCAGAGCCAGAACTGTGCCACATTGGTTTGAAAAGCATTACAGTGAACGCACGTTGATGTACTGGGCGCCAAATTCGCCTGATGCAAATCCTGCGGAACCCATCTGGGTCGCCATAGGGTGCCGTCACCGCTTACGTAAATCAGGAGTCAGTTATTGACACGAATTGCATGACCTGTGCATAGACATCTAAAGCTACGTACCTCCACAAATCTACCGACATACTGTTGGATCCCTGATATGCAGAATCAGTCATATATTTTGTTCCAAAGACGGACAAACAAGCTGTTAAGCAGGTGGTCACAATGTTTTCGCTCCTCGGTGTATATTTGATGTAAAGGGGGAGACAGTAACAAACTATAATCTCCCCCCTTCCCTCACAAAAACGAATCAAGAATCGACACCTGAAGACCATTAAACTGTGCTGCACTTGAACTCTGGTATATTACGTCAGTTAGCCAACGTTAGAAGTGGTCAACTTATACACAATCTGGTTACCTTAATACCACCACCACCTATGTTCAACATCAACATGCAGTAACCAATAACAGGCGGCATGTGCCAGTAGAAGGCATGTAGAGCAGGTAGAGGGGAAAACAGGGCAGCCAAGTTCGTAATTTCAATATGGTGCAATTTACCTGACGTTCAAAAGGAAATGATCTTTGGCTTTCGGGCCAAGGGTGGAAAAATTTCCGAAACAGCTAAGTTGGTAAACTGTTCACCTGCTGCTGTGGTTAAAGTATACCATGCCTGGCAAAATAGCGCTATTCAAAACTGGCAATGAGGCAACAGTGTGCACCACAGGCCATACATGACACCAGTGAATGATGGTTACAGAGATGTAACGGATGTGCAACTACACTCCTAGAAATGGAAAAAAGAACACATTGACACCGGTGTGTCAGACCCACCATACTTGCTCCGGACACTGCGAGAGGGCTGTACAAGCAATGATCACACGCACGGCACAGCGGACACACCAGGAACCGCGGTGTAGGCCGTCGAATGGCGCTAGCTGCGCAGCATTTGTGCACCGCCGCCGTCAGTGTCAGCCAGTTTGCCGTGGCATACGGAGCTCCATCGCAGTCTTTAACACTGGTAGCATGCCGCGACAGCGTGGACGTGAACCGTATGCGCAGTTGACGGACTTTGAGCGAGGGCGTATAGTGGGCATGCGGGAGGCCGGGTGGACGTACCGCCGAATTGCTCAACACGTGGGGCGTGAGGTCTCCACAGTACATCGATGTTGTCGCCAGTGGTCGGCGGAAGGTGCACGTGCCCATCGACCTGGCACCGGACCGCAGCGACGCACGGATGCACGCCAAGACCGTAGGATCCTACGCAGTGCCGTAGGGGACCGCACCGCCACTTCCCAGCAAATTAGGGACACTGTTGCTCCTGGGGTATCGGCGAGGACCATTCGCAACCGTCTCCATGAAGCTGGGCTACGGTCCCGCACACCGTTAGGCCGTCTTCCGCTCACGCCCCAACATCGTGCAGCCCGCCTCCAGTGGTGTCGCGACACGCGTGAATGGAGGGACGAATGGAGACGTGTCGTCTTCAGCGATGAGAGTCGCTTCTGCCTCGGTGCCAATGATGGTCGTATGCGTGTTTGGCGCCGTGCAGGTGAGCGCCACAATCAGGACTGCATACGACCGAGGCACACAGGGCCAACACCCGGCATCATGGTGTGGGGAGCGATCTCCTACACTGGCCGTACACCACTGGTGATCGTCGAGGGGACACTGAATAGTGCACGGTACATCCAAACCGTCATCGAACCCATCGTTCTACCATTCCTAGACCGGCAAGGGAACTTGTTGTTCCAACAGGACAATGCACGTCCGCATGTATCCCGTGCCACCCAACGTGCTCTAGAAGGTGTAAGTCAACTACCCTGGCCAGCAAGATCTCCGGATCTGTCCCCCATTGAGCATGTTTGGAACTGGATGAAGCGTCGTCTCACGCGGTCTGCACGTCCAGCACGAACGCTGGTCCAACTGAGGCGCCAGGTGGAAATGGCATGGCAAGCCGTTCCACAGGACTACATCCAGCATCTCTACGATCGTCTCCATGGGAGAATAGCAGCCTGCATTGCTGCGAAATGTGAATATACACTGTACTAGTGCCGACATTGTGCATGCTCTGTTGCCTGTGTCTATGTGCCTGTGGTTCTGTCAGTGTGATCATGTGATGTATCTGACCCCAGGAATGTGTCAATAAAGTTTCCCCTTCCTGGGACAATGAATTCACGGTGTTCTTATTTCAATTTCCAGGAGTGTATTTGGCAACTGACTGCCCAGGTGAACAAAGCGGCTACCAGCAGCGTCTACTCAATGACCACTGAGTGAACGTTGCTGTGTACGGGCGTCCAAAGCAGGCGCCTGGTCCATGCACCCGTGCTGACTGCTGTTCACTGGCGACCAGGGGTAGGACTCGCACCCCAGCACCGCCACAGGACGTCCACTGTCGACAGGTTGACTTCTCAGAAGAATCACGCTTTATGCTCCATCTTACAGATGGCCATTGGTGTGTGTGGTAGTGCAGAGGAGGGAGCGTTACGATCTCACAGATGTTTTCATGGCATTGCCTGGATGATCTCATCATAACTCTGGAAGGCACAATGGATGAACAAAAGTCTGGGGACCATGTCCACTGCTACATGTGGTTTGTTTCCCCTCAGCATGATGGCATCCGCCTGCAGGACAATGCAATGTGTCACACAGCTCACAGTGTGCTTGGCTTGTTTAAAGAGCACCACAATGAGTTTTCCATACTCCCCTGGCCACCAAATTCCCTGGTTTCAAACCCAATCAAGAATCTATGGGACAACCTCAACTGGCCTATTCACGCCACGGATTCTCAACTGAGGAACCTGGGACAGCTGGCCACGGCGCAGGTATGGGCATGGCTTCACATCCCTGGTAGTAGACCTACTTCCCAGAGCCTCACTGGCTCTTCTCCTCCAAGTCTCGCAGCGGTCCGCGGCGCGAAAGGCAGTTATTCAGGTTTCTGACAAGTGGTCACTTTAATGCGTGTGGACGGTGTAGCTCATGTACAGGAACGGAGTTTTTGTTGTGCTCTTGAAGTGTGCTATGTAACCAAAGGCCCCTGACATTTATTACTCACTGTCAACTGAGGACTGGAGTGACTCTGTTTAAGCCAGAGTGCTTCAAAGTATTTCGTACAATAGTAAGTAAACTGACAAACAGACTTCACATATAACGAACAGAATTTGGAGCGTAACAGAAATATCGATACTGCTGGTCTAGTTAACGAAGTAGCAGCTTTCAAATTCCAGTGCGAAGAGCATCTGGTTGAGAAATAACAATGTGTGAGAAGTATTCAACCGTGACAGTGGGTATAACCTTAGCAGTGCATGGGAGCGAGCTCTCGATGCAGAGGAGAGCCAGAGAGATTCATCGCAATGTTTAAGCTACGGTCAGAGCGGTAGAGCCACCAGCGTGTATGTTGACACCATCTGTGACGGCGCTATGTGATTACCGAACAGAGGTCGCATATGGATGGCATAAGACAACCACGGCAACAGTATTGACAGTCAGTTGCTCCTGATGAAGGCGATGGAGATAATCGTCGAAAGCTCGAGGTTTTACCACGAACTGACACTACGACAACTCCGAGAATCTTTTATACCAGAGCACACGGATATTTTGAAGTTTTTGTTTTTCTATGGATCGTGAGATTTTATCCAAACATCGAAATAACTTTGAGGATGTTTGTGACTATTCCAGCAGCTGCAGCATCTTATCAATGCAGTTTCAACAAACTGAAGCTGATAAAAAAGTTACTTAAGGTCGAGTATAACAGATTGTCAAACTCCGTTATCTTGTGAATGGCATACGATACAACGGCTACATCTGATTTCAGTAAAACGTAATCTGTGAGGTACACACAAACGCAATCTAAAATAAAATTATACTCAAAACTCAATTCGTAGAAAGGAATGTGGTCCCAGTACTTGACTGTAGCCCTTTCTCTTTTATTTGGAATTAATAATTTTTTGCACATTAATAATTAATGAGTTGGAAATAAAACCTGTTCTCTATAATTCAACGTACAAAAATACTGTTGCTGCCATGAACATTAAGACACAGATTTTGTTTTACTTTTTCTTATACAGTGTATATAGTTTGTTATTTAGTGCAATGACACATTTCTTTTACTGTGTGCAATATTTTTGATTCGTATAGCTCATTTAAGAAACATTTCTTAATTTTCAATAACGCTTAATTTTTATGAAACCTACTATACAAATTACAAAAGTTCCTGAATATGTGATGAACGAAAAATTCACACGGTAATGTCTGGGAGCACGCTGTATAGTGTAATAGTAGTTCGGGCACACCACCTTGCGGTATACTTGACTAGGACCTATTGCGTGATTCTATGAATAAGTAAATAACGATGTTTACACAGGGCTCCTCTTAAACCACAAAGCTTCCAGCAACACAATGCCAACCAGCTGTTGTCTCAAATTAGTTTACCTACGTGAACAAAGAGGTTTTTACACGCAGACGGCGTAGCGATCTGTCCAGGAAGATGGACTGCAAAGTGTCGTATTACCGTGTTAGTCGATGCCACTTTGTACTCCGGCAGTGGAAAGGAGGAGGGGGGGACAGAGCAATCCAACCGTGTCGTGTTTTAACTTCTTTCTGTGACGTTGCAAAAAGAAATAAAAGCGGGAGAAAAAACGTTAAAGAATATTAAACAGCGCCGCGCACTTTGTGAAATGAATGTAATTTCGCACGGAGCGCGCTTATCTTTTTTTTTTTTACTTTTTTCGGACGCCCGCAGCCGCCGTATCGACCCCGCGCGCCGAGCGCACGTGTTTCGCGCACTCGTGCGCCAGACTGTACCGCCGGCAGCCGCGCTGCGGTCGCCTAATGGCCAGCCTGTGGTCGCTCGCTTTGTTTACTGCGCTCAGCCGGTAATTACTATCGACGCGCCGCCACCGCCACCGCCGCCGCCGCCACCAGCGCCGCCGCGCTCGTGATGAGCTTCAAACTCGGGCGCACAGGTGGCAGCAGCAGCGCTACAAGCCGGATTAGTGTTTCCCCTGTTTCGCTGGCCCGCCGCCCGCAGATTAAGCTCGCGTGCCACTTAACAATGCCGCGCCGGCGCCCGTGCTGCTCTCTTCTGGCGGCCGCCCGCACTACCGGCGCGCACGCTTAATTTATCAAATGTACCTTACTTGCTCGCTGCCGCGCGCGCTGAAGCGCCCGGGGGAGTCTGACGGCACGGCCGGAGGCGGAGTGAGCGGTCTGCCCGACTTGTGTTATTAGCGCCGAGTAGGGTGGAGACAAAAAAAAGAAAGAAGCGGAGGACGGTGACAAAAATAACAGAACTCGACGGTGGGGGCCACGTTCCTTCGAGGGGTCGATAACGAAATAAAGGAGGGCAGCGCGTCTCATGAATATTCGTATCTGACATTTTAACAAGCGGTCCCGGTAGACTTGTAAAGTGACATCGGAAAGAAAAAGAGACAAAAAAAAGAGAAAAAGAAATGAGGAAGTAGAAGACGTTGCGTTGCTTGAGAAGCAATTCAGAGTTATTGGTTCACTGTAAAACTAATTTCTCTCTTTCAGTTAGCGTCTGAGAAGAGTTCTCCAGGATGTGGGCAGCGACTCAATTTTGTAATCTAATAATCGTTTGCTCGGTAATACAAAGTAAGTGACATGTTCCAACGCTGTTGCAAGCTTTTCCAGTTTACGGCAATTGGACGACTTGCCTTTCACTTTCATCGCTACTCTTGTGCACATACTTCATTTAGAGTCGCAATGTTGATCAGATTTCGTTCCAGATCTCCCCCTTCCGAAAAGCCACAAGTCCTTGCAGGCGACCCAGTGAGGCAGCAAAGACATCACTTTTTCACGAACTGTAGTTTATTGCGAACGAACTCGCTACCAGATGTTGCCTCATCGTTTCTAATTCACGCCAATCTTCTACTATACATGAAAACAGACTAAATTTATCCATCGTGTAAAATTAATGAAATTTCCTTTAAGTGTTTTTAAAAATACATATATGACATAGAGATACTATAACAACAAATTAGTAATTTTCTCTTTTTTGTGTTTTAATAAAACTCTTTTTAGAGCAAATATAATAGTCTCACTGTACATGTGTTACTTGTGATGAAAAAAGAGACATGCATGTGAAACGTGCAGTCATAATGCGCCAAGTCTGAAGTAATCAATTTAGAAAATAAGTTATCATTGTAAAACGATATGTGTCTTTTTCTTGTCACTTCCCTCTTTATCTCTCCTCCTCCCAGCCGTGATCTGTTAAGACACATGTATCAGTGTAAGTTTCCTTAAGTGAGAATAATCACTCATTTTTGTTCAAACATTGTGTCATATTCTTCTGTTTTGTACAACTTACACCCTCGGCACGTTATTGACAGGTTTTACAGTGGAAGTGAGCATGAGTTTGTATGAAAGCAAATAACCGGCTTGGGAGACACCTTTTTGGCCACCGTTAAGACAATCTCACTGAGATCGCTACGAATTGTAGTAATTATTCGGGATCTGCTTGCTGTTTAATTTTGCGAAGTCGAATTTGCTAATGCAAACAATATTTGGGCGTTAGAAATATTCAAACCTGACGTGGTCATGAAACTAAGAAACCAAGCCACTGATTCTCGAAACATATGACACTTGGTGTAAATAGAAGATCTTCTATTCATCCTCAGTTTAACTCTTGAGAGAGGACAAGTTACTCTTCCATCTATTTTTCTCATATGGAAATTTATTAAAGATTTTATTACAACCTGACGCACCTTGAGCGAGACTCCAGAAAGTTAACAGCCTCAGCAGACGTTGACGAAGCTTGGTAGGGCACCAAAAGCATGAGGTATTTTTATGATTCTTAGCTAGTAGAAACGGTTTGTTGGGAGTTGAAAGCAATTGGCGGTCAGCCCATCTGTTAGTAAATCTTGCCAGACAGGGCCACAGCCGTACAGGGCAGACAGGGCAGCCCCTTGTCAAGACACGACTCCAGCAGAACAATGCCATGATACCTGCTGTGGCACCAGCAGAAGCCTGGGCAGGTGTGACGGTCCAAAGAGACGCATCTACATAATGGAGTCATAAACCGGGCATTGTGGGCAGAGACACGTGTAATAAAAATTCTCACGTTTTCGTGTACACCGATACAGCAAGAAGGCCAGTGAATGAAATGGAAATGGCTCTGAGCACTGTGGGACTTAACATCTGTGGTCATCAGTCCCCTAGAACTTAGAACTACTTAAACCTAACTAATCTAAGGACATCGCACACAGCCACGCCCGAGGCAGGATTCGAACAAGCGACCGTAGCAGTCGCGCGGTTCCGGACTGAAGTGCCTAGAACCGCTCGGCCACCCTGGCCGGCAAGGCCAGTGAGCCACTTACCTCGGCCGTCCGAGCTGTAACAGAAAAGTCCATTATCTGAGAAACGTTTAGAGATGGAATCTTTATAACACCTCATAGCTAGGATTAACAAGCTCCATGGCACAGGCGATTTAGAAAAAGATGTTTAAGATTGTATCTGTTCACTTGTTGCCTCGGGACGAGATACGGCTTTGGAGAAAATCATCTTTTTCACCCCTCTGCGAAAACTTAAAAAAGCCAGTAATTGGTGGTTTCTTTCTTTTTTCGGAGATGCAGGGTTCTTAGCTCTTGCCCTGGTTCGACATGAGTTTGTGCTGTCGTGTGGGAGGGGATATTTAGCGCCTCTGGAGCCTTGTGATTGGCTCAAGACGGTGTGAAGGCGGTGTCGTTCGTGCACTTTGCGGGAAAACGGAACTTTTTTCTGGGTAGGTGGGAAGCACTCGGGTGTGGGACTTTGGTGTGGTCAGCACTTCTGGTCAAAGCTTCAGCATGTATGGTGGGTACTTGGGACCTGTCCTGTCCTCACCTGCTAGTAGTTTGGACTGGGGAGCCTGTGGTGAAGTTCTTACTGTACCGCCAGTCTCCCTTCAAACGTCTTGAACTACTCGTTTGCCGAGGGCACACTTATTCGTTTTTGGTTTACCGGTCTTAACGTTTGGTATCTTTGTGCACTCTGTCATTTAAGTGAGCCGTGATTCCAGGGCTCTGGTAGAGTGTAAATTGCGATCCGTCTGCCTGACTGCTGGACCGTGAGATTTTTGCACTTCCTTCGTGGCAGCGATCGACTCACAGGTCCTGCCTCCACGTCTCACCTCCTCCGCCGCACGCATCTCGCCAGCTGCAAGCCACGTCGCCACGTGAAGTAAAGGGCGGTTCCCACTAGAGCGCGGCAGCGCGGCGTGCGGAAACGGCAGCGGCAAGCGTTTTCCGCGTTGACGCGGCGGCTCGCGGAATTGGCGTTCCCATCTGGAAGCGGCAGACGTTAGCGGTAGCCAATGACGGACAGCCACTGAGGTACGGGGCAGGACCCACTGAAACGCGCGGTGCGTTTGAAAAACTATATCTAGTTGGGTGAAGACATACCAATTTTTCATTTTCTGTACAATGTACTCTTTCACATATTCCATTATGCATGTTTTCTCATTTCACCATAAACAGATTTCATGACTACCGTTCATCGTTGTTCACGATCTAGCACATTGCTTAAGAATCATGAAAGAATAATACATATTTGGAACAAAGTTTTCGAAACCAGATTTGAAATTATAAGACATTTCCCGGTGCAGACGCAAACCTACAGTACTTTATTAGTTACGAGCTGCAGTTTACAACTAAAGAGACAGTAAACGGTAGCAAATTAAGGAAATGGAACTTGAATAAGTCAATACCCACAGTTTTTTGATAATCTTAAAGTTAGCGTAATGCAACGACTGACTGAAACAGAGGAAGGAATCCGCTAGAATACGAATGGATATCTTTGAGAGAAGAAGTGGTGAATGCAGCAGAGTATGAGAACGGGAAGAAGGTACAGTAGAAATCGTTAGATAAAACGTGAAATATTAAATCTGACAAGAGGGAAAAATATAAAAATGCAGCAAATAAAGCAGGCCATTGGAAACAGAAATGTCTAAACATGATGTTGACAGAAAGTTCAAAATTGCAACGTGATTTTGCACTTGGAAAACATAAGGGAATGAAAATGAGAAAGAACAAAGAAAACTTTGCTCAAAGGAGAAGCAACTGTCAGGAACTCATTTGGCAAGCCAGAACTAAGCACATAAGAGAAGGCTACATAGTGGAAGGAATATGTAGACAGGAGAGGGGGAGGGGTTGTACAAACTAACATAAGTACAATGTTAGATTCCTGTGAGATGTCTGAACACGCAAGGCAATTCTGATCCTACCACTTAACTAAGTAGACACAATGAAGAACAGTGAAACTGTGTTTATAGCATTTGCATGTTTAGAGAAAGGTTTTGACAATCTTAATTAAAGCATTCTTTGAAGCTCTGGAGATGTCATCGATAAAACACAGGGACACAAGATTATCTACAACTTGTACAGAAACCAAACTGCATTTCTAAGACTTCAATGACTTGAAAGGGAAGCAGTAATTGAGAAGGCAGAAGTAGAGAGGATATAAAATGAAGACTGTGAATAACAAGAAAAGCGTTCTGAAAAAGAAAATTTGTTCACATGGAATATAAATTGTAATGACTGGGTACTATTTTACGAAGGTATTTGTGTGGAGTGCAGCCTTGTAAGTGAAACGTGGGCGATGAACAGTTCTGTCGAGAAGACAATGGACGCTTTCAAAACGTGGTGATCAATAAGAATGCTGAGGATTAGATATGAGGATCGTGTAACTAAAGAAGAGGTACGGAATTAAATAGAGTAGGAAGAGGAAATTACGGCACAACTTTGACTACAAGAGGGGTAAGTTGACAGGTCATATTATGAGGCGTCAAAGAGTGAGGACAAAGGGGTTGGGTGATAGTATTCTGATAATAATCATTTGTTCAAACGCTATTCTACTATTTTATCTGTTAATGTAAGCAGTGAATTTAGTCTTCCATGCACTCCTCCACAAAACATTTAAACCAAAACTGAAATCAGCTGAACACCAAACCTTTCAACCACTGTCTGACAACTACTGCATTCACTTTCAACTTTCTATAACTATCACAGGCTAGCCCCACACATATACAGATGTAAGGAGAACAGAAATAAACAAACAATTTCAGCATATAATTCTTTAGGTTGGCAACATGTACAAACATGTACAAACCAAACAGGAAGGGGCATGAGGTGAACACACTGTAGTTACGACTTCAAATCAGTGTTTTCGGTAAAATGTCTACAGCTAGTGACAGAAGAAAAAAGAGCGAACATGAAAATGTGCTTATGTTCCATAATATAAGTTTTAGTTCAACTTCCAGCATGTGACCAGGTGAGGGGAAACGTATATGTCCGCCAAAAACTCGATTCACTGTAAGTAATCAGTTATGCATTTAAAACAAAACTGAATCATTCTAGATTCCACCGAAAATGCCTTAAAGTAAAGGGCGAAACGCGTCTTGAACCAATAAAGTACACTCGATAAAGAAAAAAAAAACGTTTGTTACTTACCAAAGGAAATAATCAATAGCTGTAGATACTTAGCAAATTACATCTTATGACATGCCAGCAAATTAGTTTCTGTTTAACTTCTCATTCCACACGCTATTAAATGCTGTTTAAAATAAATCATCTATCCCTTCTGAAAAACTGTAGTTTCTTTCATATCTCGGTAGATAAACAGATTTTGGATATTTATCATGCGACGAAATACATGACTTTTTACAAGTTATCGTTTGCAAAAAAACGCTTTTAGATTTCTTGAACCGTTTACGAAATTTGAAGTTGATACAACCACATGGTTTACAACGAGCAGGACGAAGTACCGGTCGCGTCGCGAGCGACCCACGCGCGGTCACCGCACAGCCGGTCCGCCGACATACCATTCAATATCTCGAGAACGGTGATAGCTATCGATCTGCTCTCAGCTTTAAAAACAATTTCGATATGTTGACTAAATTTCATACGCAATAATGTATTACCTAAAATGAACTGTACGCAAAGTCCACGCAATGCGTTTTTTCCTCTGCACACTCATTAAAATTTCGTGTAAAGGTTTACGTAAATGCGATACAGCAAGTAACCACGACGAATATCGGAAAGAAATTCGGCCCTTTATCGAGAGAAGATATCAGGCTGTAACATGCCCAAGAATCAAATTTTTCTACCGAATAGTTTCCTTGGAATCGGATGATAAGTATTTCATAGCTGCCGCCGCGTCCGCGCCAGCGGTTCGGCGAAAGTTCTTGTGGCCCGGGGTTGCGTACCTGACGTCACGCTCAGCGCGTTCTGTGATTGGCGGCGCGTACCTGGGGCGCGTCACGCGGCAGCGGAAGCGGTTCGACATGGTCAAACCGCGACGCAGAGCCCGCCGCGCCTTGCCGCTGACGCCGTTTCCATGGCAACCACGCCGCTGACGCGGACTTTTGACGCGCGGCAGCCCTAGTGGGAACCGGCCTTAAACAGCGCAACGTACTGCCGCTCCAGCATTGTCACGGTGTACAGATCTTAATCGCCACTTGTTCTCGGCTTAACCTATGCAGAGAAGTCAATTCCACTTGCGTTATCCACATTTTTAGGGCCAGAGTACTTAACTCACTGATCGCCCAGTTAAACTGTCTTTGCCAACCAGGCGCCACCCAGTCCAGTCTTTAATCATCTGTTAGTTGTTTAGGGCAGGGGTCTCCAAACTTTTTAGTCCGCGGTCCACATTGACTCCTCCACGAAGTCATAAGGGCCGAGATCTACCTAGTGGGATTAAAGCATCCTGGCACTCCATGATCACCGTAATGTAAGGCTAAAGGAAAGATGAAATCGCAAAAATCTAAGGTTGTGGGAACAGCTAGCACTGAAACGAAATACGATTTTTATTTAATTACATAATTTTGACTGGTGGACGTACCTGACCGAAATTCTGGCGCATTTTATTCTGGCGAATTTCACCGACAAAAAAGTGTGTCACTGCACATTCTTCTCGAAAGCGTTCTGCAAATTTAACGAAATCTCAAAATCATTGTTAGCGACACTATTACTGCAAGACGTAACAGGTAGAGTATGTCAACGCATCGTTATTTCAAGCGGCTCAACAATAAGTTTAGTTATGTAGTCTTGCAGCGAGTAGCAGAGCCAGAGCATATATTTGATAGTTTTGTTGCGTGATTGTGTCTATGTTGCGAGTGTCTCACGAGTTTTTTAGTCTTTTATGCGCTGTACTAGTAGGTGAGACGACGAAGCGTGGGACAGTTCAAAGTTTGAATTCGAAGAGAGAAGGAAAATCTGAAAATCGAAATACGTATAGCACGACTTGAGTATTTTTTCACTGTACTTTTTAGTGGAACTACAGTGTAATTGTGAGTATTTAATTTAGTAATTAAAGTACTTTACAAATAAATTCATTGCATTTTGTTTAGGCAGACTACTCCCTAGTTTTATTAGTATTAAATAGCACAATTTTATTTTCAGGTTTCAATCTTTTGTGAAGTTGTGTACAAATATGGCAAAGAAACGAAAGGTTGACAGTGAATGTAGAATTTTTAAAGAGCAGTGGGGATGTCAATATTTCGTGGTGGAGTCAAGCAACAAACCAATGTGAATTATTTGCAATGAAGCAATATCAGTCTTCAAAGAATGCAATATAAAACGTCATTATGAGACTAAGCACTCTCAGAATTACTCCAAGTTTACAGGATGCGAACGATTAGAAATGTATGAGTCTCTGAAACGCCAGCTAAAAACCCAGCAGTCGCTGTTTAAGAAAGTAAATGCTGAACAACATGCACCAACTCGTGCTAGTTTTCGTGTGGCTCATATACTAGCGAAACAGTGTAAGCCATTTACCGACGGTGAATTAATTAAGAACTGCATTAGCGCAACAGCAGAAGAAATGTGTCCAGAAAAAGTTAATTTATGTAACAACATAAGTTTGTCGGCAAACACTGTGGCTCGAACAATAGCTGACATTCCACAAAATATATCAGCACAACTGCGTGACAAAAATCAAGACTAGACTGGTTCTCTTTGGCCGTAGATGAGTCAACAGATGTATCACATACTGCTCAAGTACTACTTTTTATTCGAGGGATTGACAAAAATTATGAAGTGTATGAAGAGCTCCTTGATGTTCACAGTATTCACGGGACGACCACTGGCGAAGATATTTTTAAAGGAGTTGAAAGTGCAGTTCAGAAAAACAATCTTCAGTGGAAGAAATTGAAATGTATTACAAACTGATGGTGGCAAAAACATGTGTGGGAAAAATAAAGGAGTTGTTGCTCTCCTTTCTAAGGTCGTAGAAAATGATGATGGCTCAAAACCATTAGTAGTGCATTGTATTATTCACCAACAGTCTTTGTGTGGAAAACATTAGATATGTCAGAAGTTTTAAAGCCAGTTATTTCAGTTGTTAATTATATCACATCCCATGCGCTCAGTCATCGCCAGTTCCGCGAGTTTCTTGAAGATATTGAGGAAAGCGACTTGCCATATTATACTGCAGCGCGCTGGCTTAGCTGCGGTAAAGTTCTGACCCGTTTTTTTTTTTAACAGTAATTGAAATTTTTTGAACGAAAGGAATCGCTCTCTGGCTGAGTTACGGAACGGTGAGTGGTTATGGAAGCTAGCATTTTATACAGACTTAACCAAACATATGAATGACCTTAATTTAAAATTGTAAGGTGAAAACCAGCTTCTGCCTGATTTATACACGCATGTTAAGTCCTTTCGACCAAAGGTTGCTTTGTTTCAATCTCAGTTGAACAAAGTATGCTTCACGCATTTTAATACATGCCAAACATTCAGTCAGCAAACTGAGATTCCGTTTCCTGTAACTTTCGCAATTGAAGCTTTGGGCGCTTCAAAAATAAATTTTGAATCACGATTTTCAGATATCGACGCAAATTCAAACGATATCAAGATATTTCAAAATCCCTTTGACGTCGATATAGAAGCGTTACCCGCAGAACTTCAGTTTGAAATTACTGATTTGCAATGTAGCGACTTTTTTAAAGAAAAACATTTAAACTCAACATTACTGGAATTTTATAAGTATCTTCCATTCACACAGTTTTCCAATTTACATAAATTTGCCCGTGGCTTTTTTTCCACTTTTGGCACTACTTAGCTGTGTGAAAAAACTTTCTCCAAAATGAAACATGCAAAAAGTATTTACAGATCAAAATTAAGTGATGAGCATTTGAAGTCGCTGATGATTATCTCTACCAGTAACCTTGATCCACAACTGGAGGTAATTATGAAAGAAAGTTACAGCTACATAAAAGTCACTAATTATCACTAAGATGTTACATTTATTTACGTGAATACTCTAACACTGTGAGTTTTCAAGACATAAATTAATTACAGTTATTTTTATACATCAGTTACAACTAAAATATCCAATATCATTATGTAATCAGGTATTGTATTTTCTGTAAATTGCCTTTAAATAAAAATATTTTATACGATTTATTTGCTATGTGTATTTTACAACGTAATCAAAAGAAAGTGAAACCTCGCTTAAGAAGCATCTTCCATAATGATTGAATACAAAGGCTAGTCGCCGAGGTGGCGTCCATTTTTTACTGGTAGAAGATAGAGCTCCGACAATGTCGCGGTGTATTGGTCGCAATAGGCCTCGAAACTCAATTCTTGGCAGTACAGGTAGCACCCCAAATATTTGGCGGGCCGGATACCGGAGGTGTTTGTAGGACCTCGCGGGCCGTAGTTTGGAGACCCCTGGTTTAGGGAATTCAGTCTATAACTTGTTTAGTATAATTTATGTTTTGTTTGGTAAAATAAATGTTATTAATACACTAAATTTACGTATGCCAAGTTTAGTTAAAATATCCTATGTCAGAAAGATAATCGAAGAAGCGTCGTTCGAAGAACCCGAGACAGAAGACAACGAGACGACAGGAAGTTTGTAAAAGATTAAATGTATAGAGATGCTGTGACACTCGTAATAACAACCACACCAACCGTTCCTGAGTCACGTGTTTGCTTACATTAGGCGCAGCGCAGCAGACGTTTGTGAGACCTCTTCTCCTGAGGGCGGAATGGTGGATTGCTGCGGTTTTTATCCTTTTACTGTTCGATTAAATTCGATAAATGCTATGTCGTTTAAGTGCTCTTCGAAAGCTCTTTCCAGTGTCTTCGAAAAAAGTAAATAATTCCTTTTTTTAAAATTTCATTCTTATAAACATCAAAAATTAGTTGTTTACGTCAGAAGATTCGCTGCATTGTCTACTATTGGTGACGGAAAGAAATACGGATTGAAACGAACAGAAGTGACGCTTGTGTTCAAAGACAGCAATTACACTGGAGTCACCGCGATTGGAAGCCGGCCGCGGTGGCCGAGCGGTTCTAGGCGCTTCAGTCCGGAACCGCGCGACTGCTACGGTCGCAGGTTCGAATCCTGCCTCGGGCATGGATGTGTGTGATGTCCTTGGCTTGGTCAGGTTTAAGTAGTTCTAAGCTCTACGGGACTGATGACCTCAGATGTCAAGTCCCATAGTGCTCAGAGTCATGTGAACCATCTCTGCGATTCATAGTGATCCCTGGACCTTAGAAACGGCGCGATAGGTTCACAATACGGGTACGGCTCATGCTCTGCAACATGCTCCCGTGCTGGCCATGAGGTTGATAACGTGTTCCTGTCGTAGTGCGTTCCATTCCTCCGAAACCGCGGTTCACAGCTGCTGCGTCTTACAGCATCCACACTCAGACGATACTGGACCACCTAGAAACACTAGGCCAGGGGCAGGGAGGGGCCGGAGGGCGAGGGAGAGACAGAGAGGGTCCAGAGAGAGACAGGGCACAATCACGTAAGACACCAGTTAATTAATTATTCTGTTACCATGGTTGAGGGGTTAAGTTCGACATATATATTCTACTAGAACTGACATGTGATTACATTTTCACGCAATTTGGGTGCACACATCCTGAGAAATCAGTACCCAGAACAACCACCTCTGGCCGTAATAACGGCCTTGATACGCCTGGGCATTGAGTCAAACAGAGCTTGGATGGCGTGTACAGGTACAGCTGCCCATGCAGCTTCAACACGATACCACAGTTCATCAAGAGAAGTGACTGGCGTATTGTGACGAGCCAGTTGCTCGGCCACCATTGACCAGACGTTTTCAATTGGTGAGAGATCTGGAGAATGTGCTGGCCACGGCAGCAGTCGAACATTTTCTGTATCCAGAAAGGCACGTACAGGACCTGCAACATGCGGTCGTGCATTATCCTGCTGAAATGTAGGGTATCGCAGGGATCGAATGAAGGGTAGAGACACGGGTCTTAACACATCTGAAATGTAACGTACACTGTTCAAAGTGCCGTCAGTGCGAACAAGAGCTGACGGAGACGTGTAACCAAAGGCACCCCATACCATGACGCCGGGTGATACGCCAGTATGGCGATGACGAATACACGCTTCCAATGTGTCTTCACCGCGATGTCGCCAAACACGGGTGCGACCATCATGATGCTGTAAACAGAACCTGGATTCATAAGAAAAAATGACGTTTTGCCATTCGTGCACCCAGGTTCGTCGTTGAGTACACCATCACAGGCGCTCCTGTCTGTGATGCAGTGTCAAGGGTAACCGCAGCCATGGTCTCTGAGCTGATAGTCCATGCTGCTGCAAACGTCGTCGAACTGTTCGTGCAGATGGTTGTTGTCTTGCAAATGACCCAATCTGTTGACTCAGGGATAGAAACGTGGCTGCACGATCCGCTACAGCCATGCGGATAAGATGCCTGTCATCTCGACTACTAGTGATACGAGGCCGTTTCGATCCAGCACGGCGTTCCGTATTATCCTCCTGAACCCAGCGATTCCATATTCTACTGACAGTCATTGGATCTCGACCAACGCGAGCAGCAATGTCGCGATACGATAAACCGCAATCGCGATAGGCTACAAGCCGACCTTTATCAACGTCGGAAACGTGATGGTACGCATTTCTCCTCCTTACACGAGGCAGCACAACAACGTTTCACCAGGCAACGCCGGTCAGCTGCTGTTTGTGTATGAGAAATCGGTTGTAAATTTTCCTCATGTCAGCACGTTGTAGGTGTCGCGACCGGCGCCAGCCTTGTGTGAATGCTCTGAAAAGCTAATCATTTGCGTATTAGAGCATGTTCTTCTTATCGGTTAAATTTCGCGTCTGTAGCACGTCATCTTCGTGGTGTAGCAATTTTAATGGCCAGTAGTGTAGACAAAAATGGCCGAGAAATGGAATTAGCGCCAAGTTATGGTTTGGCAAGCACGAAGACAAGCAGAAGAAACTCTCGCTGTGTGCCAGAGGGCGTTATCTTGCCGAAATGTAAGCCCAGCATGGCTTGACATGAAGGACAACAAAACGGAGCGTAGAATAGGGCGACAGACAGGGTGGTATCCCACCGCAGTCCAGGGCGTCTCCAGACACGTCTTCAGCCTGGAATCCCGTTGACTGGAGTGGAATTGCCATCAGTGACGCCCCGGACTGCGGTGGGATACGAGCTTGTCGCCCGCCATGCGGCGCGATATCCACGAGTGACGGTCTGGAATGCCATTTCTTTTCATAGCACGACCCGTCTGGATCTCATTCTCCTCACCAGTAGCACGGCGGTGCGTCGCCGATATTCTACGCCCCGTTTTGTTACCTTTCTTATCAAGCTGTCCTCTGCTCGCATTTTAGGAAGATAATGCCCGTCGAGACACGGCGACGTTTTCTGCTGCTGTCTTTGTGCTTGCCAAACCCCACTTCTGCCAGCACGGTCGCCGAATCTCTCGCGAATTCAGACTGTTTGGAGCGTTATGGGCAGGTACCCCACCCAGCTCAGAATGTTTACAATCTGACGCGCCGACTGTACAGATATCGCTCAGGAGGACAGCCAACAAACCCGTCAATCAGTGCCAAGTCGAATAACAGCTTGCATAACGGCCAGAGGTCGCCCTACACCTTATTGAGCTGCCCAATTTGTGAAGGTCTTTCTCTTGAATAAATCGTCCAATTTTTCTGAAACTGTAATTATTTGTTTGTCTGCACATATACATCACGTCTGCTGATTTCCGTCCAGTTCGGATAATTCCTTCATGCTGCATCATTTTTTTTTGTATTAGAGTGTGTTTCACTTTCGGTCAGCCGACCGGTGTGGCCGAGCGGTTCTGGGTACTTCAGTCCGGAACCGCGTGACTGCTACGGTCCCAGGTTCGAATCCTGCCTCGGGCATGGATGTGTTTGATGTCGTTAGGTTAGTTAGGTTTAAGCAGTTCTAAGTTTTAGGGGACTGATGACCTCAGATGTTAAGTCTCATAGTGCTCAGAGCCATTTGAACCATCACTTTCGGTCACCACATCTATAGATTTAAGAAAGGATGGAGCTTATCACTGCACAATTTTTCCTTGTTCCTTTAGCTCACGAATATAGTAACGGAAGTCTTTTTCAGTGCATTTCTCCTGTTAGTCCTACTTGATACGGATCCAACACACTTGAGCAATAGACTGGGTCGCATGAGTGATTTGTAAGCAATCTCCTTTGTAGATTGACTGCATTTCCCTATTATGTTACCAATAAACTTATGTCTGATAACTACAATGCCCATGACTGAGCCTACGCGATTGTTCCTTGTTATGTCCCTACTAAGTATTACACCCAGGTATTTGTATGACTTTTCAACTGTGACTCACTGATATCATATTCATAGGATACCATGTTTTTTTCGTTTTGTGAAGTGCACAATTTTACATTTACAAACGTTTAAATCCAACTGTGAATCTTTGCATCACTTTGAAATCTTGTCAACGTCTGACTGAATATTTGAACAGGTTCATTCAGACTGTACTTCGTTGTTTTTCACTGATGCAAAGCACTGAAAATCTCTTAAGGTTATCATTTAGGAGCACTGCTAATTCAACAGTTCTGCCATTTACACTTCATACACTTTGGTACAGCAATGTTAACGAATCTATGCGTTCTGTACTGTTCCACAGTTTACCTTAGAACTTTCTTGGTGCTATATAACTCCTCCACGTGTAGTGATACTATTGCTTTCCTCTTGTATGCTGGTTTCCGCCACTTCTGCTGGTGGCTCTCTTCATGCAAGTTGTTTGGAGGCTGATGTTGTTTACGCTCCAGCTGCTAGTCTCTGTATGGAGCCTTAAAAAGCTCTGGCTCTCCTACCTATAGGAACAGGAGCTTGACCACAAGAGATCCTGTCCCTAAGGAGCTCAGCCAGTCTCCCTTTCCCCGCTGTGTTGAAGTGTGGGTCATGTCTCGTGAAACGTCATCCATCTTTCTTTCCAACAGGTGCCAGGGCACTTGGTGCGAAGGCAGCCAACATCTGTGTCATTTTCATCTTAGCATTAACACGCTTCACAGCGTGCTTAGGTTGATCACGACCTTACAAACAGCTCAACAAAGTGCGCATTGGTGTCACTATTTAAGGAAGCTATCATACCAAAGTAACCACCCATACTGTGCACCCTGTCCTAGTCCATACTGTTGCCCACCTCGCCAGCTGCTACTACTTGATCCTCCTCTACGATTTCCAAGCCTTGCAGTAGATTTGAAGACACTGGTAACCTGGCACTCTCTACCTACATGTCGTCCGTGACTACTACCCAGCAGCAGTACCTTCCTCAACAGCCTTGTCTAACTCGGGTTTCTGAAACACGACTGATATCTGCTGTTTCTACTCCAGGTTAACCCTCCACTCAGCTCTGACTACTGCGGTCTCTTTCCCCCTACAATCTTCGCAGTGGCCATTTTCCAACGCCACTCATCCCTCATAATCCTACATACTTCATTCCCAAATGTGCCTGAAGGGCACACATCTTTCCTTGTTACTCCTCTATCAATATGTTCCTATGACACATGATACAGTGCCAAGAAAGAGCGTATTTGATTTCTCCACTGGTCTCCCCAATTGATTCCCCCCCCCCCCTTCTCTCCCTCAATGAAAACAATAATTGTACCATTCACAACAAATCAGATTGCTTAATATCCAACGAGAACGCCCATGTGTTTCGCTCATTGTCAATTATTTGTTAAGAAGTACTGCACTGCAGAACCTTAAATATGCTACTTTATGTTAATAAGATGCGGTACGTATCTCTTGTTTCTAACACAAATTTGGAAGATTTATATAAACAAAAGGGAAAAACGTCTGGCAGCGTTGTTTTATGTCGGTTGAGATGAATAACTATCAGTCACAGGAATAACTGATTGTTACTGGTTTTTAAAAGTGCGATGCTGACGCAGATTATTTGAGACGTTCAAAAAATATAGTATCCTATCACCTGCAAAATCAGTCAGGCACGATTGGAGTTCCTGGCTCTAACAACTTGTAGGAATATTACATGGAATAACCATACAGTCGCACTCGTGAATAAAGCATGCGGTACACTTCCGCTCATTGGTAAGATACTGAGAAAGTGGCAGCGTTCTACAAAGGTGATTGGTTGCCAAACACTCGTCCGGCCCATCCTCGAATATTGCTTAAGTGGGTGGAGCGCATATCAAAAAGGAGTAACACGGAATATTGTAAGTAACAATGAATGGCAACAAGTGCGTTTGACTCACGACAGAGTCAATCAACTGCTGAAAACCTCAACTGGCAGACACTAGAAGATAGATACAGACTATAGCACGAGAAGCTAGTTCCGGAAATTTTCAGGCACAGCAATAAATAAGACATCAAGGAATATATTACAATCCCATGCATATCGCTCTTGTAGGGACTTTGAAGAGAAGGTTAAACTAATTACAATGTGCACGGGTACGTTTATGCAATCATTCTTCTTGCGTCCATATGTAAATGGAACGTGAAGAAAGCCTGATAAATGGTGCAGTGACAATTACCCTCTGCCACGAACTTTACGGCATCTTACTGAGTATAGACGTATAAAGAGGTCTGGTTCGTAGTAAAATTTATACGTAGAACCTTGTCTTTCATAGATACATTTTGCACTAAAAGTTTCTCCAATTTTTCCCGCAGAAAATGTCCTGATTTCAGTTATAGTAAATATACAGATCCCACTGGACGTACAGGGTAAGGGAAAAATGACTTTACAACTTTGAAATGAGATAAAAATTTATTGAGATAACTTACAGAATCGGTAGATGTCTCGTTTCGTTGCAAACAACCTCAAGTTATATGTGTCAAGTGTCATTTTGGTCCGATGTGATTACCAATTGTGATGCGGCAAACGTCATATCGGTAACGAATTTCTTCCCACACTTGTTGCAGCAAATGTGGCGTAACTTGTACAGTGGCAGCGTAGATCCGATTTTTCAGGTCGGTTAAATTGGTTGGTATGGGGAAGACGAATATTGAAAATTAGGTGGACTGACAAGGTAAGGAATAGGGAGGTTCTGCGCAGAATCGGAGAGGAAAGGAATATGCGGGAAACACTGATAAGGAGACGGGACAGTATGATACGACATCTGTTAAAACATGTGGGAATGACTTCTGTGGTACTAGAGGGAGCTGTAGAGGGCAAGAACTGTAGAGGAAGACAGAGATTGGAATACATCCAGCAAATAATTGAGGACGTAGGTTGCAGGTGTTGCTCTGAGATGAAGAGGTTGGCACAGGAGAGGAATCTGTGTCGGGCCGCATGTAACAAGTCAGAAGAATGATCACAAAAGAAGGGGGGAGGAACATACACACGGTCTTTAATGAAACCCTAAAGAAAGAAGTCCAGTGACATCAAGTCTGGAGAGTGAGGTGGCCAATCCACAGACTTGGGACGCGATTATCGAGGAAACGTCGAATTTCCGGGAGGAAATGAGGTGGTGCACCGTCTTCCTGGTAGTAAACCATTCCATCTCGGCCATATTCATCGATCTGTGGAAGTAAAAGGTTTTCAAGCGTATCCAGATACACAACAGACACACTGACCAGCCACTTAGGAATTGTATATAATGAAGAGATTTCTTATTTTGTCTGTCACCCTTTACTTGCGACACTTCTGCGTTATTGTCAAAGCTGAGTATTGTCATTGATTCATTTCGTAATAAAACTGCTTTGCTCGAACTGTTGTCTAGCGATCCGAGAAGCACGTCTCCTACATACCCCTTTTTGACAACTAGACAGGACACAATTCCAAAGTTGTGAAGTCCTTTTTGACTCACCATGTATATAAAGCGTTCATGGGTGAATTTGACGATGCCTCCAACATTACCCACCACCAATCACTGGTTTTCGTGTTTATTGCTACCCTTCGTTCCCTCAGTGAGCGCTGTGGTCATTGTACAGTGATGACTCCTGTGATTGTGGAGATATGACTGTGTGAAGTCCCCAGGACGAATCAATGCAATTTTCAAGGTAAAAATTCAAGATAGTTCTTTAACGACCTCGAGCTTTTACGAATATTGTCGAATATTTTCGAACGCTCTAGAATATTCTCGGAAGTTCTGGAATACAACTTGGAAACGGAACATATCGCATTGGTCCGCACTCCGCCAAAATCGTCATAACTGATGAGATGTCCAGCGTAGTCAAGACGGAAGACAATTCATCGAAAAAGTGCATCCGCCTGTAGAGAAAAACTACTGATCAAAGAATAATTGTGTTTGAGTGAAAAGTTTTCGTAAAAAAAAAAACTGAAGAAGTTCAACAAGTGCATCAGTCAATACAGAATACGACGATCGTGAACCAAGCCAAAGGGTAGATTTCCCAACAGAGTCCTAAATTCGCTCAGTGTTACCGAAATGCCGTCGCAAATATTTTTCAGTGATCATCATGGGAGAGGAAATATTAACCAGAAAGCAAGCGGACAATTCAGAAAGAATTCACTGATTTCAACTAACTTACCATTCAGCTTTACGGCACTCTGATTTCCGGTAAGACTAGTGTACAGTATGACTCAAAGCACAAGGACAGACGTTCCAACGTTAGTGGAGTTAATTTAAAAGAATTTATTATGTTTTTAGAGGGACAGCTATGTACAGCATGTTCGAATGCTGGGCATAAACAGAACATATTCATCTTTCCACCCGAAAGCAAACTTCAAATGTAATAATTAAAACTAAAAACGTGTAATTTAGATACTTTACAAACGAGATAACTAACACCGCATTTCTTTTACAATTAACGAAACAAGTGGAAAAGAAAATACCGTGTTACGCGTGTCCTTTTCACCTAAAACTTGTAGCGACGCAGTACGCTCCACGAAAGAGCCTATAATTTTTTGGGAATACTGAAGAATGGGATACAACCAGTAGGCTTTGAAAAATGACGTCACAAGTTACCACAGCTGATGCATTGCAAAGACATACAAATACTTAGAAACAAAGGAAGATAGTACAGAGAAAACCATGGAGGCAAAAATAGAAGGGAAGTGGCACTACAGACTTACGCTGCACGTTGTTTTGAAGCAAGAGTAGGCGGGGCCTGCCGCCATTTTAAGTAGCCCAAAACATTAGCAGACTACTGTTTACTAGTGCTTCCTGTTCATTATTTCTGTCGCCTGCGGGCAACAACTGTTTTAAATAATAAAAATTATTGAGCTTACATGAATAACTTCAATTTCGAGCGTTTTTCCGTTCTTGAACGCATATGAGCTCCAGTAGTACGACACAGTCGGAGTGACGTCACGGAATGTGTCACCGCGGTGAACTAAGGGGATATGAATGCGGTGAACCTAATGTTTTGGGCTATTTAAGATGGCGGACAAAGGGTTCAAGTTTGTGGCGTAATGCCACCTCTCTTCTTTTTTTTATCTCCGTGAGAGAGAACATATCGTAGACATATACCACGTATATCTATATTTCGAGGGTACTGAACAATGGGATACAACCCGCTGGCCCTGAAAAATACCGTCACAAGTTACTACAGATGATGCATTGCAAAGACAGACGAATGTTGAGAAACCAAGGAATGTAATAAAGAGAAAACAGATCGTAGACATACACCACGTATATCGATATTTCGAACGTAATTTTACACGTAAAGCTTTTTTCGCAGTACAAAGTGTCCTGTACTTCAGCTGACCTACATAGGACGTAGTAGTAGCGAAGGCGAGAAATGCGAGAAACGTAAAATTTGTATCCTGTACTTCAGTTGACGTATATAGGTCAACTGAGAAGAATAGGATAGTACTAGTGAAGGCGAAAAAACTAACAAACGTAAAATTTGTGACCTGTGCTTCAGCTGACCTCTATAGGTCAATTGAAGAATAGGATACAACCTTTGTAGTTCAACTGGGCTACGAGATACCAGCGTTATGTATGCCGCCTTTTTTGATTTCGCTAGTATTCTATTCTTCAGTTGACCTACATAGCACAGAATGCAAATCAGCTGCAAAGGACACAGCAACTGGAACGACACACTATGAGACAAAAGTATTATTCAAAATGTGTACAAAAATGATTAAAATTGCCACAAACGACAAAAAACATACATAATATCTGTCTCTTCATAACACATTCATTTACTTTTATTTACGATTATGACACTTTTCCACAGGAGATAGCTTATTTGTTATTTACGGCTCGAAAATAAATAACTATCTATGACTAAAATACGACGTCATTGGTCGAAGCCGACGAGTTGTATCCCATTCTTCAGCCAACCCATTTTTTTCGCTATAGTTTTCTTGTCATCATTTTCTCAATCTAAAGCCCCGCAGAAAAAGTGTAGAAGGCTTGTAAGGGTGTTACAGGGCAGGTTGTACTGCAAAATAATCATTAGATACGTTGTGCTTTTCCGAGTTAATTAACATTGAAGTTAACCAATCAGGTCTTTTCGAACGCAAATTCAAGCAGCCCATCATAGACGGTGTCGGCACCATGTTCGTCGTTAGGTCTCCTAAAACCGAACGAGGAAGCGATAAAAATATTGGACATGGACGGTAGTAAGGATCGAACCCGAGCCAAAGGCTGAGCACTCTCGCGAGCTGTCATCTACGCTATGAGAACAACTGACACTATTTCTATTTTTCGGGGCACTTGAATTTGCGCGCTACGGCCTCGTTGGCTAACTTCAAAGCTGACTAACTAGGAAACGGCGTAACGTATCGAATTATTTTCTTATCAGTTATTTCTCAATACAATCTACCTTACGACACGCTTACGAGCTTTTCAGACTGTTCCTGACCACCCTGTATAAGACAGAGATCGCCCTAGCTGTAAATTGGGATGTGAATTCTCACGCCATCTGTTAGTGTCGGGAGCAACTTGTTCGTTTCAAGCTGCCTACAAGTTTTCCCGCTTGTTGTTGATAGATATAGTAATAAATTTCGTAATATTTTTATTTTTTTAAATTTATTTTACATAGATGAAAATTTTGAAAACAATTATAATAATTTTAGATACATCGTGTATGGATTTTACGTCAAACTTTTGTTGTTATATATAAGAGATATCTGCTAGTAATCATTTTACTGTTGATGTCACTGCAGTGTCACATTGTAGGGCAGAGTAGCTGGTGAGAACTCGTGAGTTAGACTGTGAAAGCAGTTGTGTTTATGACTCGGTTGAAGGATGGACTAACTCGAAGTCTGGATTGGCATTACCGTATAAAAGTATGTAAATGTAAGAAGATATCAGCGAGAGCATTGTATAGCAGAACATATATGTGACCTTAGCGATTTGGCTAAGAATGTGTTCGTACGTTACTGGTTCATGCGAAGGATGGACGCACTTGAAATAGAGCCTGTACTGCCCAGGAAAACCACCAAGATGCCGTACAAAAAGAAATAATTACAGGAAGTTATGCCGAGTATGAGATATTGACTGATCTATGTGGACTGCTATAGTGGAAAGCTGCATGTACTTCTTCTCTCTGTTCCAAAAAATTTACTCCGTACTCAGTGCATCGAATACGAAGTTCAAACTCACGACAGTGTGCATCCTATTCTTACCATAAATAATATTTCTGAGCGGAATTTCTCGATCCATTAAATATTTTGGTTATTAAATGTGACTTTTACTGAAAAGTGATTATGTGTCAGACTATAATAAGCACTGTTTCAATTTTAAGTTGATTTACAGTTTGGAGATTTTAAAGCTACACCTAGAGTCGCACTTCTATCACGCACAGTGCTCAAGAGCAGTAAATGCTAATTAGAATGCAGTAACATAAAGTCATATTTGTAATGAGCGTTATGACGAACGCCTCCGGAAAATAAGGTAACATTGTCTTACAACTACAATGACGCTCCTCAGGAAAGAATGTCTCACTACATTTTTGAACTATGAGATTCCTAAAACGACTAATTTCCTTTGCCATCTGTCAAAAGATTGTCACTAAAAAGTGTGGACGTAATTGTGTTTACATTGTAACAATGAACGGTACTTTAATAAAACATGTAGCACTAAATTGAAATAGCAGTTTTCAACGAAACTATTGAAAAACAATAATTCATGGTACTACCATAACAGTAATTTTGACTAAAGCAATTTTTAGAAACAGTGTCGCATATTTCGAAACGGTTCTCCTGTGTCAATTGTTGTATTTTTGCATGTGGACGCATGAGCGGGATGGTAATTTCCTACAAAAGTGTTTGCGCTGTAAAGGTAACGACGTTTTGGTTTTTTAAATTGTTATTTAGAATCAAACTGGATACATTCATTGGAAATTCGCATTTCATCTAGCAAAAAAATAGTTATCTGAAATATAGGTATGGAAACTGTTACGCAATTTTACGAAAGTGTCTTGCGATTAGATAATTACCGTTATACTCGCGATTACATAACATTTTTCCAACCTTAGTATAATAATGCTGGTATTAAATACTTCTATGCTCAACTATTTATACCACATTTAAGCGCTTTCTCTATTAAAAAATGAGTATCAATTCTAGTATCTGATTCCACCCGTCAGCTTTGAGCAATGAAGTTATACCTAAAGCAAAAGAAGCTACATAGGGGCGATCTCTGAAAGCAACTGATTATATTTTTAAACAAACGAATGCAACATACGATAAAATTACTATCACAGTTCACGTGATTATTTACTTAGCCACGAATTACACCGAAAGCTAACGAAACTAAATAAGAACAGGAAAAGAGAAATATACATGTCTGAAACAAATTATTATCGTAATTTATGCAAGTGAGAAAATCCCAGAGTATCTTTAATTCCATTATAGTATAGCCCATGGTGACGACGTAAAATTGTGACATAGCGTTAATTTTTAATAATGATATCGAATTTAACAGGATTGTTACGGGAAAGTAGTGGTTGCGGGAGGGGAGAAATTAAAATGTAGACAACAACGGAAAAACGAAATAAATAATAATATATATATGCAACATAAAAACAACGGTAGCATGAAATATGGAAAAACCGACATATAAATTCTAAAAGAAAAGTCTGTACTCAAGGAACGAAAATTCACAAATACTGGCGTCAGTAATTAGAATTAAGTTACATACGTCAGTTCTGATTACAGATTCCAGCCATTCTGTGGTTCTTATTCAGATCGTTTTTCCAGCACGTGTTTACACTGAAACCAACTGAAACGTAATAGGATCTCTGCATTTGTAATTGCTCTTTGAACTTCGTGAAAAAGTAATAAATACTGGAATCGGTAAATAGAATCAAGCTATATAGGTCAATTGTAATTACCAACTCCAACCATTCCACTGTTAATTACTTGGAACGGTTTTGCAACAAGTGTCTGTACTGCAATGATATAGGATTTGTACGTTCGATATTATTCTCTGCACCGCTAAGAGAAAGGAAAAAACGTCTTGGGGTCGGTAATTGCAATACTTGTTACTCTTTCGCAGTAGTTCAGAGTTCAATTAGAACACTAGAAATCCTATGAAAACCAAGTTCACACACTTTCTGCAGACATGTCCAAGATTATGAACAATCGAATGGCCGAAAACGGTAACTCGAATTAACCTCCTACACAGGTGAATTCCAGTAACCAATTCCAAGAATTCCATGGTTCATTATTTAGATCGTTTTTGTGACAAGTGTGTAAACTGAAAAGTTATAGGATTTCTGCATTTGTAATTGCTCTCTAAACTACTGCGAAAAAATTACAAATATTGGAATCGGTAACTATAATTAACGTATATAGATCAGTTCTAGTACCGATTCCGATATTAGTTACTTTTTTGTGAATTTTCGTTAATTGTGTTCTGGATTCTTTTTTTACGGATTTCTTTGTCGCTTTTTCCGCATTTAGTAGCTGATTTATCTGACGTCCAAAAAGGCATGATGATTGACGTTGAGACTACGGAAGCGTTTCCAAAGCGGCTAAGTCTGCATGCCGCAGTGGTTAAGGAGTGGTTTACTATCTTTGGCCCAAAAAAAGCATGTTCTTTGAGAATTTTTTTCTCGGGGTGTGTTACAGACATCAATGTCAAATTTGGTCAAAATTTTATTGATATTTCCTCTACAAACTGGAATTTTTTCGACCGGAAATGTCGAAGAGCAAAGGCGGAAGTGCGGTCGGAACGAAACAAAATTTCGATGTAGACCTCCACGCGCGGTATGTCACAGGTCAGCCGGCTCGTCTGAATCAAAATTGAGTCGACGTTAGCGAAGTAAATAAGATTCTTCAGGAGTTGTACCTCACTTAAGTTATTTGGACCATAGGAAACAAAATGGCGGCCATTTGAAAAAATAGGGTTTTTTCATCTATTTATAGTAGATGGATCGGAATAAAAGTGCTACAACTCCTAGACAATTTAGTTAGCTTCGTCGGAAACAAAGAATCATGCCAATCGGTTCAGTAGATTTGAAGTTACCATTCTGCGCGATAAAAAAATCGTCATTTTGAGAAAAACGCGTTTGAAGTTTTGACTACATATAAGTGCAATATTATGCAACTTACGTTCAATCTGCTATTCGGGGTCCATAAACTAGTCCTTCCTCTTCCTCATAAAAGGCGTTCTGCTCGATCTGGGCCATCCTGCGCTGCTCCAGAGCCGCTCGTACGGCCGGTGACAAGCGGTTTTCGGCCGCTTGAATCCGGTGGTCGTCCGAATGCTTGGCGAACTGCGTCGAATAGAGTCCCAGGGTGACGTCCATCGTTGTCATGGCCTTCAGAATTGCTGGATACCCTTCGTTGAAGCTGCTCACTGCCAGGAAAGTCGCAATCTCCACAGTCTTCGTACCAGAATGCAAATGCTTGTGGGCTAACTTCCAAACACACGGGTTCAAACTTTCATTTGAATTTTGTGTGTTTCCTCCCAAGCACCGGTACGAAAACTCGTCCTCCGAAAGAAAAAAAAACTGGTGCGTGAAAAAGGCCGACTTCAGGCAGGTGCATCTTTTTGTTCAACCGCGAATAATCAACATTTACGTTCCGTATTCGGAAAAACCCTTTCAGGGCTGGATTTTAATTACTTTTATGGGTCCAAAAATGCAATTTTAAAAAAATCTATTTTTTTAACCAAAAGATAGTAAACCTCCCGTTAACGTATACTGTACATCGCAAAATGGAACTATCCAAAATTAGCGGTGAGCCAGCAAATATGCTGCCACACGACCCTTAGATGACAGGGGTGAAAGACGGCTCCAGAGATGTACATGAGCAAATAGATACGCAACTGTTGAGCAACTAACACGTAGATGAGTCAAGGAACCACCAACAGCGTCTGCTAAACGACACCAACGACCGTTTAGCGAACGTTGCTGGGCGTAGCGAACTCCGCAGGAGGCAACTGTTTCACGCACCCGTGCATGACTGCGGTTCATCGGCGACGAACGCTGGACTATACGTCCACAGAGTGGCGACAGGTGGCATTTTCAGATACATCTCGTTTTATACTCTATCGGACAGACGGCCATTGGCATGGACGGAATGAAAAGTCTAAAAGCATACTCCCTGCAACATTCGTCGGAAGGGTGCAGGACTGAGGAAGGAGCGTTATGGTGTGGGGAGCGTATTCGTGTCATTCGCTGGGTTATCTCGTCATTCTGTGCGGCACAGTGGATGAACACAAATATGCGTCTATCCTTGGGGAGCACGTCTGCCTCTACATGGAGTTTATCTTTTCCTCAGCACGATGACATCTACCAGCAGGACAATACAACGAGTCACACAGCAGTGCACATGCGTGGTTCCAAGAGCACCAGGATGAAAAACTGGTTCAAATGGCTCTGAGCACTATGCGACTTAACTTCTGAGGTCATCAGTCGCCTAGAACTTAGAACTAATTAAACCTAACTAACCTAAGGACATCACACACATCCATGCCCGAGGAGGATTTCGAACCTGCGACCATAGCAGTCGCTCGGCTCCAGAATGCAGCGCCTAGAACCGCACGGCCATTCCGGCTGGCCACCAGGATGTGTTTACCATCCTTGGGGAGCACATCTGCAACTAGGTGCAGTCTGTTTTTTTTTTTTTCTCAGCACGATGTCATCTACCAGCAGGACAATGCAACGAGTCACACAGCGGTGTACATGTGTGGTTCGAAGAGCACCGGGATTAGTTTACCGTACTGCCATGGCCACCACACTTCTCGGATTTTGACCCAATCGAGAATCTGTGGGACCACCTCATCGAACTGTTCGCGCAATTCGAGAAACCCAGCGCAGCTGACCCACGACACTGTAGTCGGCGTGGCTCCACATCCCGGTCGGTACGTTCCAGAACCTCGTTGACTCTCTTCCTGCACGTCTCGCAGCAGTTCGCGCAGCGAAAGCTGGTTATTCAGGCTTTTGGCAGGTGGCCGGATCAGTGTGGCTGGACAGACTATTTTTCAGTAACAGATTCTTTAGGTGATTAAAACTGGCCGCTGGAGTGGGACTTGAACCTGAGACCTTTGCCTTTGGTGGGAATGTGCTCTGTCAACTGAGGAAAAGATCCAAGGTTCGAGTCCCGGACCTGCACACAGTTTTACTCTATCAGGAAGTTTCAAAACGGCGCACAGTCCACTGTAGAATGAAAATTCATTCTGGTTTCTAAGGGGTGACTGCTGACTGCCTGGTCTATGTAAGGCGACAGTTCCATGTTTCGACAGCAACGTCCAAAATATGGTTGACCTTGAAAACTAAAATTACTTTAGATATCCACGGCAATGAGCCATGTGCGTTAGTTATATTATTCATCTTCAAGAAATACTACAACCTGATGTGCCACCCATACATTACATCTACATGGATACACTGCAAATCTCATTTAAGTGCCTGGCAGAGGGTTCATCGTACCACCTTCACGATTCTCCATTATTCCACTCTCGTACAGCACGTGGAAAGAATGAACACCTATATCTTTCCGTACGAGCTCTGATTTCCCTTATTTTATCGTAGTGATCGTTCCGCCCTATGTAGGTCGGTGTCAACAAAATTTCGTGAGAAGATTCCGTCGCAACGAAAAACGCCTTTCTTTTAATGATTTCCAGCCCAAATCCTGTATCACTTCATCACTTCTGTGACACTCTCTCCCATATCTCGCGATAATACAAAACGTGCTGCCTTTCTTTGAACTTTTTCGCTGTACTCCGTCAGTCCTATCTGGTAAGGATCCCACACCGCGCCAGCAGTATTCTAAAAAGAGGACGGACAAGCTTAGTGTAGGCAGTCTCCTTAGTAGGTCTGTTACATTTTCGAAATGTCCTGCCAATAAAACACAGTATTTGGATAGCCTTTCCCACAACATTTTCTACGTGTTCTTTCCAGTTTAAGTTGTTCGTAATTGTTTTACCTAGGTATTTAGTTCAATTTACGGCTTTTAGATTAGACTGATTTATCGTGTAACCGAAGTTTAACGAGTTCCTTTTAGCACTCATGTGGACGACCTCACATTTTTCGTTAGTTAGGGTCAACTGCCACTTTTCGCACCATTCAGATATTTTTTCTAAATCGTTTTACAGTTTGTTTTGATCTTCTGTCGATTTTATTAGTCGATAAACGACAGCGTCATCTGCAAACAACCGAAGACGGATGCTCAGATTGTCTCCTAAATCGTTTATATAGATAAGGAACAGCAAAGGGCCTATAACACTACTTTGGGGAATGCCTGAAACACTTCTGTTTTACTCGATGACTTTCCGTCAGTTAATACGAACTGTGACCTCTCTGACAGGAAATCACAAATCCAGTCACATAACTGATACGATTTTCCATAAGCACGCAATTTCACTACGACCCGCTTGTGTGGTACATTGTGAAAAGCCCTCCCGAAATCCAGAAATACGGAATCGATCTGAAATCCCTTGTCAATAGCACTCAGCACTTCATGTGAATAAAGAGCTAGCTGTGTTTCACAGGAACGATGTTCTCTAAACACATGTTGCCTGTGTGTCAACAGACCGTTTTCTTCGAGGTAATTCATAATGTTCGTACACAATATATGTTCCAAAATCCTGCTGCATATCGACGTTAAAGACGTGGGCCTGTAATTTAGTGGATTACTCCTACTACCTTTCTTGAATATTGGTGTGACCTGTGCAACTTTCCAGTCTTTGGGTACGGATCTTTCGTCGAGCGAACGGTTGTATATGATTGTTAAGTATGGAGCTAATGCATCAGGATACTCCGAAAGGAACGTAATTAGTATACAGTCTGGACCAGAAGACTTGCTTTTATTAAGTGATTTAAGTTGCTTCTCTACTCCGAGGATATTTACTTCTACGTTACTCATGTTAGCAGCTGTTCTCGATTCGAATTCTGGAATATTTACTTCGTCTTCTTTTGTGAAAGCATTTCGGAAGGCTGTGTTTAGTAACTCTGCTTTGGCAGCACTGTCTTCGATAGTATCTCCACTGCTATCGCGCAGAGAAGGCATTGATTGTTTCTTGCCGCTAACATACTTCACATACGACCAGAATCTCTTTGGATTTTCTGCCAGGTTTCGAGACAAAGTTTCGTTGTGGAAACTGTTATAAGCATCTCGCATTGAAGTCCGCGCTAAATTTCGAGCTTCTGTAAAAGATCGCCAGTCTTGGGAATTTTGGGTCTGTTTGAATTTGGCATGTTTGTTTCGTTGCTTCTACAACAGTGTTCTAACCCGTTTTGTGTAGCAAGGTGGATCAGCTCCGTCGTTTGTTAATTTATTTGGTATTGAAAGGGTACAGTACCGCCCGACATTGAAAATAGGTACAACATACTTCATTATTTTTGTCAGAACAACACATTTCTTTTGTAAAATAACTCAATTTCAATTAATACAGCGAAGCCGGATACCAGTGTAGGAAAGGATGACAATTTATTTATTTAATTTATCATACGTGCACTCCCACAAAATAAATCCCTACACCCAGTTTGGTGAGATCTTTTGAAATGAGTGAATGTATGGTCGTCTGCTAACCGCAGATAGTGAATGTGAATATACGATCATCTTTGAGTCGATCCTTTGGCCACCTTTGGTGGAACCAAAGAGATGAAATTTACCAGAGCTTTGAGCGCCTGAAATGTAGCTGGCCAATAGGGTAGTAAGGTGCTCCCCCACTTCAGCAGAGGTGGAGAGGACCTCGAGAACGGCCATGTTTTAGGCACTCTGCCGCTGGATCCTGTGCTGTTAACACCTGTTTTAGATGTGCTCCGTAATGACGAAAGAGTGGAGGCATGGTATGCATGTGGAATATTTAAGAGTAGTTTGAAATAATAATTTCTCTATTTCAGGAACTTTTGTGGGGAGAATTAAATGTCAGGCAGGTAATATTAATGGGATTGTAGTAATCTGCGGAAGTGACCAACGGTCACAAAGAAACCACGTGTAGCAATAAGTTGAAATACTACTGTGTGCTTAAGTTAAGCTGAATCACTAGCGTGTGTACAATAAGTTGAAATATTTAAGAGATAGCGTGTGTACCATAAGTTGAAATATTTAAGAAATGGCGTGTGCAGGACTTGAAATTAGAGACGAGTACTTCCACGTGGTGAGTACTGTGTGAGTCTCAATCTGTGTATGAGACAAAGGATAAAGAGAAGTACTCGTCCATGGTATCAGTTGAGGACTCGCGTGTGTGATGAATACATTAATATTACTTTACGTGTGACGCTAGATTCAAACTCTGAGAGAGAAGAAAGGTGAGTCGGCCGTCTATCCAGCAACGCCACATGGCTTGCATTGCACAGGAAGACGTGCATTTATCTCCAGAGTTCACAGTAGGAAAGTAGAATTACAAAGTGGGGCAGTGTCGTGTGAAACTGGGATCAATATTAATTGAAGTGGGAAAGCTGAAAGTGATAATGTTGTAACCATTCTCTGTGTAGTATTTCATATTGTTGTGTGGTGTATGTCATGTAATTTGGGTATGTGTGGTTTCCATGGGTGTGTAGCGAAGTAGTTTCAAAAGATTAGTGGGTTATGCTTGTTCCTTCAGTACCGCTCGGTCTGGAGGAAAGTTTCGTGATGATTATTGTGAGAGTCGAAGTGTGAGGTATAATAAAAGATCCACCAACCTATCCAGAAAGTGCACTGTAGCGTTAAATAAATTACGAGACCATAATATAGAGATTCACTAATGTAAAGCCATGCCCACTGGGCGGAATTTCTCATATGTTATTGTTGTAGGTTATAGAATTTGTGTGTTTAGGTTAGGGAATTTATCGGAATAAATCAGATAGTGAAAAGAAAGAGATTGGTAGACTATTCCTTCAAATTGTATGTTGTCACAATGTCCCGAATTTATAATGTGTGCGCCATTCATATTCAGTGGGATGGCCACGTGTTAATAAAAGCCGTCAAATAAAAGACAAAAAGAAAATGTGGTACTGCCAGTGCGTAGTGTACAGTCAGAGTTCTGTAAATCACTGATAGTCAGATATGCGTTTCCGTTGCGTAGTAATCATATAGGAGGATAACTTGTAACTTAAGCGAGAGTACTAGAGCTAATATTACTCGATAACTAAGAATGAATCCACTCGCTTGGCAGACCACACATCTTGCAGGCCTGACTGCTTGATGCCACAGTATGAGCTAGGCATGTGGGTGCCTCTCAGTATAAATCTCTCAATTTCTGCCGAACTATTTCTTTGAATTTAAGCCACATGCGGTCTACACTTATATTATTAATTTGGAATGAGTGGAGATTGTCTCTCAGGAAGGCGTCAAGTGAATTTTTATCTGCTTTTTTGAATAGGTCTATTTTAGCTTATTTTTCCAGGATTTTGGGATTGCAATATTCAATCTCGCTACGACAACTCTGTGTTCACTAATCCCTGAATCGATTTTGATGCTTGTTATTAACTCAGAATTATTTGTTGCTAAGAGGTCAGGTGTGTTCTCACAACCGTTTATTATCCGCGTGGGCTCATGAACTAACTACTCGAAATAATTTTCAGAGAATGCGTTTAGCGCAATTTCGGATGATATTTTATGCGTACCTCTGGAATTAAAGATGTATTTACGCCAACATATCGATGGTAAATTAAAGTCACCACCAACTATTATCGTATGAGTCGAGTACGTGTTTGAAATCAAACTCAAGTTTTCTTTGAGCTTTCAGCAACTGTATCATCTAAATTGGAAGGTCGGTAAAATGATCCAATTATTATTTTATTCCGGTTGCCAAGAATGACCTCTGCCCATACTAACTGACAGGAAGTATCCACTTCAATTTCGCGACATGTTAAACTACTTCTGACAGCAACAAACACGGCACCGCCAACCGTGTTTAGCCTATTCTGTCGGAACACCGTTAGGTTCTTCGCAAAAATTTCGGCTGAGCTTATATCCTGCCTTAGCAGCTTTCAGTGCCTATAACGATTTGAGCATCAGTGCTTTCTGTTAGTTCTTGGAGCTCTGGTACTTTCCCAACACTGCTACGACAATTTACAACTGTTATACCAATGGTTCCTTTACCTACGTTCTTACTGTGTTCGGCCTGCACCCTTTGTGACTGAAGCCCTTCTTGTGTTTTCCCGAGACCCTCTAACCTAAAAAACCGCCCGGTCCACGCCACACAGCCCCTGCTACGCGCATAGCCGCCTCCTGCGTATAGTGGACACCTGACCTATTCAGCGGAACCCGAAACCCAACAACCCTTTGGCGCAAGTCGAGGAATCTGCAGCCTACACGGTCGCAGAACCGTCTGAGCCTCTGATTCAGACCGCCCACTCGGCTCTGTACCAGAGGTCCGCAATTGGTCCTGTCGACTATGCTGCAAATGGTTTGCTCTGCTTTCATTTTACCAGCAAGTCTGGCAGCCTTTACCACTTCTGTTAGCAGCTCGAAACCAGGGAGAATTTCTTCTGATCCAACGTGACGCACATCATTGGTACCGACGTGAGCAACCCTGTGTTCTTCATGGAAAATGGGAGGACCCTTTCCACATCTGGAATGACTGGTTTTCTTACCCTTCTTGTCAGTCAAGTCCCTAAGGGGCCCCATAACGCGCCTAACGCTGGAGCTCCCAATTACCAATAATTCCACCCTCTGCGATTGCCCGGATCTTGCAGGCTGAGTGGTTTCCTCTGAAACAGGCCAGGCGACAGCATCTGGCTCAGCGACAGTGTCAGCCACAAACGGCACCTGGAACCTGTTTGTCAGACAAACTGGGGAGGCCTTACGTACGGCCGCCTGGGAAGTCTTTCGTAGCCTGCTTCGCCCTGGGGCGACCTTCCACTCAACCAAAGGTGAGGGGTCAGCCTCAGTGTGAGCAGTAACTGGGTTGGCCACCGGTGAGGACCGATAGGAGGACTCTGACGTGCTGGACGTCCGTTGGATCCCCAAGGCCGGCCCACAGCACTGGTGCCCATCCACTGCAAAAAATGTTCAAATGTGTGTGAAATCTTAGGGGACTTAACTGCTAAGGTCATCAGTCCCTAAACTTACTCACTACTTAACCTAAATTATCTTAAGGACAAACACAAACACCCATGCCCAAGGGAGGACTCGAACCTCTGCCCGGACCAGCGACACACATCCACTGCAGCCTCAAGCTGTGCAACCGAAACCATCACGGCCTGAAGCTGAGAGTGAAGTGTCACCAACCAGGCTCGCATCCGCACACAACAATCGGAGTCCCTGCCCATACTAAAGACCGTGGAAAACTGAACTATGCAGATAAACGGACTGTGGGCACGTGCTGCGCAACTCTGCTGTAGACCCTGACGGAAACGCACGAACCGATCTCTTCTTCTAGTCAAGTTGTGCCACAAACTCCTCTTCCCCCCAATTCTATTCAATACCTCCTCATTAGTTATGTGATCCACCCATCTAATCTTCAGCATTCTTCTGTAGCACCACATTTCGAAAGCTTCTATTCTCTTCTTGTCCATACTAGTTATCGTCCATGTTTCACATCCATACATGGCTACACTCCATACGAATACTTTCAGAAACGACTTCCTGACACTTAAATCTATACTCGATGTTAACAAATTTCTCTTCTTCAGAAACGCTTTCCTTGCCATTGCCAGCCTACATTTTATATCCTCTCTACTTGGACCATCATCAGTTATTTTGCTCCCCAAATAGCAAAACTCCTTTACTACTTTAAGTGTCTCATTTCCTAATCTAATTCCCTCAGCATCACCCGACTTAATTCGACTACATTCCATTATCCTCGTTTTGCTTTTGTTGATGTTCATCGTATATCCTCCTTTCAAGACACTGTCCATTCCGTTCAGCTGCTCTTCCAAGTCCTTTGCTGTCTCTGACAGAATTACAATGTCGTCGGCGAACCTCAACGTTTTTATTTCTTCTCCATGGACTTTAATACCTACTCCGAATTTTTCTTTTGTTTCTTTTACTGCTTGCTCAATATACAGATTGAATAACATCGGGGACAGGTTACAACCCTGTCTCACTCCCTTCCCAACCGCTGCTTCCCTTTCATGCCCCTCGACTCTTATAACTGCCATCTGGTTTCTGTACAAATTGTAAATAGTCTTTCGCTCCCTGTATTTTACCCCTGCCACCTTTAGAATTTGAAAGAGAGTATTCCAGTCAACATTGTCAAAAGCTTTCTCTAAGTCTACAAATGCTAGAAATGTAGGTTTTCCTCTCCTTAATCTATTTTCTAAGATAAGTCGTAGGGTCAGTATTGCCTCACGTGTTCCAACATTTCTGCGGAATCCAAACTGATCTTCGCCGAGGTCGGCTTCTACCAGTGTTTCCATTCGTCTGTAAAGAATTCGCGTTAGTATTTTGCTGCTGTGACTTATTAAACTGATAGTTCGGTATTTTTTACATCTGTCAACACTTGCTTTCTTCGGGATTGGAATTATTATATTCTTCTTGATGTCTGAGGGTATTTCGCCTGTCTCATACAGAATGGGGGAAAGAAATACAGTAGAAGAAGAATGGGTAGCTCTGAGGGATGAATTAGTGAAGGCAGCAGAGGACCAAGTAGGTAAAAAGACGAGGGCTAGTAGAAATCCTTGGGTAAGAGAAGAAATATTGAATTTAGTTGATGAAAAGAGAAAATATAAAACGAAGTAAATGAAGCAGGCAAAAAGAAATACAAACGTCTCAAAAATGAGATCTACAGGAAGTGCAAAATGGCTAAGCAGGTATGGCTAGGGGATAAATGTAAGGATGTAGAGGCTTATCTCACTAGGGGTAAGATAGGTACTGCCTACAGGAAAATTAAAGAGACCTTTGGAGAAAAGAGAACCACTTGTATGAATATCAAGAGCTCAGATGGAAACCCAGTTCTAAGCAAAGAAGGGAAAGCAGAAAGGTGGAAGGAGTATGTAGAGGGTCTATACAAGGGCGATGTACTTCAGGACAATATTATGGAAGTGGAGGAGTATGTAGATGAAGATGAAATGGGAGATACGATACTGCGTGAAGAGTTTGACAGAGCACTGAAACACCTGAGTCGAAACAAGGCCCCGGGAGTAGACAACATTCCATTAGAACTACTGACGGCCTTGGGAGAGCCAGCCCTGACAAAACTCCATCATCTGGTGAGCAAGATGTATGAGACAGGCGAAATTCCCTCAGACCTCAAGAAGAATATAATACAGTAATTCCAATCGCAAAGAAAGGAGGTGTTGACAGATGTGAAAATTACCGAACTGTGACTATTAGATATTAAATGTACACGCAGAAACTCAAGAAGCTAAATTATTAAAGCACACAAATGATATAATAAAATTCGCTCCTGGTAAGGAACTCGTAAATGTCACAAAAGCGGTTACTTCCCTGTTGCTGCGTCTGTCTCGGTCGGCTACTACTGCCTGACATCAATAATTACAATCAGTGTCTAAACAAGAGCGGAAGTATGGAGGGGCAAGGGTTGGTAGCTGTCCTCCCTCCCCCCTCTTCTGCCCTCCCCCTCCCCTCCTACAAACTCGTATCCCACACGGCTGCAAAGACAGAGCCAGCCTGACGAAAGGCGGAAGATAAAATGAAGACCGACTAGCAGGAAGTAGCAAGCGTTCCCAGCAATCATTCGTCGTGAAATCTCAAAATAACTGCGTCACTCTCCGTAATAGTAGCATGCGTCTGCCCACCCAAACTCCATCCTTGCTCAGGTCATGGTACACTCTTTTATGTAAATGAGGTAATAATTGAAATGTCTGAATCTGTTTCAGAAAGGATGTGGATGTTTTCAGCATCTCAGGCGATGACATCCTTCTCATAGTGTTATAACTGTTTAGTTTCGATTTTTATGTCTCACCAGATTAGTGCCCCTGTTCGTAAATAAAGAATAATTTCATTTTTTAGTTGAGTTGGACAGTTATTCATCGGCAAGAAGGGAAAAATTTCACCTCATTATTGTCACCAACGAAAATCTTCACGAATGTGGAAACTCCCGTGAATTATAAAGAAAACATATTTTTCTGCAAGCTGTTCATCTACGCTTTTAGCACTGAACAGGTCCATTTCCTCTTCATCTTGGGCGTATCCTTGCCCTTGTAATACTATCCTTCCCTTTACAACCAAATCAGTTACTGAAAGACATAAATCTGACAATGCAATCCACCCCGTGAATGTTTTTCAGGTGCCAAGAATTGGATCTCAGTGTACTGCAAAGAGATAAAACAATGGCGTCGCACAGGAACTAAAACAGATGAATAACTTTATGTTCCGTTGTTTCAAACCCCATGCTAAAATTCGCCGATTTAACACACATCAGTTACACGTCTGGTAGACGCCAAGCTGTCACAGCGATTTTGGACGTGAAGTTCGCTTCCCGCACGCTGCCAGTATTTTTTGGTGGACGCGCAAGGATGGAATCAGCAGTTCCCACCCACGGTTACGAGTCTCTAGCATATTTCCCGATGACGTAACGACAGCATCACCGCATTATACCGCACGACAGGTTTTGAGCTTTATTAATTTTATACGATATCAATTTGAAGCAATTAATTATTTCAGTTTAATTAGTATGTATTGGTTTTAGATTTATATGAACAACAACAAAAAACAGCGCACTGATATGGCGCCTATATTTGCATTTTAATGAGGGCTGATGGTAGCCGCCGGCTAAGCCAGCCACATGAATCGAATCCCGCTTTTACGAGCGAATTTCGTTTTGCGACTGCGTTTTTCCTGGAAGATAATTCTCGACGTAACACGGGCTGCAGCCTGAAGATATATTCGCACATACCGTGATGCGTAACTTCAAGGACTAAGGCTACAACATATTAAAAATCAACTGCGCACGGTTTTTGAGTGTTTATTACTCAAAAGCGAAGACATTTTACGTGCTACACAGGTCAAAATTAAATCAACAAACGGAAATTTTGCTAGGTTGCGTATATTTTGCCACAAAACAGTATAAAGAGACGGTAGTAAACCAGAAACAATGGAAATAAAGCAATACGTAAACGACTGCAACATGCATAACGGTAGACAAAAATGTCCTCCGTTCTTTCCACCTCGACGGATTTGCACACGCATTGCGACAACCAGTTATTGTGCTCAGTATGCGGTATGACCACCTCTGGCAGCAGTACAGGTTTCACAACGACGGGGCATGCTCTGAATGATATTATCAGTCCCATGTTGAGGCAATAACGCCCATTCTTCCTGCAGAGCTGCTCACAAGTCTTGGAGAGTGACTGGTGGACGCTGTCGTGATGCAAGCCGTCTGCCTAGGGCATCCCAGACATCCTGCGAGGTGCCGGGGCTAGCAGCGTATTTAACACTAAATTCTTCTCGAATCTTCATATGGAAATGATGCTCTAAGACCCCCACCTTTTCTAACTCCTACTTTTGCTGTTGCACATGGATTAAGAAGAAACGTGAACTGACTGTAATCGACCCTGCAAGTGGAGTAGAAAAGAGTTTGGCACCTGCAATAATATAATTTGATAGACATTAATTAAATAAAGGAAAGTTTCAGTAACGTAGTGAGAAATGAAAGGGTTGCTCTACCGATTAACAGAATGAAAGTTCTGTCCAAAATAACAATTTGATTTATTATGACTAAACTCAAAATCGTAAACAAAACACATGAAACATTTATAATACATCAAATTGGATCAAATTGGATACTCAAATAAATGCTGTGAAGGTGAAGCTGTCCCTAAACTAGATTGTGACATTTGTGATGAAGTGGTATGTGGAGCCAATTCCTTGCAACTCAAATCTTAAGAGAAACACCCGGCCAACTCAACATTAATTGCTGCTACGGTATTGATAACTCAGACAATGAACACCCAAGACAGAACAAAGTTGGAAAAAACGAACAGGCGCGCTCTGCTGAGCTCTGATTATCACAGTGCAAATTCCCTAGTCTGCCGGTGCTGCGGACATACATTACCAAGCTGTCTTCTTAACTGCAAGGACACGATCTGGCGTACCGGAAGCGATGGCTGGTTGCTTCGACGTCCCGTCATGGTGATGATAATGTTGCAAGTATAGTCCGAAACAAATTATCCTGGCCTGGTTGTTCCAGACGAAAGACTTCCTATCAATACAAATGCGCCTCTGAGGGAGACGAATAAGGCTCGCCACACAATCACTGACGGTACAGTGATTGATTTTAACGAGCGAAGCCACACAGTAACTCCGATACAGTCAACTTTAGCCAAAACTGCCTAAGACAGACAACATAGGCCACTTGTATGCAGAACGCTCAACTGCCAACTGTACTTGGAAGTTACGTTGAAGTCGATACTTCAGCAACTTCGTTAAACAGTTACAATCAAATAAAAGTATATTAGACAGCCAACGGAAGGCAGGCTGTCCAGAGCAGCAAGAGCTCAGTCTTGTAACCCACTCCGACCGAAAGGCGAGAGCCGACTCTCCCAAGAGCACCCGTACAAGCCGAACACAGAACATTCCCGCCCCCACGACAGTGGCTGTGGTTAAACGTTCCAATCAGCAACTCGAAAACCGGCAGAAAATTCCACTCTATTGCCGAAGCACTACCATTCCACCAATGGAGATTCTTGGCGGCAATTTCTGCGCCGATTTTGCTACGTCAAGGAGCTATGCCCTGAGCAAGCCAATCACAGTTACGATTTTGCAGAAAACGCGGTAATTTGCCCGCCAAGATTGCCTGGGGACACAAGTCATTCCCACGCCTCGCTGGTTGCCCGCCAGAAACAGTTTTCACAAAGTTTCTGCGAAGTAACGGAATCTCTAGCCCAGCCGCTCCTTCAGGCCCCTGCGGGCGTGTCTCCGCCGCTATTATGACAATGTCGGCGTCTGGAAAGCATTCACTCGACTCCCTCACACCCGTCGGCTTAACTCTTTCAAGATCAGAAGAGCCCACCTGTCACCGGGACCACCCAGGTGACGAGAGACGCTGTGTGGGAAGTCCGCGTGTGAAGGAATAGCAACTTTTCACTGCATGCAATTAGAGAGGAAAATCGAATTACTCAGAGTAAGTAGAAATATGAGAGGGGGCTTCTGCCACCTCTCAATCCTATATGAGATTTCAAATCAGGAAAGCGTGCAGGCTAAGCCATGCGTGCAATATCTTCCAAGAAAACATCACCCATCCGTGCTGTATGAGGTCGAGCACTATCATCCATCAGTATGGCATCTGGGCTCACAGCACCTCGCAACAATGGCAAATGAGGTCTGAAGATGTTGTCACGATACTTGATAACAGTTAAAGCTTGCCGACTCACCCGTACAATTGCATGAAGAGGGGTTCGGGTGATAAACATAACCCTGCCCACACCATTAGGGATCCCCCTCCATTTCACGATGTTTGGGTTAATGAATCGTGTTCCACGTTCTCTTCAGATGCGAATCCATCGAGAACAACTCTCCAGACTAAGTCAGGACTCATCTGTGGAAACAATTTTGGCCCACTGTCCAGGTGGCATTTTGATGACTCCACTGTAGATGTTCCCTTCTATGAAGACACGTCAGAGGCACACATACACCAGGTCTCTGACAATTAAGGTCATTCTTCCTTTTCTAACCTTCACCAACATATTCCTCTTTCCTCTCTGGAGAAGTATCTAATAGACCTGAAAGCTAGAAATAGTGTTTTTCTTTTTTTTGTGTCTGTCAGAAGCACTGGAATTTCACTTTCTGAACATAATAAATACTGACTAGTTATTGTCTTTGTTTCTAACTTTATAGTGTTTTTGAGTGAATTTTTCTTTGGATTCAGGAAATTAAGTTCCCAAATACTAGACAACATTATACGAGTAGACACTGCCATGGACCAGTTTCCAGTCAATGATTCTAAATATCTTAGTCTTATTAAATGTATAATGAATATGATAACAGTATGATGGAAAGGAGAGTATATAGTGAAGATGTTGATCCGTAGATAGCGCAACAAAAATTTTGTTGTTCCTGTGTGTGACTCAACATCTCCACTATATGGTTAATAACAGGCTGTCCTTCCATAATATTGTCAGTGTTCAGTCCTGGACTTTCCACTGCTTCACAAATATGAATTAAAAAAATGGTTCAAATGGCTCTGAGCACTATTGGACTAAACATCTGTGGTCATCAGTCCCCTATAACTTAGAACTACTTAAACCTAACTAACCTAAGGACATCACACACATCCATGCCCGAGGCAGGATTCGAACCTGCGACCGTAGCAGTCGCGCGGTTCCGGACTGAGCCTTCAGTTCATATTTTAATTAGTTTCTCTCTTAATTTTTTTAAAAAAGACAAAGTACACACTTTTAAAAATAATTACTCAGTAGCATAGACTAAAACACTACATGTTGGATAGAACAAGCGGTATAGATTAACACTAACTTATTAATTTGATCAAAATACAATAAATGAAATGAAAGTGTGTGCTGTCAGTTGAACAAAGTGAGAAAACAAATGCAGTTATGCTAGGCTTAGTAGAGCATCCCCTGGGGGGGAAAAAATTGGTGGGTTTATCATGAAGATATGAACTAATATCTTGTAGTGTTTACGTGATAAGCTAAAAATACATGCCAGGATAGGGCTCTAACCCATATTCTTACCTCTAATGGACCGTACGCTACAAGTTGCACCGTGCAAGCGATATAGTGGACTGGTTAAGAGCTTCACTGTATCATGGTCAGTCTTGCCCTCTGCACACCGTTTGCCTCGATGCAACACGTCCAGTGGATGCTCCGAGCTCACATGTCGGTTGCCGTGCAGTACTAAGGTGCGTGCCCTTACAAGGGAACCTCCCCATCGCACCCCCCTCAGATTTAGTTCTAAGTTGTCACAGTGCATAGGCCTTGAAAAACTGAACACAGATCAATCGAGAAAACAGGAAGAAGTTATGTGCAACTATGAAAAAAAAGCAAAATATGTAAACTGAGTAGTCCATGCGCAAGATAAGCAACATTAAGGAAGGTATGAGCTTAGGAGCGCCGTGGTCCCGTGGTTAGCGTGAGCAGCTGCGGAAGGAAAGGTCAATGGTTCAAGTCTTCCCTCTAGTGAAAAGTTTAAATTTTCATTTTCAGACAATTATTATCCGTCCGTCCGATGCGAGGTAACTGCGCCGTAGTATGGGGACTCTACACCTAAACAAGAAAACCTAAATCGGGCAAGGTAGAAGAATGTTTTTACCCATTCGCCAAGTGTACAAGTTAGGTGGGCCGACAACATATTCCTGTCATGTGACGCACATGCCGTCACCAGTGTCGTATAGAACATATCAGACGTGTTTTCCTGTGGAGGAATTGGCTGACCTATGACCTTGCGATCAACTGTTTTCGGATCCCATTGGAGAGGCACGTCCTTTCGTCTACTAATCGCACGGTTTTGCGGTGCGGTCGCAAAACATAGACACTAAACTTATTACAGTGAACAGAGACGTCAATGAACGAACGGACAGATCATAACTTTGTGAAAATAAAGAAAGTAAAATTTTCACTCGAGGGAAGACTTGAACCAAAGACCTCTCGTTCCGCAGCTACTCACGCTAACCACGGGACCACGGCGCGCATAGGCTCACAGATTCCTTAATGTTGCCTATCTTGCACATGGACTACTCAGTTAGTATATTTTGCTTTTTTTTTCATAGTTGCATATAACTTCTTCCTGTTTTCTCGATTGATCTGTGTTCAGTTTTTCAAGGCCTATGCACTGTGCCAACTTAGAACTAAATCTGAGGGGGGTGCGATGGGGAGGTTCCCTTGTTAGAGCCAAATAACTGTTCTCTGTTCTGAAGTGACACCTGGTCGACCCTGCCCTGTTCTTCAGGATACAGTTTCGGTCTCTATAAACTGTCACCACATCCGAGGAAAAACACAACGATTCACATGAATCCACTGGGCCACATGAGTGTCCGACTGTCCTGCTTCCTCTCTTCCTGTGGCCCTCTACCGCAGAGGGTCTGGTAGGCGTCTCCTCTGTGCCACGCTGCACCGCCTGTGACTGTGTGTACACACAGCTATAGTGGAAACGGGGCCACCCGGCGAACACTACTTCGTTTCAAGGTGTCCTGACGTCATTGTTGGCACGGTTGTCCTTTGACCGGAATGCCGTCTTCAGTGCAGAACACGGTCCTACGGACATCTGGTTGACAGTCTGTGTGATTATATCGTGAACTAGACACAGGACGGGGAAACAGTGGTTTGTTGCTTTAATTTTGGACACCAGTGTATGTGGATGATTCAGTAAGTAAAGCAGCAAGAGATCTCACAGGTGTTTCAGTACCTCGAGGGAACTAAATTCCATACCTACATAGACGACACGATCAAAGCTTTAAAACTCTGCCGGTAGGAGGGTGTGGCTTTGCCGTTGAGCTTCGAAATATGTTTCATGATGCAGGCGTTACGGATACACTGATCGACGATTGAAGTGCGAAGAACACTAAGGTTTCTGCGTTTAAAGAAAAATACCTATCTCCGTAACAAATCGCGTTAGGTAAATTTTACGGAGTGAGTGTAGTGTCACAGGTGTTTTAGTGCCAAGGATTCGATAAACATGGAAGAGATGTGACAGACGAGCGAAGGCCGCGCCTGCCGAGCACGCCCACCTCAGATAACAATGCGTGAAGCGTCGAATGGCTGATCGAACCCGACCGTAACATTCGTGGGAGGCAGGGCGCACACAGTCTCGAAATCCCCATATCACTGCAGTGGACGTCGTGCACAACGCTTCGCACTGCCAGAAATGTTCACCCAGCGTACCACGGTCATACACAGACGAGAATAAAGACGAGCGGCTGGGTTTGTCTCTCCAGCACTTAATCACACATCAAGTGGAAGCTGTTCCATTTCTGCACCGTATCGCCGCAGGGGATCATACGTATCTGCTTCAAGTCGCACCTGACACGAAGAACGCGAAAAACCTCATGGAAACAGTCCTCGTCTTTTCCCAATAAGAAATTCGGAACAACGGTCCTTCCGATGATAATTACGGACACGATATTTTGGAACATGCAGGGTGCGCTTCCGGTTAGTTTGCTCGACCACGGTTGCAGTAGGCGATTCGGGATTGCTTTCGAAAATTTTGGTGCTGTTTCCACGGTAACACCCAATCGCGTACAGCTTCGGTTACTCTCGCTTTGCTCCTCCGTTTCCGACTGCTTGTGCTGTAACGCCCTCCATACAGCGTGTGCCTCCCATCAAGCAATTTTCATCTCTTCGAAACGCTAAAGCAGCACCTGGCTGATCGATACTTCAGAATCGACGCCGACGTTCAAGGAGGCTGTCATTAAGTGGCTTCTGGACATGGACCCTGATTTATTTTATGCCGGTTTCTACAGAGCGATTCAATCAAGGGAACAAATGCTTCGACGACCATCACTACTGTACGTTAGCACTTCTGTAACTTTTTGATATCTTGATAAACGTTTTCTCACATGTTCATCACAAATTGCAACACCTTCAAAGTTTTTCACGCTAATGAAGGCCGTGTAGGCATGGTCGTTTCCGAATGTACACTATGTGATCAAAAGCACCCGGACACCCCAAAAAACATACCTTTTTCATATTACGTGCATTGTGCTGCGACCTACTGCCAGGTACTCCATATCAGCGACCTCAGTAGTCATTGCCGAGAGAGAGCAGAATGGGGCGCTCCGCTAAACTCATGGACTTCGAAAGTGGTAACGTAATTTGGTGTCACTTGTGTCATACGTCTACGCGCGAGATTTACACACTTTTCGAACTACTCCCGTACGTTACTCATCATCAGTTTTCAGTCTTTCCAAGACGTCAGAGATGGTTCTTCCGAAACTATGTAGTTTGTTATTCACAGCCTTCTGAAACTCCACAATCGAGTCGAATCTTTAACCTTTCAGATGCATTTATTCATTTTACGAGGGCTGTTCGGAAAGTAAGGAACGATTGTCGCGAAATGGAAACCACAGTGGAAATCAAAACTGTTTTATTTGCAACGGTTATCTACACCTTCCAGCTACTTCTCTACACAGTCGCCGCTCAGACTTAAACATGTGTCGTAGCGTTGTACCAACTTTTCAATTCCCTCGTTATAGAAAAATAGCCGCCACCGCTGTTCGACAATTTTCTACTCTGGACTGCAGCTGTTTGTCTGTGTCAGAATATTGTCTTCATAGCCAGCGGTTCATTTGAGCAGAGATGAGCCTCAGGGCTAGCCAATTACTCGCTGTATTGTGGACGATCAAACATTTCCCATCGAAAACGCTGCAGGAGCATCTTCATTACCCCTGCAGAGTGAGGCCGAGAATTGTCGTGTAGAACGAACCGCATGACAGTTATGTTAGGGGGATTGCATAGCTTCAGGCGAAATCTTTCGCCAGGCCCTCATACTTGGCGGGAGACGCTAATTTCCAGCCATCTTTACTTTCTCCTGTGAGCTCAGAACTGTAAAGAGCGACATGATGCTATCGACGGGCATACTAGACACAATGCCCAACGCATCTGTGCAAAGCTTCGTCCGATTTTCACTGTATTCTCCATTTCGCGACCGATCGGAACTTACGAGGGCAGTTCAATAAGTAATGCAACACATTTTTTTTCTGAAACAGGGGTTGTTTTATTCAGCACTGAAATACACCAGGTTATTCCCCAATCTTTTAGCTACACAACACTATTTTTCAACGTAATCTTCATTCAATGCTACGGCCTTACGCCAGCTTGAAATGAGGGCCTGTATGCCTGCACGGTACCATTCCACTGGTCGATGTCGGAGCCAACGTCGTACTGCATCAATAACTTCTTTATCATCCGCGTAGTGCCTCCCACGGATTGCGTCCTTCATTGGGCCAAACATATGGAAATCCGACGGTGCGAGATCGGGGCTGTAGGGTGCATGAGGAAGAACAGTCCACTGAAGTTTTGTGAGCTCCTCTCGGGTGCGAAGACTTGTGTGAGGTCTTGCGTTGTCATGAAGAAGGAGAAGTTCGTTCAGATTTTTGTGCCTACGAACACGCTGAAGTCGTTTCTTCAATTTCTGAAGAGTAGCACAATACACTTCAGAGTTGATCGTTTGGCCATGGGGAAGGACATCGAACAGAATAACCCCTTCAGCGTCCCAGAAGAGTGTAACCATGACTTTACCGGCTGAGGGTATGGCTTTAAACTTTTTCTTGGTAGGGGAGTGGGTGTGGCGCCACTCGATTTATTGCCGTTTTGTTTCAGGTTCGAAGTGATGAACCCATGTTTCATCGCCTGTAACAATCTTTGACAAGAAATTGTCACCCTCAGCCACATGACGAGCAAGCAATTCCGCACAGATGGTTCTCCTTTGCTCTTTATGGTGTTCGGTTGGACAACGAGGGACCCAGCGGGAACAGACCTTTGAATATCCCAACTGGTGAACAATTGTGACAGCACTACCAACAGAGATGTCACGTTGAGCACTGAGTTGTTTGATGGTGATCCGTCGATCATCTCGAACGAGTGTGTTCGCACGCTCCGCCATTGCAGGAGTCACAGCTGTGCACGGCCGGCCCGCACGCGGGAGATCAGACAGTCTCGCTTGACCTTGCGGCGATGATGACACACGCTTTGTCCAACGACTCATCGTGCTTTTGTCCACTGACAGATCACCGTAGACATTCTGCAAGCGCCTATGAATATCTGAGATGCCCTGGTTTTCCGCCAAAAGAAACTCGATCACCGCCCGTTGTTTGCAACGCACATCCGTTACAGACGCCATTTTAACAGTTCCGTACAGCGCTGCCACCTGTCGGAAGTCAATGAAACTATACGAGACGAAGCGGGAATGTTTGAAAATATTCCACAAGAAATTTCCGGTTTTTTCAACCAAAATTGGCCGAGAAAAAAAATGTGTTGCATTACTTATTGAACTGCCCTCGTACTTTCCGAATAACCCTCGTATTTACTGCTTATTTAGACCGACCATATTAGGGCCTCAGACCCTCTCTTACATCTGACCAGGAACAACTCACAGCAAAAATATTACAAAACATTCCCAATAATAATAGTAATAACTAGGTTAGCACCCTCTGCTCCGCTTACAAATGCTGTGTGGCCTACGAAGATTTTCTTCGTTTTTATTTAATCGAATTTTTAAGTTGTTCACAAATTGCAACACCTTCTACGTTTCTCAAGCTAATGAAGGCCATGTAGGCATGGTCTTTTCCGAATGTGATCAAAAGTATCCGGACACCCCCAAAAACATACGTTTTTCGTGTTAGGTGCATTGTGCTGCCACCTACTGCCAGGTGCTCCATATCAGCGACCTCAGTAGTCATTAGACATCGTGAGAGAGCAGAACGGGGCGCTCCGCTCAACTCACAGACTTCGAACGTGATCAAGTGACTGGGTGTCACTTGTGTCATACGTCTATACGCGAGATTTCCACACTCCTAAACATCCCTAAGTCCGCTGTTTCCCATGTGATAGTGAAGTGGAAACGTAAAGGGACACACACAGCACAAAAGCGTACAGGCTGACCTCCTCTGTAGACTGACAGAGACTCCCAACAGTTGAAGAGGGCTGTAATGTGTAATAGGCAGACCATCACACAGGAAATCCAAACTGCATCAGGGTGCACTGCAAGTACTATGACAGTTAGGCGGGAGGTGAGAAAACTTGGATTTGATGGTCGAGCGGCAGCTCGTAAGCCAGCACATCACGCCAGTTAACGCCAAACGACGCCTCGCTTGGTGTAAGGAGCGTGAGTATTGGACGATGTGTGGAGTGACGAATCACGGTACACAATGCGGCGATCCGATGGCGGGGTGGGCGTATGGCGAGTGCCTGTGAACTTCGCCTGCCACAATGTGTAGTGCCAACAGTAAAATTCCGAGGCGGTGGTGTTGTGTGGTCGTGTTTTTCATGGAGCCGGCTTGTACCCCTTGTTGTTTTGCGTGGCACTATCATAGCATAGTATATAGAGGGTCTATACAAGGGCGATGCACTTGAGGACAATATTATGGAAATGGAAGAGGATGTAGATGAAGATGAAATGGGAGATACGATACTGCGTGAAGAGTTTGACAGAGCACTGAAAGACCTAAGTCGAAACAAGGCCCTGGGAGTAGACAATATTCCATTAGAACTACTGACGGCCTTGGGAGAGCCAGTCCTGACAAAACTCTACCATCTGGTGAGCAAGATGTATGAGACAGGAGAAATACCCTCAGACTTCAAGAAGAATATAATAATTCCAATCCCAAAGAAAGCAGGTGTCGACAGATGTGAAAATTACCGAACAATCAGTTTAATAACCTACAGCTGCAAAATACTAACGCAAATTCTTTACAGACGAATGGAAAAACTAGTAGAAGCCGACATCGGGGAAGATCAGTTTGGTTTCCGTAGAAATACTGGAACACGTGAGGCAATACTGACCTTACGACTTATCTTAGAAGAAAGATTAAGGAAAGGCAAACCTACGTTTCTAGCATTTGTAGACCTAGAGAAAGCTTTTGACAATGTTGACTGGAATACTCTCTTTCAAATTCTAAAGGTGGCAGCGGTAAAATACAGGGAGCGATAGGCTATTTACAATTTGTACAGAAACCAGATGGCAGTTATAAGAGTCGAGGGACATGAAAGGGAAGCAGTCGTTAAGAAGGGAGTAAGACAGGGTTGTAGCCTCTCCCCGATGTTATTCAATCTGTATATTGAGCAAGCAGTAAAGGAAACAAAAGAAAAATTCGGCGTAGATATTAAAATCCATGGAGAAGAAATAAAAACGTTGAGGTTCGCCGATGACACTGTAATTCTGTCAGAGACAGCAAAGGACTTGGAAGAGCAGCTGAATGGAATGGACAGTGTCTTGAAAGGAGGATATAAGATGAACATCAACAAAAGCAAAACGAGGATAATGGAATGTAGTCAAATTAAGTCGGGTGATGCTGAGGGAATTAGATTAGGAAATGAGACACTTAAAGTAGTAAAGGACTTTTGCTATTTGGGGAGCAAAATAACCGATGATGGTCGAAGTAGAGAGGATATAAAATGTAGACTGGCAATGGCAAGGAAAGCGTTTCTGAAGAAGAGAAATTTGTTAACATCGAGTATAGATTTAAGTGTCAGGAAGTCATTTCAGAAAGTATTTGTATGGAGTGTAGCCATGTATGGAAGTGAAACATGGACGGTAAATAGTTTGGATAAGAAGAGAATAGAAGCTTTCGAAATGTGGTGCTACAGAAGAATGCTGAAGATTAGATGGGTAGATCACATAACTAATGAGGAAGTATTGAATAGGATTGGGGAGAAGAGAAGTTTGTGGCACAACTTGACCAGAAGAAGGGATCGGTTGGTAGGACATGTTCTGAGGCATCAAGGGATCACCAATTTAGTATTGGAGGGCAGCGTGGAGGGTAAAAATCGTAGGGGGAGACCAAGAGATGAATACACTAAGCAGATTCAGAAGGATGTAGGTTGCAGTAGGTACTGGGAGATGAAGAAGCTTGCACAGGATAGAGTAGCATGGAGAGCTGCATCAAACCAGTCTCAGGACTGAAGACCACAACAACAACAACAACAACATATCATAGCACAGCCCTACACTGATGTTTTAAGTACCTTTTTGATTCCCACTGTTGAAGAGCAATTCGGGGATGGCGATTGCATCTTTCAACACTATCGCGCACCTGTTCGTAATGCACGGCCTGTGGCGGAGTGGTTACACGACAATAGCATCCCTGTAATGGACTGGCCTGCACGGAGTCCTGATCTGAATCCTATAGAACACGTGTGGGATATTTTGGAACGCCGAACGTGTCAGGCTTCACCGACTGACATCGATATCTCTCCTCAGTGCAACACTCCGTGAAAAATGGGCTGCCATTCCCCAAGAAACCTTCCAGCACCTGATTGAACGTATGCCTGCAAGAGTGGAAGCTCTCATCAAGGCTACGGGTGGGCCAACACCATATTGAACTCCAGCATTACCGATGGAGGGCGTCATTTTCAGCCAGGTGTCGGGATACTTTCGATCACAAAGTGTACTTATGACCAAAAAGCGATTCTGATAGCTGGAGTCCAAAGCTTTTTGTAATCATGCCTTTTGCGTTTTGGTGGAGATATTTCCATAGCAACTTTCATCCCCTAACAAACACTGTATTTCCTAATATGTAACCAAGAAGCTTTATTTTTTTTTTTAATGTAACGAAATATTTTCTTACAAATTTTCATTCCATATTTCATCTATTAGGGGCTGAATTTCCAGAATCACTGAAACACGTATTTTTTTAAATTTCTAACCGAGAAGTCATATACCAGTTGTCAAAGATGTAGCTTAAAAATCCTTTAGTAATTCTTTAGTAATTGACTATTTTCAAAAAAACTTTCACCCAATGTTTGACTTTCCAAAAATTCTGAAACACGTTTTTTTTTTTTTTTTTTTGACTGAGAAACCAAATACCAGTTTTCATAGTTCTAGTTTTAAAATTTCCTTAATGACGACATACTTCGGAAAAGCCTTCCGTCGCATATCTCACCCTCTTACGAGTGGAATTTCGGACAACCCATACTTAAACAATGTTTACAGTGTAAGATCGACACTCTCTCCCCGAACTTCAAGTTTCTGTCCTTAGCGGTTGGGGCTGTGACTCTGTTTCACCCCCTTAGGGGTTGAATTCCCAAAAACAGTGACAAGCATATATTTTATTTCTAACAGAGAAGCCAAATACAAATTTTGGTAGATTTAGCTCCAAAAATGCTTGCAAAATGAAATGTTTCCATATAAGCTTTCAGCACCCGTTTCACCCCGATAGCGCAGAATTTCCAAAAAGAGTGAAGCACGTATTTTTTTATTTCCAACTGAAAAGTAAAATTCAAATTTTCATAGATTTGGCTTTAAATATGCTTTATAATAAAATATTTTCGTAAGAAATTTCGTCACCTATTTCACCACGTTAGGGATTCAATTTCTAGAAACTTTTTTTTAAATTTTTAACTAAGAAATCAAAAAACCGTTCCTCAGAGGTATAGCTTTAAAAATAATTTAGTAGTTCTTTAAGAATGATATATTTTCAAAAAAAAGCGTTCACCCACTATACCACCGCCACAAGGTTAAGTCTCCAAATACGTTAAAACACGTATTTCTTTATTTCTGACAGAGAAACCAAGCACCAGTTATCGTAGGTCTATCTTCAAAATTGCTTTAATAGCTACTTTTTTTTAAAAAAACTCCATCCCCTATATCACCCCCTCAGGGTTGGAATCTCGAAAAAAGAAAAAATCTTAAACGACCCCTACGGTATAAGATCCACATCTTCTCCAAGTTTCAAGTTTCTATTCTTAGCGGTTTGGGCTGGGCGATGGTGAGTGAGTCAGTCAAGACATTGCTTTTTATATATAGAGATAATACATCTCAGCAATAATAACGATAATAGTAGTAAAGGCCGTTTAGAAATATACAGATTGGCTTAGTAGATTTGAAACCATGTATTAGTAAAATCAGAAGCGGAAGGGATAAAGGAAGAGAAGATTGAAACACCAGTGACAATGGCTGTTGGGAAGAACAGCAAACAAAAAGAGAATTTCGCCGAAAAGGAGCAGAGAAAAGCTGTAAAGGGGGGGGACTGGTAGCAGTGTGCTGCACGGAGTGTGGGAGGGATACCTATTCTGATAGGAGGTGGACCTCAGCTATCTTTTTTAAAGTTTGGGAGGAGCTTAATTTCTCTGACACTTTGTTAAAAATTCGGATTTCTGATACAGAAAATGATGTAGGGAACATGCCAATGCTATGCGATGATACAGAGAGAATTTTGTTTTGTTGTGATAGAATATTTCTTTTGTGCCGTTCAGATAGTAGCGTAAGACTTTAAGACAAATAACAGGGAGTGCAGTAGTCGAGAAGACGATAGAGCAAAAATGGAGTACGATAGTCTCTAAGGGTATCGCCACGTGGCCGTGATAGTTGTTCGTAGGTTGGAGTGGTGTGGTCGGAAAAGCGTGCGTCACAGATGTATTGTACACAAGCTTTCATTCCAGCCTGCATGAGCTTTCGTATGGAAGTTTTTGGAGAATAGCATCACCATAGTCAAATATGGGGAGTGTTAGTGTCTCTTCGAGCTTCTTTTTAAACTCGAAAGGAAATAGTTTCTTATATATTTCTGTGCCGTTTAGGATTAATGGTGGAAGAGATTCTCTGAAGTGAGGGGTAAAAAGTCTTTTGCCAGCGACAAAGATTTCTTGCGTTTTAGATGAGTTAACTTTCAAACCTATTTTCTGCGCCCACTCTGATAGGGCAAGTAAATCGGCTGTATTAGTTACTTTCGGGCCTGTATTGCGAAAAAAATTGCGTACGCATTCAGAAAGGCAAGTGGGCAAACTGGCTTCCGCGCCAGAAAAAAAACTCGGGTTGATTTTATGCAGTTCCGTGGATGGGGGACAGATAAGTAAAAAACGACTTGGGTGTATTGGATTGGATGTGGAACTTGTGATTGGATTTAGGTGGGACAGACCGGTAGGGATTTTGCTACCAGATTCAGAGAACATACATAAAAAAATATTACAGCCCTTGGGTACCATCTGTTAAAAGAACGACATTCCACGCTTCCGATCGACAGAGGAATGAATATCCTCCATTCTCAACCTAAAGGGCGTGAATTGGATATTCTGAAAAATATAGAGATTTCTATGTAGTTATCATATAACCCGATTACTATACTGAACGACAGTTGCACTCCAGTCGCCAATGGCTTCTTTCATATTTTTAACGACATATTGGAATGTAATTTTTAGTACACCGCAGCCCCTGTCTAGCTTCCTTTGCTTTCTTCCTGTCCTAATGTATTTTAAACTTGACTAATTTTGCATATCCCAAGAAGTGATGTTATTCAGCGATTTTTCGTTTCAGCGATTTTTACACGTCGCGTCTTGTAAGTCTTTCTACAACAGATTTATTAGAACACCAAAACAGATGTAATCACTGAATTGTACTTTTAGTTCTTCAATCTCCATCTTTTTATAACGCCATACGTAAATGATTATTCTGTGTATGTCTGTACACTAAAAAAAATTGCTTTACCTATTTAAAATAAATTGTCTCCGGTTTTTAAGTCTGTTGGTGTCCACAAGCCAACAGTAATTCTGTATTCATTTCGTTATGTATTTGTCTGGATCATTAGTTAAAACTCTCTTAAAAGCTTGTACAGTTTATAACTTTTTCTTATTCTACTTATGTAAAATTATTTTGTAAGCTACCAATTAATTAAGTACATTTTTTATATTTTAGGATGCATCTTTGTGGTTGTACGAATTTATGCATTCTTAAAAACTGTAGCACGTGTGTGTTCGTTTGTCACTTGATGCTGTGTAACGCCACTAAGGATACACTATGGCCGCCTAACGACAGAATTTTGTTTCGTGACGCTGTTCCCACTGTGGAACCATCAGCCTGACTCTGACAGTTATGTACGTAACATCTAACTTCTGTTCATCTGTATAGCTCTATGTATCTGGTATGTGTCTTTCACTAATAACTTACGGACATTTTTGTGGTGCCCCAATTATTGCTGTTGCTTTTATTACATGACTATATGTCCTCTGATTCACAGATATCTGATGATGGGTTATCCCGAAAAGCATGATATTAAAGTCATTCATTCAGCAGCAGATGACATTTTTCTAAGGGACCAATTCTGCATTTGTGCAGTGCTGTTCCAATATTCACGAAGTTCACATCTTTCACGGTGCTTTCGATTACTACCACACGACTCATCGAACCGTGCCACACTTTTCCAATGATCCCCAGTGTAAGCTCGATGATTCTGTGCCCACTTCAACTGTTACGGACAATGCCGTTCTATCTTCTTGGGAACACGTTTCGCGTTGTCTGCTGCGGAGCCTGAAGTTCGACAATGTGCGCTCGACAGCGTGCCACGAAACACTTGTTCCCGCGCCAGCACCGTACTGTGTCGTCAGATCTGCCGCAGGTTGCCGCTTATCCTGCTTCCGCGCAAACGATCGACCAGCTTCGCCTTATCGAGGTGCTCATCCCCAGGGACAGGACCACATTAATTTGCTCTTTCACAAAGTCGTTCACCTCGGTGGATTTTCCCACTTAGCCCTGTACTGTCACTGGAATGGTTCCCCACGAGTCCTTGCTTCGCTTATACATCGCCCCTCTAAAAAATTCCGAGACTGATTATTATCCCTGGCATGTAAGCGACGTCAGTAAAGTAAATATTCATGCATGCTTGTCCAAAGGAACAGGCACTGTGGCGACTATAGCCGTTATGACTTACATTAAATGTATTTGCAGTTGCGAATATGGATAATCTTCAGCCGTATAACTGAATGACGACAGTGAAAATTTGTACCGGAGAGCCGCCAGGGTAGCCAAGAGCACTGATGAATGTGCTGCTTCCTGCAGTCGGGTAGGTGCGCTAGCCCTGGATCTAATCCGCCCGGCAGATTAACGTCGAGGGCCTGGATGTGGTTTTTAGGCGGTTTTCCACATCCCACTAGATGAATACCGGGCTGGTCCCCACGTTCCGCCTCAGTCGCGACTCGCAGACATTCGAAAACGTTCGTACTATTCCACAGCTTACACTAGATGCAGACAGCTGGGGTACACTAATACTGTCCCGTGAGGGGTGGGGGGGGGGGGGGGTGGAGGCAGAAAGGGTGTCCGACCACCCTCTGCAACTAACACTGCCAAATCAATAGTAACACGGCCGACCCCGCATTGAAGCAGGACAAAGGCCACAAGAAAGAAGAACGAATATTTGTACCGGACCGGGTATCGAACCCGAATTTCCCGCGAGCATTCACCGTACCATTTGGCTACCACAGCACAATTCACGGCCATTCCCAAAGTAATTAGAAATAACACAGCCATTGCAATATCGTATTTATCCGCTGACAACGAGAAAGCGACTTTCAAGTAAAATGTCTCCCCTGTACGGGAAGATAATAATGGATGTACGAGTATAGGTTGTTGACAGATGTTTGACGACATACAGAACTTTGGGCCTGGGCATGAGTCATGCTCTGGTGGCCAAATAGTAAAGCGACGGCTCGCGATAAGCGGGAAATCCGGGTTCGGCACCAATTGTCACTGTCGCCATTCGATTACACAACTGATGGTTATCCATATTCGCAACTGCGGATACATTTAATGTGTGTTCTCCAGTATGTATTGAAGTAGGGAAAAGTGTATGCAAAGCTTGTCCTGGACATCTTGACTCGCTAACAGAGACAACGAGTGGCAACACCTGCCGCTACTCCACTGAAGTGCACAACACGGACAATAGCTTTCAGAAAAAAATCATCATGGGTGACGAGACTTGGTGTTATCAGTACGAAACTACCTCAAAACATGAACGGTTTGCGTGTTGTACTCAAATGGGGGTAGAGTATACAGGGTGTTAAAAAAAGGTACGGCCAAACTTTCAGGAAACATTCCTCACACACAAAGAAAGAAAATATGTTATGTGGACATGTGTCCGGAAACGCTTACTTTCCATGTTAGAGCTCACTTTATTACTTCTCTTCAAACCACATTAATCATGGAATGGAAACACACAGCAACAGAACGTACCAGCGTGACTTCAAACACTTCGTTACAGGAAATGTTCAAAATGTCCTCCGTTAGCGAGGATACATGCATCCACGCTCCGTCGCATGGAATCCCCGATGCGCTGATGCAGCCCTGCAGAATGGCGTATTGTTTCACAGCCGTCCAAAATACGAGCACGAAGAGTCTCTACATTTGGTACCGGGGTTGCGTAGACAAGAGCTTTCAAATGCCCCCATAAATGAAAGTGAAGAGGGTTGAGGTCAGGAGAGCGTGGAGGCCATGGAATTGGTCCGCCTCTACCAATTCATCGGTCACCGAATCTGTTGTTGAGAAGGGTACGAACACTTCGACTGAAATGTGCAGGAGCTCCATCGTGCATGAACCACATGTTGTGTCGTACTTGTAAAGGCACATGTTCTAGCAGCACAGGTAGAGTATCCCGTATGAAATCATGATAACGTGCTCCATTGAGCGTAGGTGGAAGAACATGGGGCACAATCAAGACATCACCAACAATGCCTGCCCAAACGTTCACAGAAAAATATGTGGTGATGACGTGATTGCACAATTGCGTGCGGATTCTCGTCAGCCCACACATGTCGATTGTGAAAATTTACAATTTGATCACGTTGGAATGAAGCCTCATCCGTAAAGAGAACATTTGCACTGAAGTGAGGATTGACACATTGTTGGATGAACCATTCGCAGAAATGTACCCGTGGAGGCCAATCAGCTGCTGATAGTGCCTGCACACGCTGTACGTGGTACGGAAACAACTGGTTCTCCCGTAGCACTCTCGATACAGTGACGTGGTCAAAGTTACCTTGTACAGCAGCAACTTCTCTGACGCTGACATTAGGGTTATCGTCAACTGAACGAAGAATTGCCTCGTCCATTGCAGGTGTCCTCGTCGTTCTAGGTCTTCCCTAGTCGCGAGTCATAGGCTGGAATGTTCCGTGCTCCCTAAGACGCGGATCAATTGCTTCGAACGTCTTCCTGTCGGGACACTTTCATTCTGGAAATCTGTCTCGATACAAACGTACCGCGCCACGGCTATTGCCCCGTGCTAATCCATACTCAAATGGGCATCTGCCAACTCCGCATTTGTAAAAATTGCACTGACTGCAAAAGCACGTTCGTGATGAACACTAACCTGTTGAAACTACGTACTAATTTGCTTGATGCTAGTACTGTACAGAAATGAGTCGCATATCAACACAAGCACCGAAGTCAACATTACCTTCCTTCAATTGGGCCAACTGGCGGTAAATCGAGGAAGTACAGTACATACTGACGAAACTAAAATGAGCTCTAACATGGAAATTAAGCGTTTCCGGACACATGTCCACATAACATCTTTTCTTTATTTGTGTGTGAGGAATGATTCCTGAAAGTTTGGCAACGTACCTTTTTGTAACACCCTGTATAGTGACATACGGTAGGGAGCTAATGTTGGTTGCTGGGATTCTATGCCATACTTTTATTAACAAATAGAATAAAGAATAAATTGCTTTGTTGCCATATGAAAAAGTTCAAAAAAATCCCAGCAACTACTGGCAGAATTTAATCTACAAGTGATTTTTTCTTTTGGAAGCAAGGCAACTGACGTTATAAATTACAAAACCTCTAAAATAACATCTGAGAAAAAAATTAAGAAAAGAATCTTAAGAAAAAATTTCTGAAATCTTGACATTAAATACAAGCCTTCAAACAGATGTGTGATAAGATCAACAATGTGTCTGAGACACCCTGCTAAACCCGCAGGACAGGACAAGTAGTAGGAGTTGTGGAAGGCGGCCAGAATGGGCGGCCGCCAGTTACACCCCAAACACGAAACTTTGTTTAGTTGTCCAAACATTACAGCGCAACTTCTAAGCTTGACTATCGACAGAAAACGTCTTTAATTCTAAAACGGCTGTAGGCGCATAAATTAAATACAACTGCTATAATTTTTCTTTTTCTTTTTTTTTTCTTTTTAGACAGAAGGCTCTGGGCTTTAACCTTAAATAGTATTTAAGGCCAAGCGATGTAAGACTTGACTAGTCAGATAGATTAAGTTTTTTAAAAGCGGCTGAAGGCCGATAAATGTAAAACAACATAACTACAATAACCTTTCAATAGGCAGATGGCCCAAGCTTTACGACCAATAAGAAACCTTTCTCCAAAACGGCTGAAGGACTTTGTTTAAAAAAAAGCTGCAACTAATTTTCCAAGGCAGAAGGCCCAAAACTCTTCACCTTAAATACTATTTAAGCCCAAGTGATGTAAGATACACAGGATACGGTGGCAGATGGGCAGCGACTAATTTTCGTCCAAAGCACTGGGCGAGCTCATTCGTTTGTTCGGAAGGCGAGGCCGGCACACTTCGGGGGTCGACGATGGCGCAATCGAGGCGCAGTCCCCGTAATCTTTCTCAAACGATTTTACGAAAAATATTTGGTAAAAAAATTAATTTTTACATTAGTTATAGCTTTACATGTCAGCTTCTTCACGATGTGTCCATCACTTCGTTAATGGCACAGCTATTGTGATGTTTGCATGGAAGTAAGACAATACGCGAAATTTGAGGAAGTTTGAACTGGAAAATAGTGGACACTATGATTTTGCGTTTGGTGCATGTTACATAATATGTTGCTGCACGTGAAATTTAACTGTCATATTGAATTTTTCTTTCGACTTTGGTAAAGGTCTCTCTGTCTGTCCCCATTCTCGACAAAATTGATCTGACGTAGTACACTAATTTGCGATCGCACCCGTCAGCGATTAAGAAAGAGTGAGATATCCGCATAATACCTCGTATTTCATAAACGATTTCAGATTTCGAAATGAGATTTCGGCGAAGGATAGCATGCAAAGAGAGGAGTATTTTGCCATATGGTTACTAAGCAAAACTTCATTATTTGCCGTGGTATTCGACTAAGATGAAAGAATGTAATTTTTAAGGACATCGATAGTTGGTGAAACGAGAAGTCCTGTGGGCTTTGGAACAACATAATTCAAGACATTACACATTTATTTATGTACCGAGGATGTGCTTTTTCATAAGCTACTGACCTACTTGTCCTCAGTTCCTCACTTAATAAACTACTGTTCCATAATTCTCTTGCAACTGTGTCTCCACAACATGTTAGTGAGGTGACACTGTGTGAACTCCGCTGCGTTTTGTCACAAGAAGCAAATTTTAACATGGCAGCAACAGAAATGTGTAGGTTTTACTAAAAATTGGCCACTCATGGTGCTTCTCTGAACATTACAAGTGGTTAACAACCAGCGAGAATAAATCTCTACTTTTATTGCATTTTCAGCGGACTTCTTTTCAGATAGCAACCAAAGCAGAGCCACGAAAGGCAACAAGACGTGTGTAGAATATCGTCGACATATCTCTGTGCTGTAAGGGTACTGCGGATGACAACCAAAGGAGTGCTCCTACGAAAAGCAATGGCATCCCAGACCATGGCGTCTGCTTGTCGGGCGGCAGTCAGGTTGGTGCCCCACCGCCGCCAGGGCGATCCTGAGGCGTGGAAGCCTAAAACGACGTAAAATCTATCTTTTGAATGTACTTTTCGTGTCTCTTTTTTCTCAAGACTTATGCCAACAGACTATTTGATACTGTCGGGCTCTAATACAAAATGGAAAAAAGTCTTTCTAAAGGACATAGTACACTACTGGCCATTACAATTGCTACACCACGAAGATGACGTGCTACAGACGCGAAATTTAACCGAGAGGAAGAAGATGCTGTAATATGCAAATGATTAGCTTTTCAGAGCATGCACACAAGGTTGGTGCTGGTGGCGACACCTACAACGTGCTGACATGAGGAAAGTTTTCAACCGATTTCTCATACACAAACAGCAGTTGACCGGCGTTGCCTGGTGAAACGTTGTTGTGATGCCTCGTGTAAGGAGGAGAAATGCGTACCATCACGTTTCCGACTTTGATAAAGGTCGGATTGTAGCCTATCGCGATTGCGGCTTATCGTATCGCGACATTGCTGCTCGCGTTGGTCGAGATCCAATGACTGTTAGCAGAATACGGAATCGCTGGGTTCAGCAGAGTAATACGGAACGCCGTGCTGGATCCCAACGGCCTCGTATCACTAGCAGTCGAGATGACACGTATCTTATCCGCATGGCTGTAACGGATCGTGCAGCCTCATCTCGATCCCTGAGTCAGTAGATGGGGACATTTGCAAGACAACAACCATCTGCACGAACAGCTAGACGTCGTTTGCAGCAGCATGGACTATCAGCTCAGAGACCATGACTGCGGTTACACTTGACGCTGCATCACAGACAGGAGCGCCTGCGATGGTGTACTCAACGACGAACCTGGGTGCACAAATGGCAAAACGTCATTTTTTCGGATGAATCCAGGTTCTGTTTACAGCATCATGATGGTCGCATCCGTGTTTGGCGACATCGCGATGAACGCACTTCGGAAGCGTGTATTCGTCATCGCCATACTGGCGTATCAGCCGGGGTAATGGTATGGGGTGCCATTGCTTACACGTCTCGGTCACCTCTTCTTCGCACTGACGGCACTTTGAACATTGGTCGTTAAATTTCAGATGTGTTACGACCCGTGGCTCTACCCTTCATTCGATCCCTGCGAAACCCTACATTTCAGCAGAATAACGCAGGACCGCATGTTGCAGGTTACAGAAAATGTTCGACTGCTGCCCTGGCCAGCACATTCTCCAGATCTCTCACCAATTGAAAACGTCTGACCGAGCAACTGGCTCGTCACAATACGCCAGTCACTACTCTTGATGAAGTGTGGTATCGTGTTGAAGCTGCATGGGCAGCTGTACCTATACACGCCATCCAAGCTCTGTTTGACTCAATGCCCAGGCGTATCAAGGCCGTTATTACGGCCAGAGGTGGTTGTTCTGGGTACTGATTTCTCAGGATCTATGCACCCAAATTGCGTGAAAATGTAATCACATGTCACTTCTAGTACAATATATTTGTCCAATGAATACCCGTTTATCATCTGCATTTCTTCTTGGTGTAGCAATTTTGATGGCCAGTAGTGTATAAAAACACTTTGTATGGGGCGCTGATGGAGTGCAGCAATGCAGTGAATCAAGAGTCCAAGCTGCAGGCTGAAGGGTATCTGTGTTCTTACCATGGAAGTGCTGAGTCCATAAGGATACCTTCCTACTTGTTGCAGGCACGATCCGTTGTTTCGATAGTTGTACTAGTTTTCGCATACTTAAAAGTTGGCCGCTGATGATTACAATTCGTGTAATTAGCTGAATTTAAGCACGGTCATATTGTGAGGTCGAATGGCTCTTTTGAAGGATGCCCAGCTTATGGGATGTGAGGTGTGAGCTGTTTTCCGAAGCGGTGCTGGTGGCCCGAGGACGGTGCATGTGTTAGTCTTACTGGTTGTGGATGGAAGCTGCACATCAATTCATATCTGGACTTCTGTATCGAGTGAGATGGAAACGTTTTTTGCATGGTGATTCCAACACAAAATTCGAACCAATTTTAGATTCACAGACTCATCCAGTACTGTCAGGAACAGTTCGTACAGCTCCGTCAGTACTCAGCAAGGCACCTTGCGGTGTATGAGAGAAGGTATTCCGTGTAGAACTGTTACTTCGCCTCGTCCTTGTTCCAGTGCTGGATGTGCCTGGGAAGGAAGAGTGTTGATGAACCTTCAGATGAGTCAAAATCTCTGTAATTTTAGGTCTTTCGATGAGATACGTCAGGAGCAGGCAACATATTGTGACTCAAAAGTCCGTTAACATTTGAAAACCCACTGATTCACGGAATAATGCAGATAGAGAGGTAAAACGTGACACACGTGGCCGAAATGACACGGAGTTTCATACGAATGCAAAGACCGGTCAACAGTTGGGGCTGGACAGCAGCGCGTCAGTAGGTCGCATGAGAATTGGGCATAAAATGAGCTGTAGTGAGAGAGGGAGTCAGATGCGCAATTGGGGCATGTCGACTTTACCAGAAAAAGCACTGTTAGCGAAACTTTACTATCGGAATCGAGAACCTGCCACTGCACCTCTACGATCCTACCTACACTCATGCTCATAAATTAAGGATAACTGCAGAATGTGGTGCCACACAACGTGACACAACACAAATCTGGCGCTAATAGCATAGGCACGTAGGGAACACATCACACAGATCTGTAAGTCCACAGTATTGGTGATAAATTGAGAAAACCGTCCCGCAACACATGTGCTGCAAAACGCCACTGTTTCCTGCGTTTGTACCCTGACATCAATATGGGATATGATCACCATGCACACGTACACAGGCCGCACAACGGGTTGGCACACTCTGGATCAGTGGTCGAGCAGCTGCTGGGGTATAGCCTCCCATTCTTGCACCAGTGCCTGTCGGAGCTCCTGAAGTGTCGTAGGGGTTTGAAGACGTGCAGCGATGCGTCGACCGAGAGCATCCGAGACTTGCTCGATGAGGTTTAGGTCTGGAGAACAGGCAGGACACTCCATTCACCTGTATATTCTGTTTCAAGGTACTCCTCCACGATGGCAGCTCGGTGGGGCCGTGCGTTTTCATACGTTAGGAGGAAGATGGGACCCACTGTACCCCTGAAAAGGCGGACATACTGGTGCAGAATGACGTCCCGATACACCTGACCTGTTACAGTTCCTCTGTCAAAGACATGCAGGGGTGTACGTGCACCAATCATAATCCCACCCCACACCATCAAACCACGACCTCCGTACAGGTCCCTTTCAAGTACATTAACGGGTTGGTTCCTGGTTCGCGTCAGATGAAAACCCGGTGAGAATCACTGTTCACACTATACCTGGACTCCTCCGTGAACATAACCCTGGACCACTGTTCCAATGACCATGTACTGTGTTCTTGACACCAGGCTTTACGGGTTCTCCTGTGACCAGGGGTCAGTGGAATGCACCTTGCAGGTCTCTGGGCGAATAAACCGTGTCTGTTCAGTCGTATGTAGGCCGTGTGTCTGGAGACAACTGTTCCAGTGGCTGCGGTGAGGTCCCGAGCAAGGCTACCTGCAGTACTCCGTGGCCGTGTGCGGGCACTGATGGTGAGATATCGGTCTTCTTGTGGTGTTGTACACTGTGCACGTCCCATACTGTAGCGCCTGGACACGTTTCCGGTCTGCTGTAATCGCTGCCGTAATCTTGAAATCACACTTTGTGGCACACGGAGGGCCCGTGCTACGACCTGCTGTGTTTGACCACCCTCCAGTCACCCTAGTATTCTACCCCTCATAACGTCATCAATATGTGTCCTTTGAGCCATTTTCAATACACAATCACCATTAGCACGTCTGAAAACGTCTGCACACTTACTTGCTGCACTGTACTCTGACATGCACCAACACACCTCCGTGTATTGGACTGCTGCCAGCGCCACCGTGCAACGGCCACAGGTCAAATGCACCGCATGGTCATACCCCGAGGTGATTTAAACCCGCACACCGCCCAGCAGAGCGTTGTTTCACGATCTATGAGCATTATCCTTAATTTACCAGCATGAGTGTACATAAGAGTCGTATTCGAACAGGTAAAGGTCCTGTGACAAGCGCCGCTGTGAAGAAAATCATAACTAAGTTTGAGGTTACGGGTTTTTTGGACGATCGCCCCCATAGTGGGCGACCAGGCAGAAGTGCTACTGCTGCTCGGACATCTCAGGAAGAAATGGAGACGTCAGTGGGTTCATCTCCGCATGGTGAAGTCGCACGTTGCACCTGCATTGCAACGCACCGCTGTGTGTAGAGAACGAAAGCGTACTCTCCAATGCTATCCATACAAAATTCACTGTCATCATGAGCTGTTAATCGCCGATTCTGTGAGGCGCTGAGCACTTGCGGTGTGCGCACTTGAAAAAATGGGAGAGCATGTATTTTGCTCGTATCATATAATTACAAGTTTACAGTTTTCGGATTTCTTTCCTTTGTTTGTACATCGAAACCTTGCTTCTTGTCACATTTTATGATACTAGGCCAACGGGAAGTGCCCTATAGCCTTTGATGAGTAGAGTTTGTGGATATTTAAGTATGTGACGTAAATAGCGGTATCTTTTGATTGCAATGAGTTAGAAGCTTCAATTTTTCACATCGCCAAGGGACCATAGACGTCAGTATCTGATATAAATTTCATGTCACCACACAGAAATAAATATAAAGTCTTCAAAGCAAGTCCATACTTGCAAGGGGATTCCATATCATCAAAACCATTCGTAGTAATCCCCAAAGAAATTTTCCGAGCTTCCGAGCCCTAAACTGAAGAAGCTACAATGTAGCACAAGAGATGTTAAACCATTCGATATTTCCTTCCTAGTCATTCTAGTCATTCTATTAACGGGGCAGTCCTCTTCAAAACTTTAATAAATCAGTTTTTTTTTTTTTTTTTTTTTGCTTTGGCTAAAAATGTTTTCTAGGATATCTACTTTATTGAAGTGTTGATCCCAAGTTCGCCAGAAACTCCGCTATCGAGTTAACAAGACAATTTGCGAAAAAGTATCTCCGAAAACCATTCACAGCAGGATAAAAAAATTCGACATGTGATTTCACGACAGCCAAAGAGGTATTAAATTAAATTATAAATGTGCTCGAACTTGAGATCGGCGCAGCCAGTTACAACTTCCGCACAAAAAGGGACGAAAAGAGTATGGAGTGAACAGAGCAGCGGATGACAGATGGTGCCAAAGAGGACCGCAGGACCACCATGGTTGGTTGTTTGGGGGAGGGGGGAGGGGGGGGGGCCAAACAGCGAGCTCATCGGTTCCATCCGATGAGAGAAGATTGGGAAGGAAATCGACCATGCCCTTTCAAAGGTACCATCCCAGCATTTGCCTGAAGCTATTTAGGGAAATCACGGAAAACCTAAATCAGGATGGCCGGACGCGGGTTCGAACCGTCTTCCTCCCGAAAGCGAGTTTCAGTGTGCTGACCACTGCGCCACCTCGCTCCCCACCCATGGCCACGAAGAAGATGGAGGACGACGTCCTTTTGGATCTGAAAGCATTATTGTATGGTTCAAAGACCGCCGACTAGAAGTATGGTTAACTTAACTACAAAGAAATGTAACCCACAACTCGTATTTTTGGAATTGGCAGGTAACATGACTTGAGAACAGTACATACGAATTTTGATCGGAATTGGATGCCGGCATTCTAAATTGAATTCTCTATCCGCCTACGATGCGGTTTTGCGATATGTTCAAACGCTATTTTCGGTGCACGCTTTTGTGTCGATTTTTTGGGAGAGAAAAACGGCATTTGTTTCAGTACGTCACCATTTTGTTGGAGCTTAATATTTAGCTATTGCCCAATGTGTCCTGACAGAAAATATATTGAAAATGACTTACGCCATATTTTGCTGTTACACGTCCAACAGAAGGGCTTCGCTAATTCTCGCCGACGACTAAACGTTTCGGCTGCAAGAGATGCTTCCACTTGGTGCAGCGGACACATGGAGCATCCGATGTGGATAAAAAAAAGTGATTTTTAAATAGAAAAATGTAAGAAGTAAAACTATATTATCAGATTTAGAATTACTTTTTATTTTACTTGAAAAAAATCACGAAAATCAACTTTTTTCATGCGTTCAATGAGAGCTACCCGCTTAACATTCGGAGGCCCAGACTTTGCCTGCACTCTAGAACGCTCAGAGGTGTTATTTTGACCATTACCATTAAAAAACTTTCTGAAATATTATTTCGTATTTTTAAGCATTTATTATATTTCAATGTTTACAAGATTTATAGCCATTTCACATACAGAGTTCTGAATAAAAAGAACAGACACAAATTACATTATTTATTGGCATATAAACAAATTTCGCTGAACCTGGTAACACCCAAACAAGTGCAGGCGCATGGCAGGCTTTTCTTGGTTCTAAATTTATAAAAAATTGAACTTTCCATGCGTATAGAAATTTCAGCTGCTTTATTGTTTTACGCAACTGACACATTTGTATTCAGTTTCCTTTGTACATTTTCTACAAACCATCATCTTACAAACACTGCACTTGGAAATAGTTTTTTTACATTTGCAGAATTCGAGAACTTGACATTTACGGCGCTCCTGTGGCATTTCGTCTTCATCTTCATTTTCGTTCTTTTTATACTTGTCGGTGGTCATACGAGGAAAGTGGCTCTTCACATACTCAGAGCGTAGTTAATCTACAAGCTGCTGAATAAAATATTTTCTTTTGATCTTATTCCCAGTAACAGCCGTAAATACTACATAAGCATTTATTCCTGACAGGTCAAGGATATTGTATAAGGAGTGCACTGGCCATCTTCTTGAGGAAGCCTTGACTAAATACTGCCTCGTCATTTTGTCTTCTATGTGAACCGATAATTTTGTTTTGTTGTAATACCATACAGTTTGTGGAGTTTTTTTCTCATTTGTATTTATGGAAACACTATGATGAAAGGAAGGCATAACTAGCACATTTTTTGCTTTCTTTCCTTGATAGACTGTCAAGGAAATATGTTTTAAAACTTTTGTGGAACACGGAGGTCTCTTCAAGGACTTCAAGGCATGTGGTATTTCTCTTCTTGCTCTATTTACTGTTTCTACAGTGGAGGTTGATTTCTCTTTCAATTTTTTGGCTAGTTTGAGTGAAGTGAAGTAATTGTCTGTAGTGACATTTCCGCCTTTGCCCAGAAATGATTCCATAATACGCATCACTACATAACCTGAAACCCTTTCGTCTTGAGATCGTGCAGCATCCTTACCAAGATAAGAGAAACCACTGAGTATATATACTTGCTTTCAACATCTACAGCTAACCAGTATTTTTGCCCATGCTTGCCAGGCTTGGAAGCCATGAACTGTATGAATGGGCACCTAGTTTTACTTGGAAAGAGCTGCTCTTATATTGTTATGTCACTTCCAGGTTTGTAACAAATTGTACAGTTTTGTATGAATTTGTTACAGACAGCAAAACCAATGCAAACTCATCACTCTGTAATCGTACAGAGCGTGTAGGCTTCTCGTCGAATCTCATAATCTCACAGAGTCTATTTCTACTCATGTTTACCACACAAAATGGCAGGCCCCAGGAATCTGACCATAAGCTGAGACGGTCTGTACTCCGGCAACCACGCACACCGCAATAATAAATAACTGCAATAAATGCTTCTAGTTCTTCCGTGGTCACTGACCAGCTGCCACTTCCTAGTACTCTGTGTGCCTCTGTTATAGTACATTTCAAGATATGTTTGATTATACAATTGTCTATGAACAAGTGCAAAGCACTTGATACTAGTTCATCACTTACATTTCTTTTTGCATGTGGTATAGGTCCAGGAGATTCTCTCAAAATATTGTGGTTAGGAAGACGCCCACCTTGTCAATTAGGCACTCCTTCTACCCAGACTGTTCCACCAGGAGCAACTTTCAGACGATGAAGAAGCAGTCAGTTGTTCTACACTCCGAGGATCAGGATTATCTCCTCTTCTGTTACGTGGTTCTTCTCGATCTATAGAGCACGAATAATGGAACAAATGTAAGAAAGCCACCATGAAATCTAAATGAAGTGCAGTTACATTATATGTAGATAAGAATATGAAGATTATAAATTAGCAACAATAATAATAATAATATACTTACTAGAATGTTAACTTCCATTATCTTTATCTGAAGACTCAGAATCATTAGTATTAGATGATTCATCTTCTCTCATTGTCTGCAGTAAAAACTCTTCCTCTGAATCGTCAGAAAAAAAGTTCACCACCATCTGAATTACACTACACAACTCTTTGCAACTCTGCAAGAATCTCTTCATCTCGTAAATATTCTTTCCGATTCATCTTCAGCCCACAGTCATCTTTGAAAGACTGATTCTTACAAGGGAATGACGAATAACGGTGAACCGAGTCCATTGTTGCCATTTCATACGGCAATAATATGAACGAAAGTAAATTATTGCACCAGCTCCGACGACGAGGTGAAATAAGAGGTTCATAACTTTCTGAACAGCATGGCGGCGAGCTGGTATGACATGGGCATACAAAAACTGCCACAGCGTCTACAAAAATGTATCGACAGAAATGGTATTATGACGAAAAATGGCTAAATGTTGATGCTGTAAGCTGATGTAAACCATTGTAGAAATAAACAGGTCTATGTACCTGAAAAAAATAGGAGACCTTACTTTTGGGATTACCCTCGTATTCTGACAACAGGGTTTGTAATTGCCTCCTGAAAGTCGCCGTCACACAAACAAAATATACACTGAAACACAAAACAAGACGAAGTACAACAAGCCTGCTGCAAGGAACACAGAGGAGAAAGAAAGAAAAATAAACAAGATAAAAAAACACGCATACATTGTTCATTAACGTGTGAATTCACTCGGCAAAGGACATAGCTTGCGGACTGGCCTCTTGAAAACTCCGTGTAGTGTGCGAATAGTGACCACCCGCACCATTGTGTCGTGCCCAGGGTTGTATCACGTCAGTGATGGCCAGTCTCCACGACAGGGGTGGCAGCTTGTCGTTCCTCACTACAACCAACGCACCAGGCAGCCAATAGTCAGATCGCCACTATTGTCAAAATACACTCCTCGAAATTGAAATAAGAACACCGTGAATTCATTGTCCCACGGAGGAGAAACTTTATTGACACATTCCTGGGGTCAGATACATCACATGATCACACTGACAGAACCACAGGCACATAGACACAGGCAACAGAGCATGCACAATGTCGGCACTAGTACAGTGTATATCCACCTTTCGCAGCAATGCAGGCTGCTATTCTCCCATGGAGACGATCGTAGAGATGCTGGATGTAGTCCTGTGGAACGGCTTGCCATGCCATTTCCACCTGGCGCCTCAGTTGGACCAGCGTTCGTGCTGGACGTGCAGACCGCGTGAGACGACGCTTCATCCAGTCCCAAACATGCTCAATGGGGGACAGATCCGGAGATCTTGCTGGCCAGGGTAGTTGACTTACACCTTCTAGAGCACGTTGGGTGGCACGGGATACATGCGGACGTGCATTGTCCTGTTGGAACAGCAAGTTCCCTTGCCGGTCTAGGAATGGTAGAACGATGGGTTCGATGACGGTTTGGATGTACCGTGCACTATTCAGTGTCCCCTCGACGATCACCAGTGGTGTACGGCCAGTGTAGGAGATCGCTCCCCACACCATGATGCCGGGTGTTGGCCCTGTGTGCCTCGGTCGTATGCAGTCCTGATTGTGGCGCTCACCTGCACGGCGCCAAACACGCATACGACCATCATTGGCACCAAGGCAGAAGCGACTCTCATCGCTGAAGACGACACGTCTCCATTCGTCCCTCCATTCACGCCTGTCGCGACACCACTGGAGGCGGGCTGCACGATGTTGGGGCGTGAGCGGAAGACGGCCTAACGGTGTGCGGGACCGTAGCCCAGCTTCATGGAGACGGTTGCGAATGGTCCTCGCCGATACCCCAGGAGCAACAGTGTCCCTAATTTGCTGGGAAGTGGCGGTGCGGTCCCCTACGGCACTGCGTAGGATCCTACGGTCTTGGCGTGCATCCGTGCGTCGCTGCGGTCCGGTCCCAGGTCGACGGGCACGTGCACCTTCCGCCGACCACTGGCGACAACATCGATGTACTGTGGAGACCTCACGCCCCACGTGTTGAGCAATTCGGCGGTACGTCCACCCGGCCTCCCGCATGCCCACTATACGCCCTCGCTCAAAGTCCGTCAACTGCACATACGGTTCACGTCCACGCTGTCGCGGCATGCTACCAGTGTTAAAGACTGCGATGGCGCTCCGTATGCCACGGCAAACTGGCTGACACTGACGGCGGCGGTGCACAAATGCTGCGCAGCTAGCGCCATTCGACGTCCAACACCGCGGTTCCTGGTGTGCCCGCTGTGCCGTGCGTGTGATCATTGCTTGTACAGCCCTCTCGCAGTGTCCGGAGCAAGTATGGTGGGTCTGACACACCGGTGTCAATGTGTTCTTTTTTCCATTTCCAGGAGTGTATCTTAAACCTTTGATCAGGCTGAGGAACACTTGTGATCGTGGTTCCAGTCGGGAAATAACCTGGGGTGAGGACTTTAGGATTAGGTGGGGCGAGGATTTGAGGATCAGTAGGAAGGCAAGACAGTGGTGTGACAGGACGAGAGTTCCAGCAAGCCTCAATTTGCCATGCCAGGGTCGTCAACTCTTAACAAAATGGGACATACGGTTCCCATCGTCTGCTACAAGTGGTACTTGAGGGACTTTACTGTCGCTTCCCGTATTCCAGCAATGCACGAGGATCGAATTTCCAAGCGATGTCTTATTTGTCTTGGATTTCTCTACTGATGTGACAGGGGACTTTTAGCTCTTTCTTGTAGCAAACGCAACGCGAAAACTTACATGTGTCTAATACAGGACATTAAGTGACGTCTTCTTTAATCCATGCTGTCTCTCCTATCAGTCTGTTTCCCTGTACGACTGCAGGATGTCAGGTGAGCTGATACTGCATTGTGGGTACAATGATGAGCCAAAACAATATGCCTATCTGCTTAATAGCTTGTTTGCCCGCCTTTCGAACGAAACACATAACTGATTCTGCATATCAGGAATCCCACAATTTGTTGGTAGGTTTGTGGAGGTATGTCTACGGATAGGACATGCAATTGGCGTAAATAACAGGCCGCTGATATACATACGCCCACTGCAATCATAATTTATGATGTCGGTGGGTCAACATGTGAGCTCATAGGGGTGGTCTGCTGCGGAGCTTCATGTTCATCAATGTACGATTAACAGTGTGCTCTGAAACATGTGTGCGTGCACCTTTCCTATAGTTGGTCACGACAGTTCCATGTGAGCATTCGACCAGCTTCGCCTCTTTCGAGATACTCGTTCACAGGCTCTGCGTAATAATAATCTGAACCGAGCGAGGTGGCGCAGTGGTTAGACACTGGACTCGCATTCGGGAGGACGACGGTTCAATCCCGCGTCCGGCCATACTGATTTAGGTTTTCCGTGATTTCCCTAAATCGCTCCAGGCAAATGCCGGGATGGTTCCTTTCAAAGGGCACGGCCGACTTCCTTCCCTACTACGATGAGACCGATGACCTCGCTGTCTGGTCTCCTTCCCCAAACAACCAACCAACCAATAATAATCTGCCCTTTCTCAAAGTCGTTGATCTCAATGGATTTCCCCTTTTGCAGCCCAAATCTTCGCTAGGGTGATCACCCGTCCATGTCTGCTCCACTTACACACTTCTGCTACCACGTCACGTGCCCGCAATTACACCAGGCAGCACCCAACGTCTCAATGGACAGTGGTCATAATCTTTTGGCTTGTCAGTGTACATTCTTCCATACTGCGGCTGCTGTGATTTGTTGCATATCTGACACACGGTTCCCCACGAATGTCTTCATATTCCCTCATGGACTCAGGATGGCTCCCCTTAAGCTTTGGTTCTTTCGCTTGTCTCTGTTCAGTCTTAGAGAAGCATCTGCTGCAGTGTGGAAAGAATCGCCAAATTCACTTGGGCGATCTGGGTCTGAGGAAGGCGGGTATCTATAAGATCTCTTGTCAATGTGGCAAATCCTACATTGACCAAACTACTCGCACAGTACGGGAAAGATGCGTGGAGCACGAGCGCCACACACGTCTACTACAGCCCAGCAAATCAGCCATAGCAGAACACTGTATTTCGACGGGACACTCCGTGGATTATTGTGGAACAAAAATTTTAGCGACAGCTAGATCTTTCTGGGAATCCATTATCAAGGAGTCCGTGGAGATACGATTGGCAGAAGATCTTATTAATCGAGACGGCGGCTTTCAGATGGATAAAGCATGGGATCCTGTAATTTCTTTAATCGCTTCACAGAGACATTGGCCTGTATCTAGTGCGACGGCTGACGAAAATTGATTTTATACTTTCGACTACCGCGCCTCGGCTGCGCGAAGGCGCTTTACGACAGATAGCGCAGATGCAGGTACACCACTACTACGCATGCGCGGCCCGCTTCTGCTGCAGAGCGCGCCAAATTAGATAGGGGGCGCGGTATTAGCCTTCTCCACTGCGCAGGTGCCGCCGCGCCAATTTTCGGTATATATACACTCCTGGAAATTGAAATAAGAACACCGTGAATTCATTGTCCCAGGAAGGGGAAACTTTATTGACACATTCCTGGGGTCAGATACATCACATGATCACACTGACAGAACCACAGGCACATAGACACAGGCAACAGAGCATGCACAATGTCGGCACTAGTACAGTGTATATCCACCTTTCGCAGCAATGCAGGCTGCTATTCTCCCATGGAGACGATCGTAGAGATGCTGGATGTAGTCCTGTGGAACGGCTTGCCATGCCATTTCCACCTGGCGCCTCAGTTGGACCAGCGTTCGTGCTGGACGTGCAGACCGCGTGAGACGACGCTTCATCCAGTCCCAAACATGCTCAATGGGGGACAGATCCGGAGATCTTGCTGGCCAGGGTAGTTGACTCACACCTTCTAGAGCACGTTGGGTGGCACGGGATATATGCGGACGTGCATTGTCCTGTTGGAACAGCAAGTTCCCTTGCCGGTCTAGGAATGGTAGAACGATGGGTTCGATGACGGTTTGGATGTACCGTGCACTATTCAGTGTCCCCTCGACGATCACCAGTGGTGTACGGCCAGTGTAGGAGATCGCTACCCACACCATGATGCCGGGTGTTGGCCCTGTGTGCCTCGGTCGTATGCAGTCCTGATTGTGGCGCTCACCTGCACGGCGCCAAACACGCATACGACCATCATTGGCACCAAGGCAGAAGCGACTCTCATCGCTGAAGACGACACGTCTCCATCCGTCCCTCCATTCACGCCTGTCGCGACACCACTGGAGGCGGGCTGCACGATGTTGGGGCGTGAGCGGAAGACGGCCTAACGGTGTGCGGGACCGTAGCCCAGCTTCATGGAGACGGTTGCGAATGGTCCTGCCGGTACCCCAGGAGCAACAGTGTCCCCAATTTGCTGGGAAGTGGCGGTGCGGTCCCCTACGGCACTGCGTAGGATCCTACGGTCTTGGTGTGCATCCGTGCGTCACTGCGGTCCGGTCCCAGGTCGACGGGCACGTGCACCTTCCGCCGACCACTGGCGACAACATCGATGTACTGTGGAGACCTCACGCCCCACGTGTTGAGCAATTCGGCGGTACGTCCACCCGGCCTCCCGCATGCCCACTATACGCCCTCGCTCAAAGTCCGTCAACTGCACATACGGTTCACGTCCACGCTGTCGCGGCATGCTACCAGTGTTAAAGACTGCGATGGAGCTCCGTATGCCACGGCAAACTGGCTGACACTGACGGCGGCGGTGCACAAATGCTGCGCAGCTAGCGCCATTCGACGGCCAACACCGCGGTTCCTGGTGTGTCCGCTGTGCCGTGCGTGTGATCATTGCTTGTACAGCCCTCTCGCAGTGTCCGGAGCAAGTATGGTGGGTCTGACACACCGGTGTCAATGTGTTCTTTTTTCCATTTCCAGGAGTGTAGAATGACGCGCACCAGTAATCTTCAGTCTCGTACTCGCCTGAAGATGGCTGCATGTTTGTTAGCCGAAATATCGTGCCAAGATGACAACGTGATCCGGCTGCAAGCCCGAAATATGATGGACCTACTTAGCTTTCATTTCATCCATTTTGGTTGGAGAACATCACAGTTGTTTTTGAAAATTACATTGCAGAAAATACTGCAACCAGGCACAAGTTTTCTTGAACTGATTTTATTATACCATCACTAGTTTCAGGTCTGAACCCTTCGTCAGATGGTAGCATTGACTACTTTTACAAATGTAGTGGTGTAATAAAATCACTTCAAGAAAACATGTGGTTGATTGCAGTATCTCCGTGTCACTTTATTGAAACTCGTCACTGCTGTTCCACCAACAGATGGCTGCCATTACTTTATCAAATCCATCACAATCCGATCTGGGAGCACCAAAATGTTAGCATCCACAGACGGAACTGTACACTGTAAATGTTACCAGAGGGCCATGCATTTAGGAGGGCTGTATAATGATTTGGATATTTTTGAATTGTAATGAATGATGACAATTGTTGAAGTCATTTATTATTCACATGAAGTTAATATTCACACATTAAAATACACAAATTTGCCATGTAGTGAACATGGCATGCGTCCACAAGCTTAGGGCAGCCGACGACCGAGAGTCTATTCGGGACTGTTCTTACCGTCACAGCAGGAAGTGTACTGATCAGGGTGTATATGTGGATGAGGAAAAAAAAAATTCCGGGACTTTTCCCGGTTAAAAATACATTTTCTCCCGTGTGAACATGCACTTTTTCCGTGTTAAGTAACAGTATACTTTTCCTCGTAACTGTAAAACTTATCAATTCTTTCAATGGTTGTGGTTTTATACACCGGTGTAGTATTGCCCGGCGCTTTAGAAAACGAAACACACGAAAAAAAAATAAAGTTTTTGGGAAGATGTCTTACGTGCAGCAACATGTACACTGCGGATTTTCGTATTACGAAGTATAAATTCGAATTACACCAAATAGTGCATGTTACTTTCTGAAGCATTGAAATCGAGACTGCGATGCGCTTTTGTAAGCCACGTGATATAGTCAGCCAATAGCAACATCACTGTTCAGTAGTGCGAACAAGCAAATAGGAAAAGGAGAATGATTTAAATTAATATACATAGTGTTGCTATAAGAAAGGAAAAGCTTTCACGTATAATATTGGTTTCTAAGATTAATAAGCTGCAAGAGAAGCTAAGCTTTCACACATAATGTTGATCTTTTTTGCGCGTGTTACACTTTAAGGTACATCGCACAAATGTGGCAGTAAAATTTTTAACAACGACATAAATGTCTGATCTTCTGGATTCGAAATTACTCTAAATGGTCATCCTCAAAGAGTTAATTTTTGAATGAGAGACAAACTCTCTGTGATTTAAGAAATTCTTCGTACATTCTCGCACAGAGTTCATCTTGCGTAAAAGGAAATTTGAAAGTAACGCGTTTCAAACAACCGTTCGGAATATTTTCCTGTAGCCTGTTAGAAATAGGTTCGTTTCAGCAGTTGCCAGAGAGCGCCAGATAACAGGCGTCACCGCGCTTGCGCAGCTACGATGACGCAGGATGCCTGTACGTTTGTACGTGTAAAACATTAAAAGATCTTACAGTATGTCATGAAAGAAACAAGACTTCAGATGATACTCAAAGAGCATGGGAATTTTGTGAACCATATTAAAATGCATAATTCGGCTTAAAGTGCACATTCGTATGTCCAGATTCGGATGTAAATTTTCTTGGAGTACCAGTATTGTATTATCTCATGTTTGGTTCTTTATTATGGCACAAAGCCATGCATGCTGGAAGATGAAAACGTACACTTGAAATGCAGCGAACAGTTGAAACTAGCCAATAGTGTGGAATTAAACACTTCGTTTAAAATAATTTAACTGCCTCGACAGAAAAAGTTAATAAAAGCCAAATTTCTTTAACAAACCGACAAAAATAACTTCATTGTTCTGCAAGGCGATTAATGCTTGACTGTCAGAAAGGTGGAAATAAAATAAAATCTGACACTAATAACATATTTTAGCCTTCTGTAATTATGTGGATGTATTTTAATTTACTTGATAGCTAACGGCCACAGAAATCCGTTTTGTTTTCATTTGACGTAAGAGCAATAAACGAAGAGGAAACAGCAAAATCACTTAACGTAAACGCGGGTCACGTGGAGGCTACCACCTCTCCACTACAACTCAGACTGCTCTCTGCATCAGCTCCACATCTACGATATTTCTGAACCGGGCAATATTAGATAGTGGCGCTCCCCCTGCCTCGAGTATTTGAGGTAACACGCAAAAAATTAAAAAAAACGGCTTTTCAAAAATATCTTCATTTTTTAGCGCACGTCTTTCTGCAGAGTCTGATACATAAAACATACATGTTCGAGGGAACGTAAGACATGTTGCTTGGTCGTATGTGTGCCAAAGTGCAGTGCCATGCTTCTTCATACAGCATTCTTCCATCGCACGTATCTGTATTTTGCTCTGTGGAATTCAAACGTGTAATATTTTGTAATGGGTGCTATCAAACTATATTCAGGAAAAAGTGGAAATTGAAATGTCCTGTCGTGCCTCTTCTGCTCCCAGTCGGTCGGTTTGATATCCTGCCCCTCTTTAAAAAAAAAAATCGCAATTAATACTTAATGGGATTATTTGTAACCGGCAGCACAAGAAATGTTCACAAAATTTGCAGTCTTTACTGCCTACTAGCTAAAAACTTGCTGTTTTGTGTGACATAAATATGGGATACATAAAACCATGAAAGACAAGAGACAAGCAAGACAGTACACATTTCTTCAGTCCTTAAGTCCTAGCAATTTTTTCTCTCTAATCTTGCCACAGCTTTATATGGCGTACTTTCCTTTCTAGACAGAATCTATTACCTCATCAAAATTCGTCAACGTTTTGCTACACGAAAAAACGAAATGTCGTTGTCTAATACTAGAAAAGCTGTTATACAAATAGCACCAAAGACTGGCGTGGTTTCTCGATCTGTTTACATGTATTTTGTCACTGTCTGCTAGATAAAACGAAACAGGACTACCTAAAATTGAAACAATTGTTACACACACCAAATAAACGAGACTGTTTTGGCACAAATACTCATTTTTATAACACGGCAGAATATAATTCACGAAGTACGAATATAAAATGCTATTGGGTCAACTACAAGCAAAAAGTTTTATGTTAGGAAATAGCTTCACATTTCATTCATACTTCCTAGCTTCTGAAGCAGGAGATCGAAGCAGTAGTACGAAATTTTTATATAAATTTGGAATCGTCATATTCTTCCATAATTTGTGAGAGTCCCCGTTTCTTCTCCTTCCTCGTTCTAACAAACAATATTGTCATTACTAATTCTGTAGTTAAATTCCTGCCAGTGTCAATACTTACTCTTTGGTTAACTTCACTAGCCCTGCCGCAATCACCGGTTTAGTTGTCCTGAGTTTATTCTCCGGTCAGGTGTTGTTATGTGTTCGTACAACGCGTTTTCGCGCTACTCCCAGGATAGAATTTTAGTGGCTGCTAGCCGGGGACTGTATAACTGGCCCTTAGCAGTATAGCGGTCTGGCCAGAAATTTTCTGTCAAAATTTCATTTTCTTGGATACACACAGAAGATAATATGCAATCTTTATTATCTGTTATTCCTGTTAGTCGTTTATTTCCACTCTGGTAGTCTAAATCTATGGATTTCGCTAGTAATTATAACAACAATGGTTATTTGCAAACCCAGTCAACCTCATAAACGGCGATTGTCATTCACCCGTTCGGCTTTATTCGGCACACCTCGTATAGGCCCGTCCCCTTTTGTCTGCAGGAAAGTTATTTCTAGACGCGATGGGGATTCCCCTGAGAGGGACACCCCTTACACTATGCACGCATTCAAAAATCATATTACGATTCATTCAGAAATGAACTTGGAATTTGTTTAAAAATCAACAGGGATGCGTTTTAAAATCATATGAGTAATTGACATACCAACGTGCGCTGGATGCTAGGCGCTTTGTGAAACAACCACAGTACTATGAATTTGGTGCCCCCCCCCCCGCCCCCCCACCACCGAAATTGCCGCCGGGGGCAGATACCCCGGTTTGCCCCCGCCCCCTAGTTCCGGGCCTGTCGCGCATACGTGAATCTGGCAGCTTTGGCGCACCAGTAAAATTTTTCTGCACAGCACCTGGCTGCCTGCTGCTATTGCTCGTACAGCCAACTGCCACACTTCTGTAGCCAGAAGCGGGAGAAGGTACTACTCATATGCGAGTCAACTGCGCATGCGCGTGAGCTCGCTCGCAACCGCTCAAACGAATCTAATGTAAACAGTTGTGACGTCACGCTAATCGGAGACAATTCGTTGTTATGAACCATTGTGTAGGCTTCCTAAAGCCTTTGACACATTTTGCTGTTGGCAGACGCTTGCATGAGCACTGTGTTTAGTTGTCGTACATGGCGCATTCCCTTTACAACCTTTCTTTTTTCTCTCGTTCATGTTTTTTTTGCTACAGTATTGTACTGCAGTAGCGAGATACAGTAATATCCTTTGTTAAAGTATTGGTTCTTACCAGTCAAAATATCAAAAATTTAACTGGAAACTGAAACAATGAAAAATTCCCGGAATTCTAAAAAATTCCCGGGTTTTTCCCGGATCTCCTGGTTCGTATACGCCCTGTGTTAGTTGCCCTTGGAGGGGTGGCCTTCTGGCCACTGTCCATCAGGTACAATTGCCTCGAGAGCAGACAGCACTCTCCAATGACTCGGTCAAATGTAGTGACTGAACAGTGCGTGAAGGCTAATGTCCCGAACAACTTAAGAAATTTAAAAAGGTCTTCACCGAGAGATTGACTGGTTCCTGAGGAAGGTTTGTGCATATAATTTATACTGTTATTCCAGACAATTTGGCTGACGGTAGATTCATTGGGCTACCCATAGGAAGCTGGGTCAGGTCACTAGTTCAAGAAATTATCAACTACAACAGACAATGACTTACTCCATTACTTATTTGGATTTTGCAAGAAACACAGGTAATGTGTCTGATTCCTCACTGATAATTGAGAGATGAACCTCAGTCACATTATTGTCAGACTATGGAAATATTGAGATGTCTGTGCACACAAGTTCTAGTACATGGCAAGATCTGTTAATGTAATAGTAGCACCATCCCTTTTAGTGTGTGTGTTGTCCTAAGTAATAACCTTCAAATTCACAACCAAAATTTATTTTAATTCTTCAGTTGTGACTCATACAATAAGGAGTTCAGTACATCAACATAAGTAATTGCAATTTTTAACTGAAGACTGTTAACCCTTCAACATCAGAAGAACATGTTGATAACACAGAAGGAACCACTTCATAATGATAAAATACAGAACTTTAAGTTATCAGACATACTAGTACAACCACTTACAAAATGTATAGTATTTAATATCAGAAAGATTTTAAAGCAAATAGTCAAGAATTATATTAGTTATCATCATCCTGGGTTTCCTAGTTCCACCATCACACCTGTTAAATGGGAATCAGAATAACAAAATATGGTGCAATTTTACCTTCCTCCAATCCTTTCAGGGGAGTAAAACTGTTTACTCTTTTTTGAATAATTTTAAACCACTCTGCCACAGTGTGAGGTGTTTAATCAGTGATTTACAGGGTGGTCCAGAAGTGTGGAACCATCCTTCAAAACAAAAATAGTTTGATAAACAGAAAATTAAAGTAAATCACTATGACATGGGACAATCACATAACCTGTGAAGCTATGTCACCAACATGGCAGCCATTATGGAAACCACCATTTTGGATGCAACTCTTTAATATTTAAATGGGAAGGTACTCACATATATAAAATAAATGAGGAATGGGACAACAATAACAATGGTGCCTTACATATGATCATTTCTTTATTCATACTTTAGTTATCTCCTTTGTTTATTCCTCACTGGTGATGTGAAAGCTGATGGCATTAACACCAGCCAAACACACTGAGAATGTACTGATACAATGAGAGAGAAGCAACCATGTTATCACAGATGATTTCAACCTACACCACCCAGACAGACCATGCATTACCCACAGTGTGGTAGTGAAACTTCTCACAAAATTCCAGGAAAACGGCTCTGCTGCAGAGAGATTGAAAGATGGATGATCAAAAATGGCTACATTTGATGCAAAATCAATCGCTGTCATTGCCTTGTTCTGTAAAAGTTTAGAGTGCAGTACTCGCTGTGCCTTAGAAGAAATTAGAATACAAATGTCATAACATCTCATTGAGCACGATGTAGATCATTGGGTTCAGCTTCCAGAATGGGTGGTGAGCAAGCTGGATGAAAACTGTAATTTCCCCTATGACATACTGTTTACGGACGAGGCTAATTTCTATCTGAATGGTGAAGTAAATAAACAGATTCACATTATCAGTAAAATCTCAGTCATCACTGGATGGATCCAATGAAGGTTGTCGGTGCACAGAAAGTGATGGTTTGGTGTGGAACATGGGGTTCTCATATTGGTGGGGGCCTTTTTCATTCAGTGTAAAATACTCTCCAGACACACTCGGCTATTAAGTTTCCCTAGAGATGGACTTTATGAAGTGACCATCCTGTTACCCACATTTCAGTTATCAGATTTTTATCTGTGTGGGCCTTTCAAGCATCTGTGTAGATCAAAAGCCTTGCACACATCAAGAAGCAAATTACATTTCTGGTACATGTGTCAATAACAGTCAATAAGGAATGGGTGAAGCAGATAACAAGCAACTTACAACATACTGCAAAACACATCAACCATAAACTGTAGACTTTGTGTCATATAACCTGTAGCCTTTGTGTGTCATCACCAGCTTTAGCCTTGTTCTGTGGAAAAGTGATACGACTGGAGAGCGAGAAAGCTGTGCTTTGAACGACGTCATTGTTTTCCCCACTCCCATCTCATAGTACTTGACTTCAAATTTCTGTATACTCACCTGCTCTTGTTTCAGAAGAGCAATACGACATCTATAGACCACCCTGTACATTAACACTTAGATTCAGATTTACCAACATGAATAAGTACATTTCTCCTTCTTTTTCTTGTTCTTCTCCTTCTTCACAGCAATGTGTTTCATGCATGCCACTTGCAGTATATTATTGTTGGCAACGCAGTGGTTTTTCCTGTTGCCCACTGACAATGCAACATCTGTTGGAAGATGGCTTTTGTCCAGCCTAGAATACATCTAAACAAAGTGGTATGTGATAGGTGCCTATTATAGTGGCTTAAAGGCTAGGGATTTTCCCATTAAAACAGACTCTTTCCAGGATGTCTCGGAAATAAACTTGCAAAAATTCCTGGCAGGAAGAAGCAATTTTCTGTGGAGTGCTGCTAATGGGAGCAGGAAATGACCAAGCAAATTGCCTGTGTTCTGCTCCTCAAGTCAACTGGCTGAAAGACCTTAATGGCAGAGCTGCTTGGAGCTAAAAAAATTCGAGTGTCTGCTGCCCCCTGGATGTCGTCGTCATAGCCTCACTGTTATCAGTTTGGAAGTTAGCGATCTACGAGATATTTCTTTCTGCACAGAAAACACAAAGAAGAGCACAGAGGTTTTTCATTTTTAATATGAAAGAGTCTGATAGAGGGTGCACATGTGGGCAGTAAGAACAGCCCAATATCATACTGGATAACTTGAGGTGAAATTTATGCAAGACACATACTTGGCAAGGTATGAACTGAAGCAAATAAATTACATCTGTTGAAGTGGAAACCTGAAGTGTGGTGTTTTATGTAACTTAAAATGTCAAATGTAAACTTTTACCTTGTTCTGTCTTTGCAGAGATTATTGACTTAAGTTACTAGCATTTACTCATAAAGGTGGAACTTTTCCTGCCCAATAGTCGAATCTAGGAAACCAGTCTTCACATATTAAAGTGGGGCTGATGATCTGTAAGACTATTTTTCAAGTGTACCAGTGCAGAATACTGATCTGCGTTCACCAACGAACATTTCTACCTAATTAAGGCAATATGTACCATAATTTGTCCAATGAGTCATGAGTGCATGATTTCTGGCTGCAACCGTGACTGAGACTTCATGGGATACCGTGGCCACTCCGAGAGAGTGATGGAGAAATGTTCCACATTTATTAAGTTCCCTGAACACAAACTGCAGTACATTCACCACGGAGAAAGTAATCGTATGTTAAAATCAAAACAGATGTACTTTTTCGCTATTTGAGGCTTTTCCGGTGTAATAATTGGTTCAGTGGTTCATGAGCATTGCATGGGGCAGTGTTGTGATAGTTGCACAATCTTTCAATGAGACAGCTGCTTGCCATCTTCACGAGCTTACTAACATGTTGCTGCAGTGGCTCACCAATATGTGTGCTGGCTCGACAGAAAACCACTGGTGCCAATGGGTGACCCATTTCTCCAGCAGGAAGCACTGGATGTCGACATCCTCTATGATTCATCTATGATGATGTTAGAGCCCCACTCCTTAGTGCCTGCATTTTTCTAGCAAGCCAATGCATATACAGTGAGCCACTGCAGCAACCCATCAATAAGTGCCTTAAGATGAGAAGCAGCTGTCTCCTTCAAATATTATTCGGCTCTCGCAACATTATCCAATGTGACGCCTGTGAACCACTGAAGCAGATGAACTTTTCTCCCAGAGAAATAAATATTACACTGCAACACAGCAATCTGTATACACAAAACAATTTAAAATGAGTGAGTATTTTACGTATCATCATCTTTTCTTCTAGTGTGCTTAAAAATTTTTTATAACGATGACAAGCAATGTAACATCTACTTCATGACCTTAATTTACCAAATAAGCGGTACCATAAGTGACTTTATTACAACAGTGATATAATAAACCGAATTTTAGTGTTCTTGCAAATGGTAACATAGAGATTGCCAGAGCACTATGAAGAAGAAACAAATTCATAACTAATGGGAATGGACTTGGGATTGATTTAATAAAAGGATAACAAAAACAAAATTGGGGAAATTATTAAGTACTTTATTGCTGATGCTGCAGTCAAAGCAATATATTTTCATCTTGAGTTACATAATTAGCAGCAAAATGTGTCAAGGTAGACGGTAATTGTTAAAACATTAAATACCAATCAGGTATTCTAATGTTAAGTACAGTTACAATAACATATGGTCTTTTACAATGCACATAAATAAATAAACACTTTAACATGGTCATAAATTAGCATAAGACCTTAATTTAACTTCAAATAGTAAGAATTACACTTGTTCATACCATTTTAAGAAGAATGAAAAGCATAGTTACCGAGTTGCTTTGACTGCATACGTATCACACGTCTCAAATTGTGAAATTCTGGTTATGAAATCAACAAACTGTTAAAGCAACTGATGTATATGAAACAAGATCCAATTCATACAGTGAAATATAATATGGCACATGTCCTTATAATACACAACATAACTCTTATATTTTAATAAAAAAATAAATGAAAAGAATATGAAAGAAACATAGATTTCACTAGAAAATGGAATTATTATCTAAAATAATTACTGTACACTCAATAAAAACAATGACAGCATGGAACTTTGGCTTCTTAACATTGTCTTTGAATAAAAAATCCTTTCGAAGTTGCACAAGAGTGGCAGCTTTCTTGAAGAACCTCTTGTCATCGTTGTACCTTGTTTGAGGCTCTCCATTTTGCATAAAAGGTAGCAATTGACTCGATGTTGATCCCTTTGAAGAGAAAATAAGAAACAGTTTTTGTACTTGCTTCCACATATTAATTTCATATTAGTGGCTATCAAAGGATAATAAAAGCTAATTAGTCACAAAACAACATTTTCTCTTATGCTTGTATTACATTGTGTTATGGATGGAGAAATTAATTGAAATAAAACACTGTAGCATTGTTCTGTCATTTTATAAAAAGCTACGGATCACAAACATGTCTGTTGCAACTCCTCCACTGTTACAATTACCCTGCAACTTATGGTTCTTCTGGACATATTATTATTGTTATCATTATTTTTTCTTCATATGTCTGTAATAATAATGCAATATAACATCCTTCTCTGAGCTAGAATATGCATCTGACATACTAACAAAAATATGCTTTCTCCATCCTCTTAAGTTTGCACACATCAACTGCAAGTTTCTGCCCCTTTAGAGTAGCCCCTTAGAGGGTTTCCAGCACGCGACTTAGATCACCTAGTAGTTCTTTCCTTTTGAGTATATCAGTGTGGGGATGACGATGTCAATCAGCAAGAACTGCGACACATAGTTATATTTATTAATTTGGTTATGTTCTCACTTCTTACCCATACTAACTATTAAAAAACTGGTTGAACGAGTAAGGAGATTTACAGAGAAAATGATAAGTTTTTTCCGTAGTACCTGCAGTCTCAGCCACACCCCTAGGGCTGTACGTAGCTGGTTCATCGAGAGGAACCCCTGTCAAAAGAGTGACCAGAGGAGCTTGCTCTGGGCCACTGTCTCCTGTACCTCCAGCAGCAGCTGCCTGCTTGCTAAAATAATGACAGCATTCCACAACCTGAAACATAATTTACTTAGTTTTGAATCTTCTATATTAACTGAAAATAAAGAACATCTGATCACAAATGTTAAAGTCGGGAGGGATTAGAGATAAAAAAAATTCTGAGAACAAGGAGCTACAGGACCCTATTCAAAACAAGGATACAATCAAAATATCTTCAAAAATAATAGAAAAAATATTATAGTTCCAATAACTATACCTGAAAAAACAGCCAAGCCTCACGCTCCTTTCGACGTGGATACTTAATCAGGGGAAGGGACAATCGTTCGTGCAGTCGTTGAGCACGCAGAAAGCGGTTGCCGCGTTGGAACTGTGCCTCAAGCCAACGAATAGCTTCTCGTGCTCGGCTCACTTCACGCTTCATTTCATCTAGAGCCTGGACAACTGAAAACAAAACATCAACAGTTAATGGAGTATTTGGGGTCATCAATACTTACCTTTTGATTCAGTTGAAGTTTATTGGCGACAATTAATTTACAAGACGATTAATTTTGGAAAATTACAATTTCATATCCAAGTGTCCTCTTTCGTGACAGTGCATATCTGCACTAATGTGAAACAATTCACCATTGCATCAGTTAAATCAGATTCAAGCCACAGGTACACAGAATAACAGAAGCTGAAAAATGTCAGAGCATGTGAATTAACAGATGAAAACCATGTCTCATAATTCAAACAATGTAATTTGCAAATCCTGCTGGAAGAATCACCTTTCATCAAACGATACACCTCAGTAAAATAATTCTAAACAACTGTTAATAGCTCATTTAGTGGAGTGTGTCATTCCACTAAATGAGGTTTAGAAGGGAGACTGTCATATTATATTATGTGAACTGCAAGTCATAGTGATTGGTTCACCTACTGCCTCTTTATTTCAGTTAACATTTTTCTTTCAGTTCAGTTCTTTCACCTGTTTCTAATTTGACTGATCCATTGGTGAATTGTTTGCATCCATATAAACGAGCACTGTCACAGTACGTGGCATCTGAAGATGAAATTTTAATATTCTAAAACTGACCACACTGTAATTTAACAGTGACATGAAGTACAGCTGAGTGGAAACAAACTTGATGATACATCATAATGGCACTGTGTTGGAGTCTAGTGTTCAATCTTGTGAAAGCAAAACAGTTAGGAACTCATCATCACCAGAAGCAAGGAGAGACTTATGGTTATTCTCAAAAATGATTAAAGGCACATTTTGTGGAAACATCTGTGGTGTCAATGTTTCACAAGCACAAGACGTATCTCAATAATAAGATATTGGTTTCCATCAGACTGGCAACATCTGACTGATAAGCATTCATTACAATGTTGGCTCAGATGTAACTGGAGAACAACATTCACTTGGTCAATGAAATCTATAGGCCACACAGCATAGTCAAGTTTCAGAAAATAACAACACAAGTTGAGAAACTGGCTGCAGCAGAAAACAACTTGTCATGCGGCTAAGTACAATTATGTTCCAGTCCAAAGAAGCATGCATCATTACAACGCAGTGCAAGCAGGAAAAGTGATTGCGGAAAATGACTTCGTGGGAAGCTATGAGAACCTGCTGTCAATGTCATCAACTTTACTGAGAATGAGAATGAGACAGGCATGACAGCGCTGACAGAGGAGGTGACAGAATGTGCAAGCGAATGTTGACAACCAAAAGCTGACAATGGTGTGCAAACTACAGAAGAAGGTACATGATGCCAAGTGGAGTAGGATTTCAGTATCTGCCCTTGAAGCACAATAAGTAAAATGCACAAATATTTCGCTGGTGATATAGGTGAACTGTGCATTCACACAGAGTACACTGTAAATAATTGTTGTAATGTAACAATGTGTGAAGATTATTTCCATACAACTGTGCACTGTCATACAACAATGCATAGTTTAGTTTTGTGTTCACTTCTCCACTATGACTATGACAGGACACTTCAGACTACCGAGTAAAAAGTAACAGAGAAATTTAAAAATCTGTAGAGACGAGCAAGGTTTTATTGTTGACATTAATTTAGGAGTATCTTCTCCTCTTTATCCAGTAACAAAATTTTGCAGAAAAAAGTTCTTTTCCTGCTGCTGGCATACTGACAAAATCTAAATGCTATAGAACTGGTCCAGAGTCTTGCTAAGAATAAGATGTATTGTCATAATACATGTACCGCCTCACTCTTCAACTCAAAAAAATAACAGCAAACACTTCTGCTGCTGATAATGCAGCACAATCTAAATGCAGTAGCCCATTACAAACAGTATTGTAAGGTGCTTAAAAATGTTATGAGGAAGGCAAAAAGTATGTGGTATGCAGATAGAATAGCTAAGTCTCAGGATAAAATTAAAACCACATGGTCAGTCGTAAAGGAAGTTGCTGGTCTGCAGAGACAGGTCGAGGATATAGAATCAGAGCGTAGTGGTAATGTCCGTGTTACTGATAAGTCGCATATATGTACAGTATTTAATAATCACTTTCTGAATATTGCAGGTGAACTAAATAGAAACCTAGTCCCAAAAGGGAATCATATAGCGCTCGTAGAAAAAAGTGTTCCGAGACTGTTAACTGAAATGCTCCTCCATGATACTGACAAGAGGGAGATTGAGTTAATAATTAAATCACTAAAAACCAAGAACTCTCATGGCTATGACGGGGTATCTAGCAGAATACTGAAGTATTGTTCCATATATGTTAGCCCAGTACTTAGCCATATCTGTAACTTTTCCTTTAGGAGTGGTCGGTTTCCTGACCGATTAAAGTACTCGGTAGTGAAGCCACTTTATAAAAAGGGAGACAGGGATAATGTTGATAATTATAGACCTATTTCTATGCCATCGGTGTTTGCTAAAGTTATCGAGAGGGTTGTATATACAAGGTTACTGCAGCATTTAAATTCACATAATTTGCTGTCAAATGTACAGTTTGGTTTTAGAAATGGCTTAACAACTGAAAATGCTATAGTCTCTTTTCTCTGTGAGGTTTTGGACGGATTAAATAAAAGATTGCGACCGTTAGGTATTTTCTTTGATTTAACGAAGGATTTCGACTGTGTTGACCACAAAATATTACTGCAGAAGTTGGAACATTATGGAGTAAGGGGAGTAGCTTACAATTGGTTCGCCTCTTACTTTCAGAACAGAAAGCAGAAGGTAATTCTCCGCAATATTGAGAGTGGTAATGATGTTCAGTCCCAATGGGGCACTGTTAAATGGGGCGTTCCCCAAGGATCGGTGCTGGGGCCACTGCTGTTTCTTATTTATATAAATGATATGCCTTCTAGTATTACAGGTGATTCAAAAATATTTCTGTTTGCTGATGACACCAGCTTGGTAGTGAAGGATCTTGTGTGTAATATTGAAACATTATCAAATAATGTAGTTCATGAAATAAGTTCGTGGCTTGTGGAAAATAATTTGATGCTAAATCACAGTAAGACTCAGTTTTTACAGTTTCTAACTCACAATTCAACGAGAACTGATATTTTAATCGGACAGAATGGGCATGTTATAAGCGAGACGGAACAGTTCAAGTTCCTAGGCGTACGGATAGATAGTAAGCTGATGTGGAAAGTCCATGTTCAGGATCTTGTTCAGAAACTAAATGCCGCTTTATTTACCATTAGAACAGTATCTGAAATAAGTGACATTTCAACACGAAAAGTAGTCTACTTCGCATATTTTCATACGCTTATGTCATATGGTATTATTTTTTGGGGTAATTCTTCTGTTTCAAAAAGGGTATTTTTGGCTCAAAAACGGGCTGTTCGAGCTATGTGTGGTGTAAGTTCTAGAACCTCTTGTCGACCCCTATTCAATAGTCTGGGAATTCTGACATTGCCCCCACAGTATATATTTTCTTTAATGTCGTTTGCTGTTAGCAATATTAGCTTATTCCCAAGAGTTAGCAACTTTCACTCAGTTAATACTAGGCAGAAATCAAATCTGCATGTGGAATGCACTTCCTTGACTCTTGTGCAGAAAGGAGTGCAGTATTCTGCTGCATCCATTTTCAATAAGCTACCACAAGAACTCAAAAATCTTAGCAGTAGCCCAAATGCTTTTAAGTCTAAACTGAAGAGTTTCCTCATGGCTCACTCCTTCTATTCTGTCGAGGAGCTCCTGGAAGAGCTAAAAAATTAAGCAAATTCCAGTGTTACATTCTTGATTTTCTTTATTTAAACTAATGACGTGTCGCCTGAATATGTTTCTTATATTTCATTTTATCTGTTTCTACAATCGTGTTATAATTTCATGTATTGACTCGTTCCATGACCATGGAGACTTCTCCTTAATGTGGTCCCACGGAACAATAAATAAATAAATAAGCTAGCAACTTCTACAGTGACCAAGGAACCACAGAGAGCATACTTAATATTTCAATAATAAGAAGCAGTCAGCATCATGATAAATTATTTATTTTTATTTCTATATGGCTGTGTTCAGGGCACAAGTTCAAGCTGATGTAAGGAGCTCGGTGCAGGAGCTGCAGCTACTGGTGCATGTTGCACACTGCAAAATAAATAATTTATTGGGATCTGGACTGCTTTTAATTACAAAAATAATACATAATTATTGTGTGTCACCTAGCCTGGTGTAATCCTTTCGAGGTAGTTACTTCGGCAACTTTGGTCTCAAATTCACTGCTTTTATATTCCACAAATTTTCCAGTTGGCCTCACAAGGGTGAGTGGACCTCCTTCCAGACCCTTCCATCACACAAAAATGTGCAGTGCTCACCAAGAATCAAACCCAGAATGTCGAAGTTACTAATCAAAAGTGCTAACCACTAGACCACTTGGTCAATTTTCAATTTTACTGTGAAATTAAATTTTACCACTGTGACATTGGCTGACAATAAAGGCCATTTATCATGCCAAAAAAGTGTGTGATGAGTCATGTAAGAGAGATACTTCAACAGATGAAGAAAATGAAAATATAATCAATAGGGCGACACAGATTCGAACAAAGAGTCAGCATTATCATCTGCGGCAAACAGCCGATGGTGAAAGAACAGAGACAGATGTGGAAAATAGTAACAGCACCGAGGGGTGTAGTTTTACAGATACTGCTAGTCAAGTGTCATGAGCACTTCACTCAATGATGCATTCAGATGCACAGCGATTAACAACACTCTGCTTGTAAGAATATTTGAGTGTACAATGTTACTGCCTTCCCTCTCTGTTTTCCGGGAGTGAATGTGACAGTGCTGCCATGCAGGACAGGTAACCAGTTCACTTTACCAAGTAATAACATACCATATTCTAAATATCCAGTTTAATCAGTAGTTACTCCTTAAGAAAAAATTCTTCAGCCCAACGTTAAAGTGAATGCCGCAGTGGTGTCTTCGTTGAGGAAGTTCCCTTCCAGTCCAATACACAGGATATGTGGCACTATGTAACTTTTCTTTTTTTTTTTTTTTTGAGGGGGGGGGGGGGGGTTAAGGGCGCTCAACTACTGAGCTCATTAGCGCCCAGTCACAATTGTTAGAGCACATAGAATCTAGTAAAACTCAAGGGGGGGGGGGGGAGACACCAGAAAGTTCTTACAAAGATGCAGATAAAATAAGTGAAAGAGTTAGATGTCTTTGGACAAGCCAGTCAAAGTAATGAAACGAAGAACACGAGCAGCTGCTCGAGCGTCATCAGCTAAAATATCCTGTAAAGTATATGGCAGAGACAGGACAACACGAGATTGACTAAAACGGGGACACGACAATAAAACATGGCGCACTGTTAATGCATGACCACAAGGGCACTGCGGGGCTGGGTCACCGGAGAGCAGGTAGCGGTGGCTAAACCGGCAATGCCCAATCCGCAACCTGGTCAGAAGGACCTCTTCTCGCCGAGATGGTCAGGAGGAGGTTGTCCAAGCAGTGGGGAACGGTTTTACTGCCCGGAGTTTGTTTCCTTGAAGTGATGACCAAGTATCCCACCACAATGACACAAGCCTCTTACAAACAACCCCACTAACGTCAGATGACGGGACACAATGGGAGGCTGGCCGAGGCAGGAGGACTGCAGCCTTGGCTGCAGCATCAGCAACCTCATTCCCAGGCACTCCTACATGGCCGGGAACCCACAGAAAGCTGACAGGAGAGCCAACATCAGCAAAAGAATGGAGGGACTGCTGGATCCGTTGCACCAAGGGATGGACCGGATATGGAGCGCCAAGGCTCTGAAGAGCACTGAGTGAATCAGAGCAGAGTACATACGATGAATGGCGGTGGCGGCGGGCATACTGAACGGCCTGACGGAGAGCAAAAAGCTCGGCCGTAAAGCTGGAACACTGGTCGAGGAGCCGGTATTTAAAGGTGACGGCCCCGACGACAAAGGCACAGCCGACACCATCATCAGTTTTGGAGCCATCAGTGTAAATAAAGGTGTGGCTGGCAAGTCGCGCACGAAGTTTGACAAACCGTGAGCAATACACTGCAGCCGGAGTACCCTCCTTCGGGAGCGAGCTGAGGTCGAGATAAATATGAACCGGAGCCTGGAGCCAAGGTGGTGTTGGGCTCTCACCCTCTCTGAAGGTGGTAGGGAGGGCAAAATCCAATTGTCGAAGCAGGCGACAAAAGCGGACTCCAGGGGGCAGCAGGGCAGACACATACAACCCATACTGACGGTCGTGACAATCGGCGAAGAAGGACTGATAAGAGGGGTGGTCGGGCATTGACAACAGCCGGCAGGCATACCGACAAAGCAGTACGTCGCGCCGGTAGGTCAATGGTAATTCGGCAGCTTCAGCATAAAGAGTCTCGACGGGACTAGTGTAGAATGCTCCGGTCGCAAGACGTAACCCCCAATGGTGGATGGAGTTGAGACGGCGTAAGAGGGACGGCCGAGCAGACGAGTAGACAAGGCTCCCATAATCCAGCTTTGATCGGACTATGGACCGATACAAGCGAAGGAGGACAGTGCGATCCGCTCCCCAAGATGAAACACTAAGAACTCTGAGGACATTAAGGGAATGTGTACAACGGGCAGCCAAATAAGAGACGTGCGGAGACCAACAAAGTTTCCTGTCCAGTCTGAGCCCCAGAAACTTAATTGTTTCCACGAATGGGAGAACAACGGGACCAAGATGTAGGGATGGCGGAAGGAATGCTTTATATTGCCAAAAGTTGATGCAAACTGTCTTCTCTTCAGAGAACCGGAAGCCATTTGCCACACTCCATGAGTATAGGCTGTCTAGACAACGCTGAAGGCAGCGCTCCAGGAGGCATGTTCTCTGGGCACTGCAGTAGATCGCGAAGTCATCGACAAAAAGAGAGCCTGAGACATTAGGTGGAATGCAATCCATAATTGGATTGATCGCTATGGCAAAAAGGGCTACGCTCAAGACGGAACCCTGAGGCACTCCGTTCTCCTGGAGGAAGACGTCGGACAATACGGAACCCACACGTACCCTAAGCTTTCGATCTGTTAAAAAGGAATCAATAAAAAGGGGCAGGCGACCGCGTAGACCCCACCTGTGCATAGTGCGGAGGATACCTCCTCTCCAACAGGTATCATAAGCCTTCTCCAAATCGAAGAACACGGCTACCGTTTGGCGCTTTCGCAAAAAGTTGTCCATGATGAATGTCGACAAGGTCACAAGGTGGTGAACAGCGGAGCGGCGGCGACGAAAGCCGCATTGAACATTGGTAAGTAGCTGTCGAGATTCAAGAATCCAAACTAACTGAGCGTTAACCATGCACTCCATCACCTTACAGACACAGCTTGTAAGAGAAATGGGGTGGTAACTAGAAGGAAGGTGTCTATCCTTCCCGGGTTTGGGTATAGGAACAACGACGGCGTCACGCTAACGCATGGGGACTTGACCTTCGGTCCAGACGCGATTGCAGGTACGAAGAAGGAAGCTTTTGCCTGCCGGAGAAAGGTGTGCCAGCATCTGAACGTGAATGGCATCTGGCCCCGGGGCAGAGGACCGGGACAGTGCAAGTGCACATTCGAGTTCCCGCATAGTAAAGGGGGCATTATAATTTTCCAGATTCAGCGAGTGGAAGGAAGGTCGCCGAGCCTCTTCTGCCTCTGTCCTGGGAAGGAAGGCAGGGTGGTAATGGGCGGAGCTTGAAACCCCCGCGAAAAAGCGGCCGAAGGCGTTGGAGACATCCACAGGATCAACAAGGACCTCATTATCTGAAGTCAGGCCAGGTACCGAGGAGTGGGCCTTAATGCCCAACAGCCGGCGCAGGCCGTCCCAGACGACAGAAGAGGGAGTAAAACTGTTAAAGGAGCTGGTGAAAGAGGCCCAACAAGCTTTTTTGCTGTCTTTGATGACTCTACGGCAATGCGCTTGGAGTCGTTTGTATCCAATACAATTCGCCAACGTAGGATGGCGGCGAAAGGTGCGTAAAGCACGTCGTCGAGCACGGATAGCGTCTCTACAAGCCTCATTCCACCAGAGGATGGAAACGCGACGTGAATAAGAGGTAGTACGAGGAATGGAACGTTCGGCAGCATTGATGATAACAGCCATGAGGTATTCGACCTGACTGTCACAACTGAGAAAAACGTGGTCCGGAAAGGTCGCCAGGGAGGAGTAAAGTCCCCAGTCAGCTTTCCGTATGTTCCAGCTCAAAGGAAGTGGTCGCTCGAATAGGTGTCAGAAAGGACATACCACTCGAACCGACGGGCAAGAGTGGTAGAACAGATTGAGAAGTCCAAGTGGGAGTAGGTCTGAGTAGAGTCCGAGAGGAAAGTCGGGGCGCCAGTATTGAGGCAGACAAGATTGAGAAAGACATCCGCCAAGAGGGAGCCTCTCTGACAGGATGCAGGAGAGCCCCAAAGGGGATGATGGGCATTGAAGTCGCCAAACAATAAAAACGGCGGAGGTGCATCATGTCAGCCCGACTAACTGCGGATGACGATGAAGTGTAGACGGTACAAACAGAAAAAGTAAAGGCAGAAAGAGTAATACGGACAGCTATTGCTTGGAGTGAGGTGGTCAATGGGATGGGATGGTAATAGACATTGTCCCGAACGAGCAAAATGACCTCACCATGAGCTAGAATACCGTCCACAGGGGTGAGGTCAGACCGCTCCGAGGTATAGTGGGTAAAAGCAATACGGTCAGTTGGGTGGAACTTGGTTTCCTGGAGACCAAGGACGAGCGGACAGTGCAGGCGGAGGAGCAGTTGTAATTCCTTCCGATTAGATCGAATACCTCTTATGTTCCAATGTAACAAAGCCATCGCTAGTCAGAAAAAAGGGGAACGAAACGGGTGAAGAGCTGGTCACCTCGATGGCCGTGGAGGGCCAGGTTTCGAGGGAACAACGCTACAACCGGCGGGAGGCGGATCCTGTTCCATCGAGTCGCCGCCAGCTGCGGCCGCTTTCCCAGGTTGCGTAGGAGGGGCAGCATCATTCGCCGACGAGAGGCCAGCTGAGCGCCTGGCAGCAGAGCGTCCCGGCGAAACTGAGGGCGGACGGGAGCAGCGACTCACGGATGGAGCGTCAGACGAAACGCGCCGGGGTGGAGAGGGGGATAAAGACTTCTTCTTGGAGGCCTTCTTGGAAGTCCGATGAGGCACGGGGATGGTGGGCTGGACCCGAAGAAGGTCCACACGCGCGGGGTCTGTTTTGGAACGCCGGACCTCGGAAGCCGGGGTCCGGAAAGTTTCCCCGATGGACGCCTGAGAAGAGGATCGCTTCTCAGGCGGCGGAGGGGGAGGAGGAGGAAGGGTGGCCCCTGGGGCAGAGGGGGCAGGGGCCGCGAGGGAGGAGGATTTGGAAGGGAGGGATTTGGGAGGCGGAGGCATAGACCCCGGATGGGGTGAGGAGGTGGAGGGGGGACAGGATAGGGGTGAGGATACTGTGGAAGGAGTGGACACGACTGAGGCAAACGAGGTTGTCAACATCACAGGATGGAGGCGGTCATACTTCTTCCTGGCCTCAGAATAAGAGAGACGATCCAAAGTTTTTAATTCTTGAATCTTCTTCTCCATCTGATACGTGGGGCAGTCTAAAGATCTAGGCGAGTGGATGCCAGGACAATTGACGCACCGAGGTGGTGGGGTGCATGTATGTTCCTCACGAAGAGGACGTCCACAATTGCCACAAAGGGGCTCAGCCTCACACCGTGACGACATGTGCCCAAAGCGCAAACACCGAAAGCAGCGCATAGGAGGCAGGACATAAGGTCGCACGTCGCACCGGTAGCACATCACCTTTACCTTCTCCGGGAGAACATCCCCCTCGAAGGCGAGGATAAAGGCCCCGGTGTCGATGTGACGGTCTTTGGGGCCGCGCTGGACTCGCCGGACGAAATGCACGCCTCGGCGCTTCAGGTTGACCCTGAGCTCCTCATCAGATTGCAGCAGGAGGTCCCGATGAAAAATAACCCCCTGTGTCCTATTCAGTGCCAGATGCGGGACAATGGACACTGGGATGTCCCCTAGTTGGCCGCACGCCTGGAGTGCCGCTGACTGTGTGGCGGAGGTGGTCTTTATAAGAACGGACCCCGAACGCATTTTACTGAGAGCCTCGATTTCCCCGAAGATGTCCTCGATGTGCTGGACAAAGAACATGGGCTTGGAGGTGGCGAACGTCCCCCCATCGGTCCGAGAACAGACTAAATAGCGGGGGAAGTACTTCGCCCCAAGCCGGCGGGCCTGTCCTTCCTCCCAGGGAGTGGCCAAGGGGGAAAGGGCAGGAGAACCAGAACCAGAGACAGTACCTTTCTTTTTAAAAGACTCGGCCGCAGATCGACCTGATACATGTTGACATTTCATCTGCGAAACGTATGCCCCAATACCACCCACTCCGACCAGGGGCTCTCCCCACGGGCGCCACCCAGCCTCAGCAAGGGCCACCTGGCAGGATGACCGTTGCCGGGAGTCCTGATGCCCCAAGGAGATGGGCATCTACTCCTTGGCCGACGTGGGGAGGGTACAGCTCAGGTATCGGCAGTACGATCCCTGTGTTGTCAGGGGGCTACAACCTAGAGGGTACATGACGACCCCACCACAATGGGCTGGCTACCGTGCTGGATTTCGGGTGCCACGGAAAGTTCATCATGATCGTAGGTGCAGATGGGGACGCACTATGGGCGTAACTTATGCACCCCATCAGGCGTTTAGGCCCAATTTGAGGAATAGTGGATGTGGTTACAATGCCGTTACAATGCTGAGTGCCAAGGTCTTAGTGCACTGAGGACCAGTGATACACCACGTAAGGCGTCCTTCCCCAAAAGGCTCGTACTTCTGTGGAATTTTGAAAAAAGGAGGTCAAACCCCAAGGGGGACCATCACATGGAAGGCCGAAACGGTTGAAACTCCTTTTAGTCGCCTCTTACGACAGGCAGGAATACCTTGGGCCTATTCTTACCCCGGACCCGCAGGGGCCGTGTTCATGCACAGGTTATCTAGGCTGCAACCTAAGGGCCAGCACCTCAAAAGTTTAAAACAATGGGAAGTCCTGGATAGAATAACAATATGGAAAAGATACAGTGAGGTGACCAAAGTCATGGGATACATATTGATATCGTGTCAGACATCCGTTTGATGCAGTGCAGCAACTCGATGTGGCATGGATTCAACAAGTTGTTGGAAGTACCCTCAAGAAATATTGATCCATGCTGCATCTACAGATGTCCATAATTGTGAAAGTGTTGTGGGTGAAGGATTATATGCACAAACTGACTTCTCAATAACGTCCCACAAAAATTCGATGGGATTCATGTTGAGCAATCTGGACGGCCAAATCATTTGCTTCAATTGTCCAAAATATTCTGACATGTGATGAGTAGAAATGTCCCTTTTCCATATTATTGAGTACATAAAATGTTTCAATATAACAATGAGAAATTTGTTTTTACTGACACTTTGGGCATCGATGTAGTGAAATGTACAGGAGTAATAATTTACTTAGTATAAATGGAAGTGTACACTCAGTGTTGCCAGTATTTCCCTTAGTAATACAAGTGTGAACACAGGCCTCCACAATATGGCTATGCGAGTGTGTCTAAAAGGGATTCTCGTTTCTGCTGGTTGTTTCTGCCTACGTTCTTGAGAGTCAGTGTTTCCAAGTTTGTTTAGTTGAGGCCCTTTCCCCTTTTGTCTTGCCTTATTCAACCTTGAGAGTTTCTCAGAGCTACAAGTGGACCTGTTTTGGAAATAGCGTGGTATTTTCTAGAATTTCTTGCCATTTTTATACTGTTTTCAAGCTACTTTACTTTCTGAACATTACCTTTTTCATAATACTCTTTGAAATTAATATTTGCAGAAGTACACTTCTGACAAAAATAGTGAAGGACACAGGAAGGGAGGAGGAAATGCAATGAAACTTCACAGGCTGAAATGTTATGTGATTATCTTTCACTAATCACAAAATTAAGTCAAATTGACAGAACTTGGCAGTACTAGCTCACTTATCACTATGACACTGTCTTCTCTCTAGTTTGGATGCTTGCACCGACTCTGTCGGGAACCCACTGTGTCCTCTCCTGAGGCACAGCAGCTCGTAAGTGCTGTCAATGGTTCTTAGTATCCTGGATACTGGCCCTTGAACAGAGCTGACATCTGTGCCAGTCGTCCGCATCTTCAATCGGGGCGATGTGGGGATTTTACAAGAGTACCTCAGAACCACACAGACTGTTCAGAGAGGCAAGTGCCACACCTGGACAAGCATTCTCCCGATGAAAAATGCTACGATGATATTGTGACCCCGAGTTGTACCACATGACGATGCAGTACGAACAGTGCAGGATGACACAGAATGTTGGAAGACTTCTGTTACTTGTTCTCGGATGGCAGGTGGAAGCGTGAACGGGGTTACAACGTGCTTGCTGCACAATACAACAATCCTGCCTTTTGGTGGTCAGAGATTGTCAAACGGAATCTTGAAGACAAGTATGCCTGCACTCGTGTTCACACTAGTCTAACAAGAGGTCACTGTCATCCAAAAGTGCACAAATCTGGAAAATGCACGATTCAACCAGCCGGCCAAATGGAGACTCACAATGTGGCCCACTTCAAACTCTGTCAGGTGTTGATAACACTGCCTGACAAGAGTGTCATCACTCAACATTTGACACTGTTCACGCCCCTTTTTTAAGCTACAGCTGGTAACAGCATTAACCATGGACAACACTACTGCACTCTGGTGACTGTTGCACCTTTCAAACAGAATTGCAGGTCTAATGATTTATATAAGCTCCATTAGCATATAGAGGTTGGGCGAGAAATTCGCATACCCTAAAAAGTCCCCAGATCCCTGCAAACCCGTTTAATTTCAAATGTTATTATGCAGCTTGGTATCTATGTTACTTCATATCAATTGTTGGAATTCATGTTTACGTGTTTTTGCAGTTGCAGTCAAGTTCCATTTTGTAGCCACGAGTCATGGCAGACGTGAGCATCCATAGTTACACTACCAAGGAGTGTGGAGTGTGGGGTGTGTGTGTGTGTGTGTGTGTGTGTGTGTGTGGGGGGGGGGGGTGCAGACAAACAATAGCACACAGGACAATGAGGCAGATTGTAGGAGCACTCCAGGAAAGATTTCATAAATCTCCACCACGAAAGGCAACACTTCTACAATGGGGAAGATGTGCGTTTGCTTTTGGCACTGTTAAAGGAAGGTTGAGGAGAGGAAGGAATAAAACACATAAAGAAACATGTGACGGAGTCTCTACTTCGACTGATTAATCTCCTATGAAGTCATAATGTAAACGTGCTTTGAACCCTGTATACGAAGGGCAACAATGTGAGATAACACGAGAAATCAACTTACGGCCAGGCCTTTTCGAATGATGCTTGTAAAAAAGTTATCAGATACAGAAAGGAATGAGCACAGTTTAGCATGCCAAGGTTTGCTAACTCCATTTCCAAATGCAGTGGACCGTGCCAAGGTTATACTTTCAGATGAACGTGCCATTTATTGCAGCTCATGTGCTAGAAATGTAGTCACAGGGGCCAAAGAGAATCCTCATTACACGGTCAAGTTAGAAAGGAAGCCCCATCTCATATAATGATATGGCCACTGGTGACATCAGCATATCTGCTTGGACCGTTCTCCTTTGAAGGAACTCTGAATGGCGCAAATTGTTTACGCCTGTTACTAACATGGTTAATACCTCAGTTTTTGGAAAGGGGCTTCACAAAACCCTTATGGTTGGAGCAAGACAGGGTACCTCTTCACTAAGCTATTGCAGTGTGCAAGTTCCTACAATATGGTAGACAGGCCACGGTTCATCAGCATCACCACATCCCTCGAAGTCCTGAGCACCCCACACCAGATAACTCGCCGGCGTGTGTGGCCGTGCGGTTCTAGGCGCTTCAGTCTGGAACCGCGTGATCGCTACGGTCACAGGTTCGAATCCTGCCTCGGGCACGGATGTGTGTGATGTCCTTAGGTTAGTTAGGTTTAAGTAGTTCTAAATTCTAGGGGACTGATGACCACAGATGTTAAGTCCCATAGTGCTCAGAGCCATTTGAACCAGATAACTCGTTAAGGAGAGTCAGTAAGGGACACGTGTCTGCACACGATTACACTACAAACAGAGAACTGCACAATGCTGTTGAAGACACATTTCACACCATAACACTGGACATGCCAAAAGAACATGCAGGCATATGAAAATGTGTGTACAACATGTCGGGGAAAATACCAATATGTACTCAGGTGACAAAAGTCAGGGGATAACGATAGACACATACACAGATGGCGGTAGTATCATGTACGCAAGGTATAAAAGGGCAAGGCATTTGTGGAACTGTCACTTGTATTCGAGTTATTCATTTGAGAAGGTATTCAATGTGAATGTGGCCACACAACACTTTGAATGCAGAATAGTAGCTGGAGCTAGGCGCAGGGGACATCCCTTTCAGAAAATGTTTGGGAATAAAATGTACTGAGATCCACTGTGTCAAGTGTGTGCTGAGAATACCAAGTTTTAGGCAATGCCTCTCAGCACACATATCACAGTGACCAATGGCCTTCACTTGACGAGAGAGAGCAGTTGTCTTTGTGTATTAATTAACACAGCACGAAATAATCACAGAAATCAATGTGGGACACACAATGCCCATTAGGACAGTGCAGCGAGATTCGGAGTTAATCGGCCGAGGCAGCAGACGACCGACGTGAGTGACTTTTCTGACAGCACAGTATCGCCCGGGCGCCTCTTCCGGACTCGCGACCGTATCGGTCGGACCCCAGACTGGAAAACTGTGGCCCGGTCAGGTGCGTCCCAATTTCAGTCGGTAGGAGCTGGGGTGGGTTCGACTGTGGTGCAGACCGCACAAAGTCGAGGACACGAGTTGACGACAAGGCACGGTGCAAGCTCGTGACGGCTCTATAATGGTGTGGGCTGTTATTACACGGAACGGACTCTATTGTTCTGTCCGAGTGAACCTCTCGGACACCATTAGCAGCCATTTGTGGACTTCACGTTTCCAATCAATTTTTACGGACGACAATGGGCCACGTCACCCGGTCGCAGTTGTTCACGAACGGTTTGAAGAAATTTCTGGACAATTCGAGCAAGTGATTTAGCCACCTAGATCGACCGACAGGAAACCGCCGAACATTTTGCGACATACACTCCTGGAAATGGAAAAAAGAACACATTGACACCGGTGTGTCAGACCCACCATACTTGCTCCGGACACTGCGAGAGGGCTGTACAAGCAATGATCACACGCACGGCACAGTGGACACACCAGGAACCGCGGTGTTGGCCCTCGAATGGCGCTAGCTGCGCAGCATTTGTGCACCGCCGCCGTCAGTGTCAGCCAGTTTGCCGTGGCATACGGAGCGCCATCGCAGTCTTTAACACTGGTAGCATGCCGCGACAGCGTGGACGTGAACCGTATGTGCAGTTGACGGACTTTGAGCGAGGGCGTATAGTGGGCATGCGGGAGGCCGGGTGGACGTACCGCCGAATTGCTCAACACGTGGGGCGTGAGGTCTCCACAGTACATCGATGTTGTCGCCAGTGGTCGGCGGAAGGTGCACGTGCCCGTCGACCTGGGACCGGACCGCAGCGAGAAAGGTGGATATACACTGTACTAGTGCCGACATTGTGCATGCTCTGTTGCCTGTGTCTATGTGCCTGTGGTTCTGTCAGTGTGATCATGTGATGTATCTGACCCCAGGAATGTGTCAATAAAGTTTCCCCTTCCTGGGACAATGAATTCACGGTGTTCTTATTTCAATTTCCAGGAGTGTAACTGAGAGGTCAATTTGTGCACAAAATCCTGCCGGCAACACTTTCACAATAACGGGCGGCTGTAGAGGCAGTGTGGCTCAATATTTCAGCAGGAGACTTCCGACGACTTGTGGAGCCCACGACACGTCAAGTTGCAGCACTACGCCGGTTCAGCTCGGTGTAAGTACTCGTCGGTGCTTACCGATGGCGGGCACGAGCACGATGAAGCGCCTGGCGGCGACCAGGTGGCGCACCTTGGGCAGGTGGTGGGTGAGCGCCGCGCTGTCGACGGCCAGGTAGGGCGAGAGGCGCGGCCCGCGGCCCAGGCGGCGCACGCGCGTCTCCAGCTCGCGCACCTCCGCCTTCAGCCACAGCCGGCCCATCTGCTTCATCAGCTGCCGGCCGCGGCCGCCGCCGCCGCCCTGCTCCCCGTCGCCCTCGCCGGCCTCGGTCTGCCAGACACCACAAGCAACACCGCTCTAAAAATAAGAAGCAGCAGCAGCACATTCCACCTGCGACGTCTCGAGAAGAAGATGTACTGGGTCCATTACACTCAATTTTGAGAGAATGGACTAGAAAAGCAAAACTCCACTCGAATTGAATAACAAGTCGTCAATCGTTTTGAAAGTGTAGGCATGTTCGGTTAAGTGTTTAAGGGGATCATTTTCCTTTTAACTAACTACAGGTTAAAAGTCTCAGGGCTAGGAACTGCTACTCTTAAATACCTCTGGGCTATTGTTGACAGGAGTCTGACATTCGAGAAACATCACGATAGTGTCAGAATGGAAGTCGCAGCACGAAATAATATCTTTAAAAATTAAAAGGCTCAAGCTGGGGAGTAAGCCCACACGTACTCGAGACGTCGGCTCTAGTCTTTTGCTACTCAACAGGAGAATATGCTTCCCCTGTGCGGTACCAATCCTGGTACTCGAAACAGGTCGATGTCGCTCTCCACCAAACTTGCCGGCAGCTGACAGGACGGCAGACACCGACCTCAGTTCGTAAGATCCACGTAATGGCCAGAATAGCCCCACACCATATCGAGAAGACAGTAACAGCGAAATCTAAAAGGGGCTACGTCTGCACTGATGGCACACTCCCACAACACTGTCGACGTCTCTGCAGCAGGAAAAGCTTCATCTCAAGTAACTCTCCCTTAGAGAAGTCAAAGGCGGAGGCGAGGCTTCGACGCTGACAGAAAAGAGATAGAACTGATTCGACACCACCAAAAGATGAGCTACTCCCAGAAACGGCCTGTCACGACCAACATGGAAGTCACTTCATCGTCTCCGCATGGGGACTGGCCAAAGAAAACCTGCCGTGTTAAAATGGGGACTCGGCAAGGACCGAGATGTGTCCCTGTGCAGACGATGACCCACTCCCTCCGCTGCCCTGTCTAAACCGTCTCCTCAGGCATCATAACGCAGGAGCATCTGGCATGAGGAAGCCCAACAGAAGTGCACCTTGCTAAACCACTATACTTCAATTAAATGGTTGTCATCAACATGCTAAGAAGAAGAAGAAGATTTTTCTTTAGCAGTGGATCGTCAGTAATATCACACAGCTGACTGTACTGGATAAAAGTTGTTTCTAGTTCTTAGCGCTAGTGTACCACCTGTCGCGCCACTACAGTGACAACGATGGAGGGCCATGACCAAGATTTTGAATCAAAACAACAGTGCATTTCGGGGTCACAACAAGTTGTCTGTTCCTACCGAGTTTTCCAGTCCACAAAACTTAACTCCGGAACGTTGTATTTTGTTTGCAAGTAGGTAATATTGTTTGTACTATTCTCTATATTGTAGACTGTGACAATATCTAGCCCAAGTAATAACAATGAAAACGTTAAATCACCACAGTGGTATGTTCGGGTTGTACTGGACAACGCAGTTTTGGGTTGTATCAGACAAAACAGCATAAAAACATAACGTCAGACTTCTTGAAACGATGAGCAGGAGGGCAAGAGAGAAAAATTCCGTTCCAAGAAGTACATTGGGCGGTGGACTCAAAGCTTTATGGGACAACAAAGAGGTCGCATGAATCCTGTTTTATCAAATACGTTTTCAAGAGATCAATCAATGAACACTAGGAAACAATATTGTATGATCACGTTAAAAAGTTTGTATAGCCAGCTTATGACTTTGGGTACAGACGAGTTATTAAATTTAACGTACAAACATGCAGACTAATACGGAGAGGTCCGTAGCGGCGGGATCGACATTTTGATGCACGACAGGATCCCTAGCATCACACTCCGGTGTGACCTCGCTTGCGAGCAATCGGGGGGGGGAATCAAAATTTCGCGTAATGTTCAATAGGTTTAAAAATAACATTAATTTACAGACTGGTTGCACTGTCTAATGGTTAAGGTATTGACTTCACATGAAAAAGGATGTGGGTTCGAATCTCGTCAGATGCTTTGAAATTTTTTTATTTCTAAATTTTTATTGAAATTACTTGGATCGTTATTTTGTATTCAATTAATTGGTTTGAATGTATTTTTGTCTATGTCTTTGTCACATTATATTAGTGGTCACATGAAATATATCATTTGTTCTCATTTTCTTCCTATCAGTCTCTTTACACTTGGAACCCTGTTCATGTGATTCTGATTATTGTTATGTATTAACTTCCATTTTTGTCCATGTTATTACATTCGTTATTTCTATTTCTCCTTTTACTTGTATTTACTTATGATGCCCGATTTCGTAGCCGGCCGCTGTGGCCGGGCGGTTCTAGGCGCTTAAGTCCGTAACCGCACTGCTGCTACGGTCGCAGGTTCGAATCCTGCCTCGGGCATGGATGTGTGTGATGTCCTTAGGTTAGTTAGGTTTAAGTAGGTCTAAGATCTAGGGGACTGATGACCTCAGATGTTAAGTCCCATAGTGCTTAGAGCCATTTGAACCCGATTTCGTTTAAATCATCACCAACGTTATTTTGTCCATAGTGCGATAAGAATTTAAGTTTTAAATGTCTACATGACAACTGCCATCCAAAAAGATATATATTTTGTAACGAAAAATACATTCTTGAAACAACTGCACAGTCAAAACAAATGTATAATTTTGTCTTTTGTTTTTTTAACCGACAGAGTGGCATTTTCAGTTCCTAAGAATTATGAAAAATAAATAAAAAATATTAAATTCACGTGCACCAAGATTCCAAGTGGAAAAAGACTGATAGGAAGTAGAAAATAAGACTACCTTAAAAAGTTAATAGGTTGATTAAAACGGCGTGACAGAGGAATACAAATAAAAAATTTTGAATGTAAACCATTTAACTTAATAAAAATAGTGATCAAAGTAATTTTGATAAAATTTTAAAATTTAAAAAAATCTATGAACCTGGCGATATTCAAACCTACATCCCTTTACATGTGAGGTCAGCACCTTGATCACTACGCCACGCAACCAGTCTGGTAATTCAGAATGAGATTTTCACTCTGCAGCGGAGTGTGCGCTGATATGAAACTTCCTGGCAGATTAAAACTGTGTGCCCGACCGAGACTCGAACTCGGGACCTTTGCCTTTCGCGGGCAAGTGCTCTACCAACTGAGCTACCGAAGCACGACTCACGCCCGGTACTCACAGCTTTACTTCTGCCAGTACCTCGTCTCCTACCTTCCAAACTTTACAGAAGCTCTCCTGCGAACCTTGCAGAACTAGCACTCCTGAAAGAAAGGATATTGCGGAGACATGGCTTAGCCACAGCCTGGGGGATGTTTCCAGAATGAGATTTTCACTCTGCAGCGGAGTGTGCGCTGATATGAAACTTCCTGGCAGATTAAAACTGTGTGCCCGACCGAGACTCGAACTCGGGACCTTTGCCTTTCGCGGGCAAGTGCTCTACCAACTGAGCTACCGAAGCACGACTCACGCCCGGTACTCACAGCTTTACTTCTGCCAGTACCTCGTCTCCTACCTTCCAAACTTTACAGAAGCTCTCCTGCGAACCTTGCAGAACTAGCACACCTGAAAGAAAGGATATTGCGGAGACATGGCTTAGCCACAGCCTGGGGGATGTTTCCAGAATGAGATTTTCACTCTGCAGCGGAGTGTGCGCTGATATGAAACTTCCTGGCAGATTAAAACTGTGTGCCCGACCGAGACTCGAACTCGGGACCTTTGCCTTTCGCGGGCAAGTGCTCTACCAACTGAGCTACCGAAGCACGACTCACGCCCGGTACTCACAGCTTTACTTCTGCCAGTACCTCGTCTCCTACCTTCCAAACTTTACAGAAGCTCTCCTGCGAACCTTGCAGAACTAGCACTCCTGAAAGAAAGGATATTGCGGAGACATGGCTTAGCCACAGCCTGGGGGATGTTTCCAGAATGAGATTTTCACTCTGCAGCGGAGTGTGCGCTGATATGAAACTTCCTGGCAGATTAAAACTGTGTGCCCGACCGAGACTCGAACTCGGGACCTTTGCCTTTCGCGGGCAAGTGCTCTACCAACTGAGCTACCGAAGCACGACTCACGCCCGGTACTCACAGCTTTACTTCTGCCAGTACCTCGTCTCCTACCTTCCAAACTTTACAGAAGCTCTCCTGCGAACCTTGCAGAACTAGCACTCCTGAAAGAAAGGATATTGCGGAGACATGGCTTAGCCACAGCCTGGGGGATGTTTCCAGAATGAGATTTTCACTCTGCAGCGGAGTGTGCGCTGATATGAAACTTCCTGGCATATTAAAACTGTGTGCCCGACCGAGACTCGAACTCTCATTCTGGAAACATCCCCCAGGCTGTGGCTAAGCCATGTCTCCGCAATATCCTTTCTTTCAGGAGTGCTAGTTCTGCAAGGTTCGCAGGAGAGCTTCTGTAAAGTTTGGAAGGTAGGAGACGAGGTACTGGCAGAAGTAAAGGTGTGAGTACCGGGCGTGAGTCGTGCTTCGGTAGCTCAGTTGGTAGAGCACTTGCCCGCGAAAGGCAAAGGTCCCGAGTTCGAGTCTCGGTCGGGCACACAGTTTTAATCTGCCAGGAAGTTTCAGTCTGGTAATTAATTTTTTTTTTTAAGCTGTACAGCACCACGCTAAATTCCGAAACAAATTTCGTCGATTACTAGCAACCGAGGGTCCATCAAGGTGAAACGCTTCAGGGTGTGATTCATTGGATCTTAAGCTACCTCACCGTGTTGACTGTATCCCACCGCTGGGGGCCTCTCCTTGTAAGTAAAAATATAGCACCAGTTCAAATAATTGTACTATTATATTATGAAATGGCTGAGGACAGTTGAACCCACGAGTCTGCACCAGGTTCCAGCAAGGTACAAGTTGATACATTCTTTGACAACCTAGATGACCTGATGGACAATTTCAAGTTTATACCTATTTGCGATCAAATTATAACCTCTTCGAAAGAATACTACTTTTACATATTAAAATTTCATGTCGCATCAATCCATCCAAATGGATGAGTGGAAAAAATATTAAGAGATCAACGAATGTCTATTCTTATGAATTCGAGTTTTCTAATCTTATTAAGTTAGACGCTATTGTTATGGTGAAAAATGTCCCAAAAAGACCTTCAGAAATTTAGAAAACATTTTGAGGCAGCTTGTGCGTCCGATACTACACGACCTTTCGCCTTATCACAAACTGATTATAGTTACTGCTTGGAAGGACAAAATTCAACGATGTACGGGATAACTCCGAAACTCTACGGAAACTATGTCACATAAGATTTGGTATCAATACATCTACATCTACATCTACACAGATACTCCACAAGCCACCGTACGGTGCTTGGCGGAGGGTACCCTGTACCACTACCTGTTATCTCCTTTCCCGTTCCACTCGCAAATACAGCGAGGGAAAAACGACTGTCTGTACGCCTCCGTATGAGCCCTAATTTCTCGTATCTTATCTTCGTGGTCCTTATGCTTTGACGGCAGTAGAATCGTTCGGCAGTCAGCTTCAGATGCCGGTTATCTAAATTTTCTCAGTAGTGTTTTTCTCTATAAGAATGTCGCCTTCCCTCCAGGGGTTCGCATTTGAGTTCCCGAAGCATCTCCGTAACACTTACGTGTGTTCAAACCTACCGGTAACAAATCTAGCAGCCCACATCTGAACTGCTTCGATGTCCTCCTTCAGTCCGACATGGTACGGATCCCAAACACTCGAGCACTACTCACCAGTGTCCTGTATGCGGTTTCCTTTACAGGTGAACCACTCTTTCCCAAAATTCTTCCAATAAACCGATGTCGACCATTCGCCCTCCCTACCACAGGTCTCACACGCTCATTCCACCTCATACCGCTTTGCAACGCTAGCTGCTCAACACAATTTTCTTAAAATTGTCTCAAGCAGCTAGCTCGGCAGTACACGTGGAATGGAAATATCTTACGCCTTGCAGCTACGGCCGGACCTTAAAGACGTCAGTATAGAAACGGGGGTTAGCGATCAAGATGCCATTACAGCAGCTATGATTACGAAAGTTAATATATCAGTCAAGAAGGCTAGGAGAGTGTTCACTAGCGCTTAAATATCACAAAAAACACAAGTCTGAATTCATTCCTAGAAATCAGAACAAAAGTGAATTTGTGCTTTTTCCTGTTTGCCGCTTTTATGATTTTGATCCAGTCCTCTGGCATGCAAAGGCATTGTTCTTTCTTGCTAGCTTTTATGATTAGACCAGCATCAACACTGTGAGGCAACAATGAATTACAATACTGTAGAAACTTGAAATTCACAGCTTCTATTTTCAAGGTAGGAATAGAAGCCATTTTTAATGTTTCGATTTTGTCCAGTGCACGAGTCTAATAATAGAACTACATAGTTGACGTTTCACGAATTCTCTCTTAAATGTTGCTGATACACATAACGTTGTTGACTTTGTACGTATGTATATTTAAACAAGCCTTCCATCACTTCTCTAACTATTAAGACTCAAAAGTTTCGCTGTTTACTTAGAAAACATTTAAAGCACAGAAATACATCAAGAATCTGTAAGAGTCATAGAACAAGACTATCGTGGACTTACTTCACTGTAATTGTGAAAAAAAGAAAATAACTATACTGCTGCGACAGTATTTCTGAGGGAAAGCTGTCTAATACCATCTGGTGCATGAAAATTGAACTATGGACTTGGTTCAATATTACACTGAGAAGTAAAATTGTTTACAAAACTCAGTAGTATGTTCTAATGAGAGACAGCTAAACACAGACTTTGTTTGCTTTAGTTCTGAACTTTCCATTTACTTCTGCTATCGTCAAATTATGAGATACAACAGTCCTGTTCTCCCCCCCCCCCCCCCCACGTTATAATTATTACAAATGGTACAAGCGCGCGCGCGACGCACACACACACACACACACACACACACACACACACACACACACAGAGAGAGAGAGAGAGAGAGAGAGAGAGAGAGAGAGAGAGAGAGAGATCCCATATACTGAGACTCAGGTCCTCACCGTGACAAAGCTCTACTTAATCAAACAATAATTACATTAAATGTATAAATGCACTAAAATCCTTCAGGTTGTTCGCTGATCATCAAAGTAAAAGACACGAAAGAAGTGATTTGAGGGCTATTCAGACAGATATATTTTCCTCTAAGTGCCTTTCCTGGCCTATTCAGTTGTATTTTAACGAGTTATTATGCAATGTATTCAAGTACGTTTAGCAGCTTATAGAAGTTACTTTGATTTTATTGTTTAGTTTCCTAGTATATTACTATCCCTCCGTTTCTTTCTTCTTCAATAGATCATCTGATGGTGGCTTTCTCATACGTAGAAACTAGAAATGACATAATTAGTGTGACCTTGTGAGGTTCTAGTGCTTCTGCACCGCCGTAATGCGCTTTTATGAAGGCATACTTTTGGAGAATCGTTACGACAAAGATATTAAAAGTTAGGCCGCGTTGTGGTTGCCAGTGTAATAATGTATCTGGCAACCGGAGTGCAGTGGCATATAGGTCGTTAACAGCAGAAATTTAGTGGCATATAGGAATTGCACCTTTTTTATGTTTATTACAGACTACAAATAATAAATATCTACTAAATTAACCGGACTTCATTATTCTATAATTTATTTGCCTGGATCCCAAACACACCACTGTCACCATTCACAGGTTAGGTCTTACCATGTTCATGGTACATGCGATCACCATGTCGCCAATGCCTCCAGCCATTATTGCCAGTAGATGAATCCCATAATGAGAACTACCCCTTTGACTGCTGTGGAAAAATTAAATCCTCATGCTCCGCCACATCCCAGGAGCTGAATAGGTGTTCAAATGCAGTATCTTTGTCTACCCTGAGCGCTATTGACGTGTTTGAGAACTCCGTCCCACCGACTCCTTGCCGCTACTCTTAATTTCCGATATCTTATGCACATTTCACACACAGTAATGAACGAGCTGAAATCAATCATGCACAAATTCTACGTAATGCGGTTTTGCCTCTGTAAGTTCTTTAAAATTTCAGGAATGCTTTACTTAATTTGATGCAGCACAGGCACTATGACGAAGAACGGTAAGAAATTCAGTTCTTTTACAACCCAAGATGTCAGGCCGCAAGATGTGCAAAAACCAAATTCTTTTTTTCACTGAAAAGTTTCCTTAAAATTGGGTGATAAGTATTTCATAGCGGGCAGGAAGCCGTGTCTCAGCACATATGGCCGCCATCAGGCGAGCAGTAGAGAGGAAACAAAGCCGCACACGGCACGGAATGCAGAGAGGGGGGGTGGTTAGTGTTTAACGTCCCGTCGACAACGAGGTCATTAGAGACGGAGCGCAAGCTCGGGTTAGGGAAGGATTGGGAAGGAAATCGGCCGTGCCCTTTCAAAGGAACCATCCCGGCATTTGCCTGAAACGACTTAGGGAAATCACGGAAAACCTAAATCAGGATGGCCGGAGACGGGATTGAACCGTCGTCCTCCCGAATGCGAGTCCAGTGTGCTAACCACTGCGCCACCTCGCTCGGTGGAATGCAGAGAGCACGTCTGCAGCAGCCGAAGGGTTAATTAATCCCTTGCGGTGACGCGTGTAAGAGCCAAAAACTGCCTTGTAATGCTAACCAGAGGCTTCAATATGCAGGGCGGGGGATAAGCCCCTTTACCCTGTAATCCCTGTTTAGTATCAAATGTTATTATGCAGGTAGGTAGCTCTGTTACTTCTTATCAATTGTTGGAATCCATGTTTACATGTTTGGGCAGTAGCAGTCGCAGCCGAGTTTTAATTTGTAGCCATGGCAGATGTGAGCGGTTATAGTTCACTGCTGAGAAGAGATTAGTGACAAGTGTGTGGTTACACGAACAACACATAGGGCACACAGCAAGACAGATTATGGGAGCATTCCAGGAAAGATTTAATAAGGCTGTACCGCGAAAGCTTGGATAGGGAAAGAGGTGCTTGTGCTTTAAAGACAGGCCGCGGAGTGGAAAGACGATAAGAGAAGAAACATGCGCCGCAGTATCTGCTTCGATTGCACAATCCTATAGTCGACATGTAAACGCGCTTCGGAACTCGGTATACCGAGGAAAGTTATCGGAATGAGTGCATTTTAGTCAGCCGAGTTTTGTTAACTGCATCACAAATGCAGTGAATCGTGCCACGGTTATGTTTTCAGGTGAATGTGCCATTTATCGCAGGTACGAGCTAGAGACATTGCTGTTTGGGCCAGGGAGTCCTCATTGGACAGTCGAGTTAGAAAGGAACCCGCTTCATGTAATTATATGGACAGCGGCGACGTCACAACGTCTGCTTGGAGCGTACTTTTTTGGAGCTGTGAATGGCGCAAATTACTTACACCTGTTACGGACAGGGTTAATACCTGCTGCAGGAGGGAGCGCCTCCTCACAACGCCCTAGCAGTGCGCGAGTTCCTAAATGAACACTTTCCGCCGGCCGGGGTGGCCGAGCGGTTCTAGGCGCTACAGTCTGGAACTGCGCGGCCGATATGGTCGCAAGTTCGAATCCTGCCTCGGGCATGGATGTGTGTGATGTCCTTAGGTTAGTTGGGTTTAAGTAGTTCTAAGTTCTAGGGGACTGATGACCACAGATGTTAAGTCCCATAGTGCTCAGAGCCATTTGAACCATTTTTTGAACACTTTCCGGGACGGTTGATTGGTCGCGGTTCACCAGCTCCCTCGAAATGACCGCCTTGAAGTCCTGACCTCACCACAGATGACAACTCGTTACGGGTGGAGTCATTAAGGCGCACGAATCTGCACGTCGTTATGCTACGAATGACGAAGTGCACAACGCTGTCTGTTATGTCTTCCTTGGATGTTGTATGGTTCTTTAGTGGATGTTGGAGCGAGGAACAGACGCTGTTCATGAACAGAAAATTCAGATATAAATTTACTCTACATCTAAAATCAAATAGCAGAAATAATACAAACTTTGTTGATGAAATAGGTGCGTCAGTTGCTATCAGCAGATATGGATGTATAAATATATACTGATAAAAAAAAATGGCTCTGAGCACTATGGGACTTAACATCTGTGGTCGTCAGTCCCCTAGAACTTAAAATTACTTAAACCTAACTAAGCTAAGGACATCACACACCGCGGTCGCGCGGTTCCAGACTGAAGCGCCTAGAACCGCTCGGCCAGAGCGGCTGGCCTATTCAACTTGGAAACGCACAAATATGGGTTGAGCGCATAAATGTTCGAACTTATTATACCTTCCGCTGGAAGCCCGGAGAGGGGACTCTTGCATGCCATAGGCAGCGGCGTAATCTTAAAGCTCTGTATAGAGGAAAGTTTGGCCATCCTATTCCCCTGCGTTTGGCGTCGTCCGCAACTTACGATTGGCCGAAACCGCGCCACGTGACATAAGCAGCTACTGTGGGCTCAAGCGTTGCGTGCGAAGCATAGGAAGTGTTGCGTAGAATAATGCACCGGTGCTGTACTCTTGGCTGTTCGTTTCAAGTCGATAAGGGAGGAAAACTGTACAGAATTCCTTCCGAAGGGATTGACTGCACAGTATGGTTTAAACTTATATTTAGGGGCCTCAAAATAATGTACTGTACTTTGTTCCACACAATATAATGTACAAAAAGAAAAAAAAAATGCACAATGGAAGCACCGAACCTACGACCTTTCATTCAGTATCCATTAACGTTACCAGGAGACTATTATTACTGTTTCCTACAGCCTAGTTTTATTCGAACATATTTTTAAAATGTTGTATTCTCTTGTACTTTCGTAATCATTCTCCTAATGCCATAGAACAATTTGCAGACAACATGAAAAAAAAAAAAAAATTCGGGACGTTCGGCCGCCGAGGACAAGTAGTTATTGCATTCGACGCCACATTGGGCGACTTGGTGCGTCGGTGATGGTGATGAAATGATGACGATGACGACACAACACCCAGCCCCTGAGCGGAGAAAAATCTCCTGCCCCAGCCGGGAATCGAACCCGGGCGCCTTGGCGTGGCACTCCGCCGCGCTGACCACTCAGCTAACGGCGACGGACTGCAGACAACACACACACACACACACACACACACACATATATATATATATATATATATATATATTTGAATCCAATGCTTTATTTCATATAACAAAACTTTCGATATAGAGCTTTAAATTAGCCATGGATTTTTCCTTGCACTTGCGAACTAATATTGGTTCCCTTCTGTCCTGCTGACGATTGGATGGGGCCAATTTAATGATAATTACGAAAACAGGTGTTCACTCTCAATACCGCAACACGAACTGCGAAATCTGCTTTCGCTATTAATAAAGGATAGCAGGGAAAAAACTGTTTTAAGCTCACCACAACAAATGCATTTACAGTCATTTAGCTTAAATCTGCTGAGATTTTTTGGTTGCTAAATATCCGACATTATGCGTTTGAAGCCACAGACCAGTTTTAGCAGTGCATTAGACGGTTGAGTGCAATTCTTTAGCATACACGGCTAAATATACTGCTGAAGTCAATGTTATTACCAACTGCGCAGTGGGCCTAAACTGGCGGCTACTGGCAAGGTGGCCGTACTTTCCCTGTACAGAGTTTTAGCGTAATCTCTCCTGGCGGTGGGGAACAGCGGTCGAACACCGCACTGTTGAGGATGCATTTCGCGCTATAACACCGGCCATGCTCAAAACTATGTCAAGAACAACATGGAGGTGTCTGGATTGGTTGATTTGGGGGAAGGAACCAAGCAGCGATGTCAGCGATCCCATCGCATTAGGGCAGGATGGGAACCATCCCGTACTTGCCTGAAGCGATTTAGGTGCAAATGGCTCTGAGCACTATGGGACTCAACTGCTGTGGTCATAAGTCCCCTAGAACTTAGAACTACTTAAACCTAACTAACCTAAGGACAGCACACAACACCCAGCCATCACGAGGCAGAGAAAATCCCTGACCCCGCCGGGAATCGAACCCGGGAACCCGGGCGTGGGAAGCGAGAACGCTACCGCACGACCACGAGATGGGGGCAAGCGATTTAGGGAAATCATGGAAAACCTAAATCAGGATGGCTGGACGCGGGTTTGAACCGTCGTCCTCCCGAATGCGAGTCCAGTGTGCCAAACAGATCTCAAGATGGGCAGCTAGCCGGAAACCGGTAATTGATAATAAAGTACAGCGATCGAAGACTGAAACGCCATATTTTATTTAATGAGCGATGGCGGAATTCCCATTGAGACAATCGTGTCCAGTTTTGATAAACACTGCGACGCCTCCCTCGGTGGAGGTGTACGAAAATGTGTTAACAGGATAATGGGGAACGTACCAACATACTGGGCACTTACTCGTACGTAAGTAACTACTCGTGCTAAAACGTGTCAAATTTATCAGCTTTCTATACTAGGAGTTACGGTGACTTTTCGACCACCCTGCATAAGTTCAAAAAGAATTAGAAAAGGGTCAGTGTGTCCCAAATGGCAGTATGCCTAGTTTGTGTAAGCTAATTTTTTCATTATTGCCATCAGATGAATCCCATAATGAGAGTTAGCCCCCTGACTGCTGTGGCCGAGTAATTTGTCTCGCTCCGCCACCCCCCAGCTATTGAGGAAGTGTTTGAAAACAGTCTCCGGGTTTTCCTTAAGCGCTGTTGGCGTGTTTACACGTCTTGCTCTGCCAAACACTCGCTGCTGCGAACGAGTTACTTCCATATCTCAGTGAATAGAGAAGTGGCTCTTTGCGTGCTACTAGGTGCAAAAAAACATCGTTTCAATATCTTGGACTAATTGTGAAAAATGACAATTGCTAGGACGGCACGATTCCCGATATGCAAGTGCAGAATTAGGCGCCGGGTATAAAACCAATATCTCGAGAACGAAATGGGATTACCCGCGCCCCTCCAGAACGAGCGCGCCACTTTCGCAGATTTGCAGGCGGTGCAAAACTGTGGCGAGGTTACCAGAGCACGGGGCTGCTGCTCGTCGCGCTGGTGCGGCAAGGCGTGCGTCAGCGGCTGACCCCTGCGCCCTGCCCTCCCTACTCCACGGGCCGCCGCACGATCCTCAAACACAGTCGGCGCGCGGCCGGAGCTGGCCTACAGTGCCAATCACGGCTGGTGTGTGGTGTGGCGCGGAGCCAGCTCAGCACGGCTGATGGTACAAGGCATTAGCAAGTGGCGGCGGCGCGGGGGTGGCGGTGCGAGGCGGGGGCGGCTATCGCGGGGGCGGCGCTAATAACGGCGCGGCCAGGGCGGCCGCACGCGAGGCGAGGCGAGGGAGGCGCCGCGCCACGCCACGGCTCCATCTCATCTGCATGCAAACAAGAGGCGCGCGTTAACTGCGACTTCCCAGCGCCGAGCCGCGCCGCGCAACTTGCCGACCCAGCCGCTGGCCCCGCCTCGGCAGGTAAATTACCTCCCGCGGCGCCGGCGCGCAGAGAGAGAGAGAGAGAGAGAGAGAGAGAGAGAGAGAGAGAGGAGAATTGTACCGTGTACCGCCGGCTTGTTCCCTGCCCCCCCTTCCCCCTCCACCCCTTTGCGATTTCCCCGAGCCCGCTTTTAGCGCGCTCTTGCACGCGATTTCGAGATAGCCGCTCGCTACCAGCTGATCATTAAACTGAACCACCGCCTGTGTATAAGCGGGGAGCCACTGCCCGCTGTAATTACCACTAATTCGTCACTACGTATCGTACGGCGCCAACCTTAACGGCGATATCCTGCGAGCCGAGGTAACAGCCAGAATCTATGATACTACATTTTCGGAAAGCTCTCGACAGTGTACCACACGTCACTCGCGTGGTTCCCAGTTGTAAGGTTACTATAATCAATACCCTTAACCAATGACCGATATTTACAGCTCTCGAAAAAATGGCTCTGAGCACTATGGGACTCAACTGCTGAGGTCATCAGTCCCCTAGAACTTAGAACTAGTTAAACCTAACTAACCTAACGACATCAGAAACATCCATCCCCGAGGCAGGATTCGAACCTGCGACCGTAGCGGCCTGGCGGTTCCAGACTGCAGCGCCTTTAACCGCACGGCCACTTCGGCCGGCTACAGCTCTCGTACGGGGGCTCCGATGTAGCTGATGCGATAGGTTCTGGATGTTTCGCACCGGCGGCCGCGGCATCCAAGGTGGTCAGAGTGGAGGCCCAGATGCGCGGACAAATCAATTTTGATGAATAAATACTCTCAAAGTGATAAGAAATATACCGAGTCGTGATAGTAACTGAATATAAGCAGGAAATAGTTTTGTGAATTTAATTGTGAAAAATTGTGAATTATGAGCAGCTTGAAGATTGCGGATCGACACGTGCATGGAAGCATACGACAATATATATATATATATATATATATATATATATATATATATATATATATATATAGAGAGAGAGAGAGAGAGAGAGAGAGAGAGAGAGAGAGAGAGAATCGTGTACAAACTTGGAATCACGGAAGAAGTCTCAAACAAACTTCGCGTGAAGTAACGCCAACGAGGTGAAATAAACTTGGTGGGTAAGCAGGCTGGCTGAATCTCGGCTCACAGAGACTGAGCACGGTCCGTAAGCTCGATCTACATGAAATGAAACTGTGTTTAAACGGAGCGACTTTTCTAATTTCGGAATTATCCTTTAATATAGTTCCCTATAAGTACAGGATGCAACGCACATATTGCTTTACGCACACGGTTCAATTCAATATCCATCTCTGTGTCTGCGGTAACGAACCGCTATCGCACCTAAACACGCTGCGCTGACGAAAGTCATGGGGTAGGGATATGCACATGTAAAGGTAGTGGTGCTATCGCGTACACAGGTGATTCCTCTGAAAAGGTTTCCGACGTGATTAAGTTCGCACGACAGGAATTAACAGACTTTGAATGTCGAATAGTAGTTGGAGTTACACGCAAGTGACATTCCATTTCGGAAATCTTTAGGGAATTAAATATTCCGAGACCCCCAGTCCGCCGAGAATACCAAATTTCAGGCATCACCTTTCACCGTGGACAACGCAGAAGCCGAGAGCCGACACTTACAGGCAGAGAGAAGGGGCGATTGCGTAAAAGAGAGAGAGAGAGAGAGAGAGAGAGAGAAGAAGAAGAAGAAGAAGAAGAAGGAGTTCAAATGTGTGTGGAATCTTATGGGACTTAAACTGCTAAGCTTACACACTACTTAACCTAAATTATCCTAAGGACAAACACACACACCCATGCCCGAGGGAGGACTTGAAAATCCGCCGGGACCAGCCGCACAGTCCATGACTGCAGCGCCCAAGACCGCTCGGCTAATCCCGCCCGGCACTAGCGTACAGTTGTCAGTGCTAACAAACAAGCAACACTGCGTAACACAACCGCAGAATTCAATGTGGGACGTAAGACGAAAGTATCCGTTAGGGCAGTGCGGCGGAATCTGGCGTTAATGGGCTATGGCAGCAGAAGACCGGCGCGAGAGCCTTTGTTAATAGCACGACATCGCCTCCAGTGCCTCTCCTGGATTTGTGACCATATCGGTTGGACTCTAGACGACTGGAGAACCGTGGCCTGGTCAGATGAGTCGCGATTTCATTACTAAGAGATGATGGCAGGGTTCGAGTGTGCCGTAGACCCCCGAAGCCGTGGACACACGTTCTCAACAGGGCAATGTGCAAGATCGTGGTGGCTCCATAATTATGTGGGTTGTAATTAGGTGGAATGGTGTGCGTCCTCTTGTCCAACTAAAAATGTTAATGTTCGGCTCCTCGGAGACCATTTGCAGCCATTCGTGGACTTAATGTTCCTAAACAATTTTTAAGGATGACAAGGGGCCTTGTCACCAGGCCACTATTGTTCGCCACTGGTTTGAAGAACATTCTGGACAATACGATCGAATGATTTGGCCACCCAGTTCGCCCGACACGGATCCCTAGAACATTTATGGGGCATAATCAAAGAGCTAATCTCGCGCACAAGATCCTGCACCGGCCACACTTTAGCAATTACGGACGGCTACAGCGCCACCGTGGCTCAATACTTCTGCAGGGAGCTTCCAACAGCTTGCCGAGTCCGTGCGACGTCGAGTTGCTGCACCACGCCGGGCGAAAGGGCGTCCGGCACGAAATTAGGAGGTATCCCATGACTTTTGTCACCTCAATGTAATCAATGCCCTTACCGAAGGCCGAAATTAACAGCTGTTTTTCGGTGGCTGCGATACAGCTAGTGTATTACAAGGTTCTGGACGTTTCGTGCCCGGAATCCAAGATAGATTGAGTGAAGGCTCAGATGCGCGAACAAATTAATTTTGACGAATACGTTCTTTCAAAGAGATAAGCAATATCTGAGTCGTGATGTCACTAATATCGTGGGATATAATTTTCTCAATCTGACTGTGAAAAATTATATGAGTAATGAGCAGTCTGAAGACTGCAGAGTGGTGTGTGTATAGCAGCAACGACAGACTAATTTGTTTATAGGCGCTTATGTGGTCCATTCTTGATTACTGCTCAAGTGTTTGGGAAGCCTACCAGGTCGGATTAAAGGAACAATACTGCTAGATTTGTTACCTGTTGGTTTGATCATAACGAGGGTTTACGGAAATGGTATGTGAGCTTATATGCGAGGAAATAAGACAAATCTTTTCGAAAAACGCTGTTAGCTGAAAGTTCACGGAATCAGCATTTGCGACAGACTGCAAGTCGAATCTACGGTCTCCTACATTCACCTCGTGTCGAGCGGCAGCTTACGTTAGTGCAGCAGTGTACCGAAGTACACCGTCTCGTTCTGTGAGTTGACGGAGCTCCTCACTAGATGCGACTTCTTCTGAATTTCACCTGTGCCCTTTAGTTAAATCTCCTATAAATTTGTGTATTTATCAGACACGTTTCCGCGTTTTATTAACTCTGTGGTGCATGCTAACGGCGTTGGTATTACGCTAGGCTACTGTTTTGTGTTTGAAGAGACATTTGTGGTAGTTAGATCCGTCACTCAAATGGCAGCTTTCTTTACAACAGCAGCGCATCGAAGTACACTGTTTTGTTCTGTGAACTGATGCAACTTCTCATTAGAATCAACTTCTTCTAAATTTCGCCTGTGCTCTTTAGTTAAATCTCCTAATTTCGTGCATGTTTGTGTATTTATCAGGCAAAGTTCCGTGTTGTATTAACTGCCTAGAGTATATTTCCGCCATCTTTAGTATGGATAGGAACTGTGATTGCTGTGGTCAAATGCGAGCTGAGTTGGTGACCCTTCGCTCACAGCTCCAGGCAGTGTTGGCTTTGGCCACGCAGCTTGAGGCTATTGCGAATGAGCATCACTGTGGGAATCCAGATATGAGGATCCATGGTACGTCCAGCACGTCGTAGGTGCCTCCTGTCGGTTCACTACTGGGGTTGCCCTGGCTGCCACCCACACTGAGGTTGATCCCCCAGCTATGGTCAAGTTAGTGATTGTTCCAAGGTGTGGAAGGCAGCAGAAGACATTTCGAGGAGTCGCTAGGAGTTCATCTGATGAACAGGTATTAGGCGCTATCTGTGGCTGACGAAGGCCCTGAGCCAGATGCAGTCGCTCACACTGTTCCAGAAAAAGCTTCTCGGCCTCCAAAGTTTGGGCATTCACAGAGGGTGGAAGCTCAGGCATTAAGCAAGTAATTGGGCTCCTTAGGAATATGGCTACCAAGGATGGAACGGGTTGTTCTGGATGTCGTGAACAGCATAGAGTGCAGCCATCTTCAGGCGATGGCTCATGTCGGTACTAACAATGTGTGTCGCTCTGGATGAGAATACGCAGATCCTCTCTAGTTTTGAGTAGCTAGCTATAGTGGTACGGACTGCCAGTCTTGCCTGCGAGATGAAGGCGGGGCTCGCCGCGTGTACCATCTTCGACAGAACTAACTGAGGTCCTTTGCTACACAACCGAGTGGAGTGTCTGAATCAGAGGTTCAGACGGTTCTACGACTGTGTAGGCTGCAGATTCCTCGCCTTGTGCCATAGGTTGGTGGGTTTCTGGGTGGCACATAGTAGGTCAGGGGTCCATTACACACAGGATGCAGCTACCGCATGGTCGGGACTGTGTGGACCGGACTGCGTCATTTTTAAGGTTAGAAACTACGGAACGGGCGTCAGTCTAACATGGTGCAGGGCAGACACAGGATGAAGGTAGACATAGTAAAGTAGCTGTAAACTGCTGTAGCTGTGTAGGGAAAGAACCAGAGCTCCAAGAGCTGATGGAAAGCACTGAAGCTCAAATCGTTATCGGTATGGAAAGCTGCTAAAACTCGAAATAATTTCAGCCAAAATTTTTACAAACTACCTAACCGTGTTCAAAAAGGATACAATAAATACAGTTGATGGTGGAGTGTTTATTGCGGTCAGAAATAGTTTATCGTCTAGTGAAATTTAAGTTGATAGTTTCCGTGAGTTAGTACTGGCAGAGGTTAAAGCTGACAACCGGAATAAATTAATAATTGGTTCGCTTAATCACTCCCTGTCTCATATGATACAGTTGCAAAACAGAAAGAAAACTTGAGTCTTATTTCAAATAGATACCTCACTCATACAATTAAATTTGGTGATGACTTTAACCTATTCTGGACGTGCTGCCGAAAATACATGTTTAAAGTCGGTGATTAGGCATAAAACGTCGTCAGAAATCGTACTGAATGCTTTTTCAGGTTAGTTAAGGAGCCCGATCGAAAAATTAATGGTTGCCAAAACATACTTGATCTCTTAGCAACAAATAATCCTGAGCAAATAGCTAGTATCATGACAGATACACGGATTAATGACTACAAGGTTGTTGTAACGAGACTGAATACTGTGACATCAAAAACTCATAAAAAATAAACGTAAGATACGACGATTTGAAGAAAAAGCTGGTAAAATTGGCTTGATGCCTTCCTAGGAGACAGTTCCCACTCCTTCCAAACCTTGCAAGCGTAGATCAGATGTGGTTTGAATTCAAAGAAATAGTATCGATGGCAATTGAGAGATATACACCAAATAAATTAAGAGGTAGTAATGATACCCTATGGCACACAAAATAGGTCCGAACACTGTTGCAGATGCAATAAAAAATCCATGCCATATTTAAAAGAACGCAAAACCACCAAGGTTGGGAAAGTTAACACAAGCTCGGAAGTGAGTGCGACCTTCAATGCGAGATGGTTTTAGTAGTTTCCATAACGAAACTTTGTCTCGAAATCTGGCAGAAAACCCAAAGTCATTGTGGTACATATAAAAAAGGACACCGGCGGTAAGACGCAATGAATACTTTCACTGCACGATAACAATGGTAATGTTACTGATGACAGGTCGAAAAAGAAGAGTTACTAAACACTGTTTTCCGAAATTTCTTCACCAAAGAAGACGAAGTAAATATTCCAGAATTCGAATCATGTAGTACTCAAACATGAGTAACTTAGAAGTAGACATCCTCGGTGTTGTGAAGCAACTTAAATCACTTTATAAAGGTAAGGGCTCCGGTCCAAATCGTATACCAGTTAGGTTCCTTTCATAATAAGTTGATACCATAGCGCCATACTTAGCAATCATATACAACCGTCCATTCGTCGGAAGGTCATTTCCTATACACTGGAAAGTTGCACAAGTCGCACTAGTCCTCAAGGACGGAAATGGGGAGTGATCCGCTGAGTTACTGACCCATATCACTAACGTCGATTTGCAGCAGGATTTTGGAACATATGCTATCTTCGAACATTATGAATTACCTTGAAGGAAAGGATTTATTGGGATTTCAGAAAATATCGTTCATGTGAAACACAAATAGCTCTTTATTCTCACGAAGTAATGAGTCTGTATACAGTTGATCTCCAACTGATTCCATATTTTTAGATTTCCGGAAGCCTTTTGACACCGTTCCTCACAAGCGACTTCTGATCCAACTGCATGCCTATGCAGTATCGTCTCAGTTGTGCGACTGCATTTGTGATTTCCTGTCTGAAACGTTACAATTCGTAGTAACTGACAGAAAGTCATCGAGTAAAACAGAACTAATATCTTGTATTCCCCAAGGAAGTGTTGCAGGCCCTTTGCTGTTCCTGATCTACATAAATGATTTAGGAGACAATCTGAGCAGCCCTCTTAGATCGTTTGCAGATTACGCTGTCATTTTACGCCTTGAAAAGTCGTCAGAAGATCAAAACCAATTGTAAAATGATTTAGATATCTACGGCGCGAAGGTGGAAATTGACTCTAAGTAATGAAAAGTGTTAAGTCATCCACATGAGTACTAAAACGAATCCGCTAAATTTCGGTTACATGATAAAATCTACACAAATCTAAGGCTGTAAATTCCGCTAAATACTTACGGATTACAATTACGCACAATTAAATGGGAATGATCACACAGATAGTGTTGTGGGGAAAGCAAATTGCGGTTTACTGGCAAAACACTTAGAACACGCAACAGGTCTACGGAAGAGACTACTTGCAGCACGCTTGTCGGCCCTCTTCTGGAGTACTCATGTGCGGCGTGTGTTATTGGTACCATACAGGGTTAACGGAGGACTTCGCAAAAGCTCCACCTCGTTTTGTACTATCGTGAAATACGGGACAGAGTGCCAAGGATATGATACGCTGATTGGGGTGGGAATCAATGGAACAAAGGAGTTTTTCGTTGCGGCAGCATCTTCTCGTGAATTTTCAGTCACCTACTATCTCCTCCAAGTGAGAAAATATTTTCTTGACGCCCACCTACATATGGATATGATAATCATAATAAAATAACAGAAATCAGAGCTCGGACTTTTCCCCACGCACTGTTCGAGAGTGGAACGGTAGAGAAATAGCTTGAAGGTAGTTCGATGAACCCTCTGCCAGGCACTTAGTTGTAAATTGCAGAGTAATAATGTAGAAGTAAGGTCAAGGGTGACTGGAGGTCCTGCAGAGGTATACAGTGCGTCATTTTCCCCTTCCTCTATTTGCGAGTGGAAAAGGACCGACAAAGTACCCTCGGCCATGATCTTCACATGACTTGTGGAATATGTATATTCCCTCCGACTGCATCAATAAGATCCAGTCTTTCTGCTCCGCGTAGTTTCTTAAGTACGAGAGTAGTGCCAAAAGTAATGCAACAGTGATCATAGTTTCTTTATTAACCGATGTAAAATGTTTGAACTTGACATGTTACAAGATGCGAGAGTGACTCTTCCTTTACGCAGCAGTTTTTTAGAACGTGTTCTCCTCGCTACATGTGATAATTAATTCCAAGCAAAAGCAAAGTGACGTCACAGAGTTCTTAGCAAAGGAAACTCGTAAACGAGGCGTCATCTCTAGAAGGCTTCGGGATGAGTAAGGGCATGGGGCACAGATTGAGCAACAGGTTTATAAGAGCGAAAAATCAGCATTGAAGGACTCGCTGCGTAGCGGGAGGACGGAAACGGCGGCCCACGCCACGCACCGTCAGTGGGTGGATGGGCTAATTTGTGCTGGCTGGCGTGTCGTAATTTGTTGAGATTGCTGCACGACTCTGCTCTAATTACAACGTTATGGAGAAGACGGAGAAAAGGGTGCGATAACGTCAAGTGGGAAGAAAGCAGAGAAACGAACATCCGACCTGCGCGAGAGTAAAGAGTGGAAGTCGGTTGTGATATGCTTGAAGCGTTCGAATCAAAGATACATGTTTTTTCTGATGTGTTGAAATGAGACAAAACGAAAGGAAACGAAGGTTGAGTCACGGAATGGCATCACACCTCTTATCCAAGTCCCATCTAAATCTTAAAATTCAGACGCACTGGACAACACTACATTGGCTACTGAGGAACGATGTAATCTGAAGAAAGCCCAAGTTTGCTTCTTTCAATATGCATGTTGTTTGCAGATGGGAAGTCCTAATTCCAGCAAACGTCGCTCTTTGTGCCGCCTCACCTTGGCACGCACCAAAGACAACACATTTCGGCAAAGTGCCCTCTTCGTACCAAATCTGAGGACTTGGGTCTGTGGATGCCCGTCTGGTCTCCAGACACTGACGAAAATTCCAGTGACAAACAGGTTGCTGGATGCACAGAACGACACAACGCATTCACTGAGAAAAGGAGGGCACCATTATGAATGATTCTTTCCCCGCGGAGAAGATTATGTTCGAAAACTTATAAGGGAGACGCCAAGTAAAACACTTGGGTGACCTCCACAATTCCCACAGCGCCCAAACCATGTACCATTCATTGTTTGCGTCTACCATAACGTTCTGCACAATGTACAAGCCGAGGCGCAGTGAAAATAATTATGGCAATATAACTCCTGAGGACTGAGTGCATGTCATGCATTATAATTTTAACTACGGCTGACCGTGTTATCGGCTCAAGGTAGCTATTTTTTGTTTAGGCTATTCAATGAGTTTAGTTGTAGAATATACGGTGTTCAATTACGCGATGCTCTAGTGTGCAGGGGAATCTGTAGAAATTCAGCTTGTTACAATTGCGACAGCATTAATCGTTTGCCACTAAATATGGGGAGATGAGAGAAACTAGCTATACTTAAGCAGTCGAAGTAACAGTCAATGATCTCGCGAGTTGAACAGATGGGAAATGGATTCACAAGAGTTTTCAGGCTCCTAAGGGTGGCAGCGCTTGCACAGTAGCCAGACAGGTAAGCAGGCAATAGCGAAATTGGGTAGGTATTTCTAAACAACAGCGTAATGGGAAAAGTGGCTAAAATAGTCTGAGACGAATGTTAATACTCCAAATTAAACTCACTTA